>NC_050576.1:286890434-287196684 GCF_011100635.1 Trichosurus vulpecula | reverse complement strand
GAGCCAAGATGGCGGCTGGTAAGCAGGAACTAGAGTGAGCTCCATACTCGAGTCCCTCCAAAAACCTATAAAAAATGGCTGTGAACCAATTCAGAAAGGCAGAACCCACAGAATAGCAGAGGGAAGCAGGGATCTAGCCCAGGACAGCCTGGATGGTCTCTGGGTGAGGTCTATTCCACACGGAGCTGGGAGCTGGGAACGGAGTGGAGCAGAGCCCAGCCTGAGCGGCGTGGACCATCCAGACCAGAAGCTGGACGGAGGGGGCCCTAGCGCCCTGAATATGTGAACAGTGGCAGTTACCAGACCCCTCGACCCACAAACACCAAAGACTGCAGAGAAGGTTAGTGGGAAAAGCTGCGGGAGTGGAAGGAGTTCGCGGTTCAGCTTCCAGCCCCGGGGGGGCAGCAGAGGTGGGGCAGCTACAGCTGTTGTTACTTCCGCTCCAGGCCCACCTGGTGGGAGGAATTAAGTGACGGATCAGAGCAGGAGTGCAACAGCCTGCTGAAGATCTAAGCCCAGTCTGGACTGGGGGTTCTTGGGGAAGGAGTAGTGCGGGTCTGACAGAGCTGGCACCTCCCCCCCAAACGTGGAACATAGAAGTCGTTAGTCTACGAGCAGTCATACCCCACTGAAAAACTCAAGGGTCAAGTTAGTGGGTTGGGAATATGGCCAGGCAGCGAAAACGCGCCCAGATTCAGTCTCAGACTTTGGATTCTTTCTTTGGTGACAAAGAAGACCAAAACATACAGCCTAAAGAAGACAACAAAGTCATAGAGCCTACAACAAAAGCCTCCAAGAAAAACATGAACTGGCCCCAGGCCATAGAAGAACTCAAAAAGGGTTTGGAAAAGCAAGTTAGAGAAGTAGAGGAAAAATTGGGAAGAGAAATGAGAAGGATGCGAGAAAACCATGAAAAACAAGTCAATGACTTGCTAAAGGAGACCCAAAAAAATACTGAAAAATACACTGAAGAAAACAACACCTTAAAAAACAGACTAACTCAAATGGCAAAAGAGCTCCAAAAAGCCAATGAGGAGAAGAATGCCATGAAAGGCAGAATTAGCCAAATGGAAAAGGAGGTCCAAAAGACTACTGAAGAAAATACTACTTTAAAAATCAGATTGGAGCAAGTAGCAGCTAGTGACTTTATGAGAAATCAGGATATTATAAAACAGAACCAAAGGAATGACAAAGTGGAAGACAATGTGAAATATCTCTTGGAAAAACCACTGACCTGGAAAATAGATCCAGGAGAGATAATTTAAAAATTATTGGACTACCTGAAAGCCATGATCAAAAAAAGAGCCTAGATGCCATCTTTCAAGAAATTATCAAGGAGAACTGCCCTGATATTCTAGAGCCACAGGGCAAAATAGAAATTGAAAGAATCCATCAATCGCCTCCTCAAATAGATCTCAAAAAGAAATCTCCCAGGAATATTGTCGCCAAATTCCAGAGCTCCCAGATCAAGGAGAAAATACTGCAAGCAGCCAGAAAGAAACAATTTGAGTATTGTGGAAACCCAATCAGAATAACCCAAGATCTGGCAGCTTCTACATTAAGAGATCGAAGGGCTTGGAATGCGATATTCCGGAGGTCCATGGAGCTAGGATTAAAACCTAGAATCACCTACCCAGCAAAACTGAGTATCATGTTCCAAGGCAAAATATGGATTTTCAATAAAATAGAGGACTTTCAAGCTTTCTCAGTGCAAAGACCAGAACTGAATAGAAAATTTGACTTTCAAACACAAGAAGCAAGAGAAGCATGAAAAGGTAATCAAGAAACGGAAATTGCAAGGGACTTGCTAAAGTTGAACTGTTTTGTTTACATTCCTACATGGAAAGATGATGTGTATGATTCATGAGACCTCAGTATTAGGGTAGTTGAAGGGAATATGCATATATATATATATATATATATGTTTATGTGTATATATATATATATATAGGTGAATGTGTATGTATATATCTATGTGTATATGTATGTATGTGTATGTGTATACATATATATATATCTAAAAGAGAGAGAGCAGACACAGGGTGAATTGAAGATGAAGGGAAGATATCTAAAAGAAATAAAATGAAATTAAGGGATGAGAGAGCAACATACTGAGAGAGGGAGATAGGGAGAGATAGAATGGGGTGGATTATCTCGCATAAAGGTGGCAAGAGGAAGCAGTTCTGTGGGAGGAGGGGAGAGGGCAGGTGAGGGGGGAATGAGTGAACCTTGCTCTCATCAGATTTGGCCTGAAGGGGAATACCATACATACTCAGTTGTGTATCTTACCCCACAGGAAAGAAGAGGGAGGAAGATAAAAAAAATAAAAGGGGGGGGATGATGGAGGGGAGGGCAGATGGGGGTGGAGGTAATCAAAACAAACACTTTGGAAAGGGGACAGGGTCAAGGGAGAAAATTCAATAAAGTGGGATGGGTTGGGAAGGAGCAAAATGTAGTTAGCCTTTCACAACATGAGTATTGTGGAAGGGTTATACATAATGATACATGTGTGGCCTAGGTTGAATTGCTTGACTTCTTAGGGAGGGTGGGTGGGAAGGGAAGAGGGGAGAGAATTTGGAACTCAAAGTTTTAAAATCAGATGTTCAAAAACAAAAAAAGTTTTTACATGCAACTAGAAAATAAGATACACAGGCAATGGGGCGTAGAAATTTATCTTGCCGTACAAGAAAGGAAGGGAAAAGGGGATGAGAGGGGAGGGGGGTGATAGAGGGGAGGGCTACTGGGGAACAGGGCAACCAGAATATAAGCCATCTTGGAGTGGGGGGGAGGGTAGAAATGGGGAGAAAATCTGTAATTCAAACGGTTGTGAAAATCAATGCTGAAAACCAAATATGTTAAATAAATAAATTTAAATTAAATTAAATTTTAAAAATATATATATTAAAAAAAATAAATGAACGAAAAATCAGAAAAAAAATAAAAAGGAAAAGAAAAAGAAAATGGCTAGCAAGTATCAAATTGATCTGTTTCTGGGAAAGATAAGATAAAAGTTCAGAACCCAAGGGGCACAGTCTCAGTTCTGGTGGGAGGGAGAGGAATAGAATTGCCAGAATTCAGGTGGCATGGTTTAAAAATGGTCCTAAAGAGATGGACCAATTCCCCAATTCCACTAGTAGTGAATTAGGTATTTTGTTTTTCCCATAGCCTTGGCAACATTGGATAGCCCCACCTCTCCTTTCACACATCCTTCCCAATTTAAATAGTTTGAGGTAATATCTCAGGATTATTTGCGTGTGCTTTACTGATCATTAGCAATTCTGAATGATTTTTTGTATGCTTATTGATAATATGTATTCCTTTTTTTGAATTTTTTTTCCACTGACCACTAAACCAATGGAAACTATTAATATCCTAAATTTGTGTCAATTCCCTAGAGATTTTGGATGTCAGAATTGTATCAAAGATAGACTTAGCTCTGATGTTGACAGTTACAGCTTTCCTGAACTATATAGATACTTTCACAAGAGTAGGAGAATACTTTCTATTTTGTGTGAAATGTCTATGTGACAATTTCCAACCTTTTGTTTGCTTTTTTGCTGACTATGGCATATTAGACTATTAACTTCACATAAATTGTCTACCTTGGCTCATGGATCCCTTCCCTGGGTCATACATGATAAATTAGAGGTGACCATCTTAAGAACAGAGATTGGGTTATTTTTATCTTAAATGCTTTGCCATAGATTTATCCACATAGAAGTTCATTTTCCATCTTCTTCCCAATCACACAATCTTGTTAGAACTTGTGGCATCTTTTCTTTATCTTGTGGGCATTTCATTTATTTGGCCATTGTTTCAGATAGGCATGAAATTTACTTTAAATTACACAATCTCTAAATATGTAGTGAGGAAAAGATATGCAAAATATGGTAACTAAAAAAAATGTTTTCCAACCTGTATTGACACCAGCAAAATGCTACAGAGATCAGGACATATTGGAAGCCACTTACCTGAACTCAAAAAGTTAATCATGGAAAATCCTCAAGAAAGGAACAAGACTATGTCTTGTTTCATATATTCAGCCAGTTAGTGAGCATGTATTCATGTGCCAGGCACTGTGCTAAGTGCTGAGAACACAAATACAAGGAGAAAGAAGGATAGTCCTTGCCCTTAGGGTGCTTACATTCTAGAGTGAGGAGACAGCACTTTAAAGAGAACATAAAAATGTGTGGGGGGGGGGGGTGGGGAGGTGTAAGATAAAGGTACCTAGTACAGAGGCAAGTCAGACAAAGTCCTCTGGAGATGAATCAAGATGGAGAAGAATGAAGACATAATTGACCTGGCTACATTCCTTAAAATGGAAGTTCTGGGAGGAAATGGGCACTCTGGGTAATTTGCATAACCTCTTAACTGCTAATACCCATGGTGCAAGGGTGGAGCCAGCTTCCAGGGTGAAGAGGTTTCTATGCTGTGATAGGCAAAGTCCTATGGGGATGAGTCAGAAAGAAGGGAAGGAATGCTAAAATTTCTAAGTTCTCAGATTCTATAGAGCCCTTGTGTCTAAATCCTCTAGTTTTCCCAGTTAATATCAAAATTCTGCTAAATTCAGTAATATATATATATATATATATATACACATATATACACACACATGTATATTTGTTTGTGCATATATATATACATGTACTTATGTGTGTGTATGTTATATATATATATATGTTATATATATCTATATCTATCTATCTCTATACATATAGATATATATCCCTCAAATACACATGCCAAGGCTTTCCTTTCCTGTAAGTGAAAAACAAATGAAGAGAAGTTATCCAAATAACCAGACTCTTCCCCATCTCTCAGTTGCCTCTAAGAACATTTGTAGTAATAGTAAGATCATATGTCAGGTGCTGCTGTAGGCCCATTACAGTGGAGAGCCTTAGCAGATGTTAAGAAATGTTATTCTGATTTTACCTGCTGACATTTCAAAGACTACTTATTATAAGCAACTGTTGAAAAGTATTATCATGCTGTTGGTAGCTGAGGCTGCTGCTGGCATTGCAATATGATTTGAGTAAACCTGCAATTACTATTTCATGGGTAATTCTAGGTTTTCATTATTCAATCTAGATATATCTAGGGAATGTACTGAGTTACAAACAAATACAAATGTACAGTGCAATAGAATAATAAAATCCACTTCTCTAGTGCCAATAATATTGAGCATTAAGTGGTTCTGGGCATTTGTTTTATGACATGAGGTAGATTACTTAATGCTTTTGGCATGTGTAAGCTTTTTCATAATTAACTAGTCCATTCATCAGGTCAACCAGAAGGATCTAGCTGTGTGAGTTTTATGAATCTATATGCCCTATTATTAGGAACAAATAGGCAAAGTGACACTAAATTTCTTAAGCAATATTTTGTGAAATTATAAATACAATTATTCATTTGTTTTCATAGCATTAGCAATCGAAAATGTTGAGGTTGATGATCTACAGCTGTGTAGATTAAAATGAGAAAAATTCCTCAAACTGTGTTTTGTAGTTTTTGTCTTGTTTTTAATAAATGGTTAGTGGAGCCAAATTTTCCCACTTAAAACACATGGGGTGTATGAATCATACAGCAACAGACAAACAACCTAAGGATAAAGCTCAAATTTGACAATCCACTACAGCCTATGAAATGTAGCTTCCTTTCTATGGGCAAAGATGAAACCCTCTCAAGAACCCCTCTTGCCCCTAATTCAATCAGATCCACATGATAAATTCATTTCATCCCTCAGGATTGTTGGAATTATAGCTGGAGGAGATCTTAGAAGTTATGTAATCCAGACATGTGGTTGTGCAGATGATGAAAATAAGAAGTCAAATACTTGACCTGAGACCTCACACCTGACCAGAAGTAAAAACTCTGCCTTTCTCTCTCCAAATCCTGTGTGATGAAAAATGAAGGAGAATTGTTTGACTATCTGATCCCAAAGCATCATTATACAGATACCTCAATTGAGGCCCAGAGAAGTTTGGACTCGTCTCATGACCCTTCCCTGCCAATTAGTGGCAGAACCAGGATTACAGCCTATGTTCTGAACTCCCAACCTCCAAAAATAATTTGGCCCCTTGCAGTCACCATCAAGATTGTGGACCAAAGGATATGCTTTAATCAATGCTTAAGCTCAGGTGGCTGAATTGTTGGCATAAGACTTTATTTATAGTTAGATCCATTCTGGGTTTTGAGACCCACCAGGACCTAAGTTTCAATATATACTTACTTAAATAGGACTTTCTCCTCAGGTGGTGGAGCTCTGATGGTATATACAGATCATCTACTGCTAGTAGTTCCTGAAGGTGCTTGGGAACAGTGTACAGAGCACATAAGTCTACCTGGCCCTTTTATAACCAGGAATTTTGATTCCAGGTGCTACTTGCTCATATGTGGAAATATTCTAAGATTGGGTGTTGCCTAGCCAGCCAGTAAGCCCTGTTGCTTCTTTATTACCAGCCATACACTTCTTTTTTTACAAGTTAGATATATAATGTATTTTACTTCCTCTTAATGTGAAATAGCTAGTTATCTGTTTTCAAAATTTCAAGTTATCTCTTGATAGAGGATGCAATTCATTGCCCTCTTTTTTGTTTTTGTTTATTAAGTACAACTTGGAAAAGGCACAAAGGGAAAGAGGAAAATATTCTTTAATCAGGAACACTACGAAAGAATATATAGTTATGTCATTGGATGGAGAAATAAAGCTGATGATGTCTGACATGCAAAAAGCTGAAATCATTCACACTCTTTGATAATAATAGGGGGTGATAATAATAGGGGGTGGCCCAGGCAGAAGGGAGAGAATATTGTCAGCTGGTCAGGTCTATGCCTCCAGCGTTGTCGTTCTCTTGGCTGTGTCAGACCTCCACTGTCCCTCACAGAGCATGAGAAACCTAACTAAAATAGGGAGGAGACAACGTCACAAACGAACAAACAACCAAAAGACAAGCAGAAAACAAAAACAACCTCCAAAATCTCAAACCAATAGCAACAAAAAACTGTTGGATAAAAGCACTAAGTGTCATTAATGTCTTTTTAAAATGTACTGGAGTTTTGAGAAAAATTAATGCATACTACCTAGATTTTTTATAGCTGGGATTTAAAAAATGCTATGGAAACTAAATCTACAACTTCAGAAGCAGAAAAGTTACAAATAAATGAAAAATTGTTAAAGATTTTATAATAAAATTCTCCCCATCAAATCCATGTTCTTCATGTGAAAGATGCTATTCTTATTATTTTGTTATTTCTTGTCTCTCTCTTCTTCTCGTAAGATGTTTTACTTAGTCCTATGTATAATTTTTTAAAAAGTAAATAGATTAACTTTGGGGAAGTGTGAGTCATTAATAATGAAATTCTCTTTTTCTTTTCTTTTTCTGATGTGTCAGTTGTCTGTTGTGTCTACGTAAGTAGAGGTAGCACACCCCAGTCTGCAGGGTTTCATGTTGGGTTCAGGGCCATTTGACCTTTTAATCAAATAGCCAAATACTGGGAAGGAGGGAAGCAATGCTTATTAAGTTGGAGGGTGAACATTTGAGGATGACTAGCCCTTTGGAGAAGCACCTTTGAAACATGGAAGTACATCAATTAACTGCAATGGCTCCCTGTTGTTTCTAGGGTCAAATAGAAGGTCCTCTGTTTATAAAGCTCCAACCTAATTTTTTAAAACCCTATTATACATTCCTCTTCTCCCCACCCTCTGAATCTAGCTAGACTCACCTTCTTCCTGTTTCTCACACATTATGCTCCATCTCTTGGGATCTTTATGCTGACTGCCCCTGGCCTGGAATACTCTGTCCCCTCAGCTTGTAGAAGCTTTCATTTCCTTTGGAACCCTGCTCAAGTGGTGCTTCCTTCAAGAAGCCTTTCCAGATCCTTGCAGCTGCTACTGCCCTTAGCTCCCAAATTGCCAAACATTATTTTTATATATATTTTGTATGCAGTTACTTCATTTGTCTACATGTTGTGTCCCTGATAAAATATCAGCACTTTGAAGACAGGGGTTGTTTGATTTTTGTCTTTGTAATCTTAGTGCTTGATGTAGAGCAGGCACTTAATAAATTACTTGTTCATTTATTGATGGATCGTGGCCTTAGAATTTGGAGCACATTATCTACTGGCAGTAATTTATAAGATAGATTGGAATGTAAGCAGAGTAGAAGAGAGAACTTATGGGAAGCAGAGGCAGGTGTATGGTAATGAGGACTAGACCAGGTTGCATTGGCTGGATACATACTTGAGTATGACAGACAAAAGAAGTATGCCACCCAGAGACCATCCTAGGCACATCAGCTGTTGATCAGTTGAAATATTGACTGTACATACACCCTTTCCCATTCCTTCCTTCAAACTACTCCCTACCCCTTTTCTTGTTGCTGAGTCAGGTGCATAAGTAAATGCTTCACATATGACATTCATGTTATGCCTTTGGGTACCATAAAAGAAGAAAAAGCCCACAAATCCAAATATGCAGTGATTGAATAAAGGAATACCTAGCGCAGTAGGAAATCTAAAACAATGAGTTGACCAGGAGCAGAACTCCAGCATAAGAGTTTACAACATTCAAACCATAAAACTTAGAAGCACATAACCACCTTTTATTGTCAGGCTGGCTAAAAACATCCAGCATCTGGAGTAGATTCTTCTTTAGTAATTCAGCTATTGGAAATATTTCTTATTTTGTTATGGGAGCTGACCTGTAGTCAGCTCAGGTTTTAATGCCCTGGGCAAAAAAACCCAAAACTATTTGTTCTAGATCAAAATAAAATACATTGTCTTAAAAGATTGTGAGGGCCTATCATATTAATTTTAAATTATAATTATTTAAAGTTTATTTTCAAAATTTAAAATAATAAATGTCATGATCTGCAGTAGACTTGTTTTTAACTTAAAGAAATTAAATCTCTCCAAAGAGAAAAATGGGAAGGACACATATTTTAACATATGGAGGTCAATACAGAAAATAATTATTTGAAGGACTTACTCAGAGAAAGGCTACAGCAAAATTTAAAAATAGTTATAACTGACCCATCCAATGGTGAAAATAACACAATACATTAGTGTTCCTTATCAAAGGCTTACTTTGACTTTGAGGGCAAATTTTATGCAAATTTAAAGACAATTAGCTTATAGAATCTCCTTTGTATACCTTTAGACAGAGCTTCTTCATGGTTTTTCAATAATGAACCTCTTTTGGCTTTTCTCTTTGGTTTCTGATGAAACCTATAGACTCCTCAGAATAGTATTTTTAAATGCATAAAATTAAATATATAGTATTACAAAGGAAGCCAATTGTATTAAAATAGATTCCCCCCCACGCCAGTCCACAGACCCTCTGAAATTTATCCTCTCATATGTCTTTGAACCCCAGATTAAGAACCTTCAGGATACAAACCCACTCAAATTTTTCTGACATGTTAGGTGAAATCTGCCTGGAGATATGAGCCTAATTTACAGGAGTCATAGCTAGTTTCCTACTGAGACAAGCTTTAGGCTGTTTGTATAATGCCCCAAGAAACCCAAAGGTCAGGCAGTTATTGGTTTATTTGGATCACTGCTGGAGGCCGTGTCAAATAACTTGGATTTCAAAATGGATTTTTTTCCCCTAAAACTATCTGGCTTTACTATTCATGTGAATGAATTTAAGTAAATAGTCTCTACTTTAATTATTTCTTTGTATCATATATATGTATATAGATAGATAGATAGTTATACATATATATATGTGTATATATATATATATATATATATATATATATATATATATATTTAAAGCCTTTCATATGTTTTCAGCATCATGTCTTTAGGACCACTAATCCCAATTGCTTTGACCTTTCAGGATAGGTTTGATATTCAAGGTATTAATTTTCTCTTCATATAATTATCAACTTGTACTTGTTAAGCACCCATGTACTTACCACACTGTGATAGACATCATACAGTGAATGTTAAGTGAACATAAGATCCTTCCTTTAAGAGTAAATAAATAATCCCAGATGAAGCACAGTGACAGATAAAAAGATACAGCATTGCTGCAAGAGAGAAAATAAAATAATATCTCTTTCATCCTTGGTATTTGATCATGGAGATGATTCTCATGATTGCATTTTCCAAAAAGCTGAAAGGTAGCCCTTAATTTTTAATCTCTTATTCTTAAATAGATATTTTATTTATCCTTTACTTAATACTCCAGTTTTATTGGTTTCCTCCATCAAGAAGTTATACCATCCTTTGTATTTTCGTGAGACCTTATATCTGCTTCCATTATTCACTTTCATATCTCGTCATTTACTAAAACTCGGGTACCTGCCTTATCCCCCTTTCAAACATCACAACATCAAAGACTATGAGAATTGGAAGGGCCCTTAGCATATAGTCCAACTCCAAACTATATAAGAATGCCTTCTACTATGTACCTGGACTGATTTGGGAATTTTCAAACACTAATTTTGATATGATTTTATTTTGTCGCAGCAATGATCATGTTTGGGGGTTTCTATTGACACTAAGGCTGACTTTGAATATCTGATTTTGACCAAATGAAACCAAGTTGAGCTGTTTTTACCACCTTTAGATCTGTGTCAGTTGAATACTGAATGATGTGCCGTACCTAGTTATTGTTTTCTTTTATTGTGTTTTTAAAAATTCTGTGGTTTGATATGTTTTTACGTAAAATTTACATATTTATATTTATATGTTTTATAATAATCGACATCACTCTAAGGAAATTTGCAAAAGTTTATAGTGCTAGAACAAAGTAAAAAAAGCATGCAGCAGAAAACAAAAGAAAACCTACAAGAAAGCAAAGATGGACAGCTTTCAACATATCACACAACATTTAACATATAGGCTTTCTTGAAATAAGTTACTGCTATATATTCTGAATCCTCTCCAATCTCTGAACATGACATGTTTTTTTCTTTTCTTATTTTATAGCTAAGTTTATAATGTTTCTTTTTCTTCTGTGTTCAAGTTCTATTATTTTTCTAAAATAAAAAAAAATTAAAAGAAAGTTTGTAGTGCTCAAAACCTGCCATTACAGACAGCTACTAAAATGGCTTTTGGTATGGGGCAGAAAAGTATTTCCAGGTTTACTCAAGCCCCCAGTGAAATAGGATTAGCCAAAGTGAATCAAAAAGGAAAGTACCATAAAAATGAAAAATACTAAGAAACTGACAAACAATTCCTGTGATACAGCTTAATTAAACCTCAGAAAATAAGCAAGGTCAGTCAGAGAGATTTGGCAGCTAGAAAAGTTGTTACTAATTCATGCACATTGTGGCATAGGCTTCTTCAATTAAAAAAAGAGCAAAGACTAATTTTTTTTTAAAAAACTAAATATGAATCCAAAATATTTGTCATAAGTACTAAATATTGAAAAAACCTATTTTTTTAGATGAAACTTACCTTTTCATTCAAAGCTATGCCAAAATTATTGCCAGAAGTAGTCCAAATCATGTAAAATAAGTAACTGAAACAAAAGGACAGTGCATATTAGACACATTTTTAAAGTTGTAAAGTTTATTATGTATTGACAAATTTAAATATTTTACTATGCTCCAATTAATTTGCATGCCACTATAATATGTAGTAGTTCTGACTTTTGATAGAACACTCCTAGTGAGTGGGAATTCGCTTCCTCTCAAGGCCACCCATTCCACTTTTGTGTAACTATAAAAAAAAGAAAATTGTTCCCTACATGGAACTTAAATCTTCCTTTATTTAACTCCTGCCCTTTACCCTTCATTTTGCCCTCTGGAGTCAAGCAGAACAAATCTAATTAGAGAAAGGGGAGACTTGATGCAGTGGCTCATTAGGCTATTGCAATAGTTGAGATGAAAAGTTATGGAGGTCTGAACTAAAATGGTGACTGCCTGAGTAGAGAGAAGAGGTTGGATGAATGAAATGCTGTTGAGGTAAAAATGATAAGCTTTGGTGACTGATTGAATATGTGGGGTAAGTGAGGGATGAAAATTCCAGGAGACCTCAAGGTTTCAGATCTGTGATGAGAAAAATGGTAGTGCCCTCAATAAAATTAGGGAAAGGAAGGCAAGGTGGGAGATAACTGGATTCTACTTTGAACTTGCTGAGATTGAGATACCTATGGGACATAAGGTTTGAAATCTTCTGTATATACTTAGTGAGACAAGACTGGGGTTCAGGAGTGAGATTTAAATTGTGTATATAAATACAAAAGCTATATTGTGAGCATAATTAGAGTGGAATATAGACTTGTTTGTTAAAGAAATTGCATCCCCCATAGCCACCTGAGGAGACCCTTTGTGTGGAGGTAGTTTCAAGTATGTTGGCATTCTGGCCTTAAATATGAATGCACCGTCACATTGCTAGCCAGGACTCCAAGGTCCTACTGTGCAAGAACTAGCACCATATACTGTGACTTAAGAAACAAGGCCAGCAGTAGAAGCGAGGTCTCTGAATGAGAAGTAAGTCAGATAGTTGTAAGAGAAAAAAAAGAGACAGAGAGAGGGAGAGGGAGAGAGAGAGACACACAGAGAGAGAGAGAGATAGACAGAGAGAGGGAGACAGAGAAGAGACAAAGAGAGACAGAGACAGAGAGGGAGAGACAGAGATAGAGAAGAAAATATAAATGTCTTAGTAGAGTGATTTGAGTAGGAGAGGCTGGAGGATACCCAATACTTGCCAGAAAGTAGTGTCAGAGTTATAGAGGGCATGAAGGAAAGGACACTAATACGTGAAATAATGACACATGATGCTTGGCGGAATGGCATAGAATAGCAAAAGAGTATTAGAAATGCTATAGGAGAAGAAATGATGGCCAAGTTGCAAAAGGACATAGAGCCCTGACAAGAAAGAGCAAACCTCAAGTCCTGCCCCCTTGCTAGGTGCCTTCTTCAAAGTGGTAACATACATCAAGGAAATTTTAAGTCACTATTGGAAGAATCAGTCCATTGGAAGGAGAACAGGATTTGAACATTGACTCTCATTTTCTGGACTCTCAATTGTATCAGGTAGTTTTTTTTGGCTAAGCCAGTATCCTACTGAGAGTATTAATATAAATCACAAAAACTTTACATATCCTTGCTGAATAAGGGAAAATTTAAGCTCCATGTAAGGGACCACTTTCTACTTTATATAGTTACACAAAAGTGTATTTTCTAGGAACTTAGATTCAAATCCAAAAGGCTCTTAATAGGATCTCAGCAGGGTAGAACTGTAAGTCCCATGGACAGTGCCAGTCTCTAAGAGAGACTTGACACTTTGGAGGAGTGTCTCTTGACTCACTGGGTGTTGGATGTTAGTTCTTTAATGTCCCTTACTATAGAAACAAAAATATTGAGATGCTCTTTGATCCTCATCGTTTGTAAGGAGGAGTTGTGGCTACCCTGGAAGCTGATATACACATTCATACTAAGCTGTGACTATTAAAAATCAATGAATGTTTGGATTTTAAAAGAATTTGAAGTCTTTAGTAAAAAGAATACATCTAAAATCGCATAATTTCAGTTATGGATTGTGTTGGAGTAGATATCTTTTGGAGAGAAAAGCCTTATCAACATTCTGAAATCATACCACACAGGCAAATCTCTTAATCTTAAAGCTGTCTGTAAATGGAAGTCTACTTAAATTTTCTTACTGAAGTTTTTATCTTGAATATTATTCATATTGAAGGGTTATTGTTGATTTTCAGTGAATTTCTTCTCACTGAAAGAATAAAGGATAAGTGAAACATGGTTAGAAGGGCATTGAATTTAGTAAATATTTAGATAATTAGAACAGAAAAACTCATTTTAGGAAATAAATTCCTTAGTGAATTTTAAAAAGGAAGAAAAAGCTAGCAAAAGCTCATTTGCTACAACAATAACTACCTCCTCTGTGTTTTCACCTCTTCTGAGGCTAATAAGACTGTCAAATTGATGTAAAGCTTCCTGCTTGCTAAATTATAGCACCTCGATTTACATTATGGTAATATGTGCCAAAAATGAAATACTATCTCATTTCAAAGACTGAGTTTCCTTTATTACTTACAGGTGATTTTCTTGTATTCTTTGCTTCAACCTTCTTTCCACAGATTTTTTAAAAAGAAAAACTGTGGACATAGGCACTCCCATTCCACTGTATCCAACTGAACTGATTAGGATTTTCAGGTTTTTCTTCTATTTTAATGCAATAAAGAGTACCTGACCTATTTCTCATTGTTTATAGGAAGGGGAAGCATAGTTATTCTGAAGAAAGACTATAAAATTTAATGATAAGAAAGAAAGAAAGAAGGGAAGCCGTGAAGAATCATGTGCTCTTTCTCACTCACTCCTTGTGGTATAAAAACTCCTTTATGAAAATGAGCTGGGATAGGGAGAGAAGCCATATGGTCCAGGTCAGGTTTTGTTTTTTCTTGTAATTGAATGAAGAGGCCTTAGGTAATAAAGAAAATCACCATGGCTAGCCTAAAGGAGGTATGGAAAAATGTGTACGTATGTAATAATAGCAAAATACCTTATCTGTATATAGTGCTTACTATATATACATCAGGAACTGTGCTAAGCCCTTTACATTTTTTAAAAATTATTACCTCATTTGATTCTCACAACAACCTTGGGAGGTAAGTGTCAGTATTATCTCCATTTTACAGATCAGAAAACTTAGGCAAACAGATCGAGGCCCAACATACTATCCACTGTGAGAAGGGCAGTGCTTAATGGAAGCCAAGCCCCTACTGTCAAGAGCAATTAAAAATCTTGATGAAAAGAGAAGTGCCTCCCTGATTTTAAGAGGAGATTCCTAGGGAACCTTTCATAGAAAGACGGCAAGGACTTGAAACTACACTCTCCTCCTTCCCTGTCTGGCCCTTTTTGTGAATCAGTTCAGCTCCTCATTCTTCTTGACCTTCTTGACACCAGCCAACTTGCAGTTTGTTGAATACAACAATTCATCTCCCTACTTGATGCCTTTTCATTGGTTGCTCCTCAGTGTTGGAATAGGATGCCTCCTTTCCTCTGCTTCCTGGCTTCCCTGGCTTCTTTCAGGACTTGACTCCAGGTCCCTGTTTTTCTGGAGGCATTTACTGACCCCTCTAGTTGTTATTGCATTCTCTCTGTGATTACCTTCCATGTGATCAGGTACCCTGGAATCAGATCTTGGAGGGCAGGGACGGGCCTTTTGCCTTTCTTTGTATCTCTAATTTTTAGTATATGGCTTGCTCATAATAAACCCTTAAGGAATGTTTGTTGACTGAGAGAAGACCTAAAAAAATGAGTTCGTCAGATAAGGAAATCAAAAACCACTAAGCCTACTTAGGTATTAAAGATATCCAAGCAGGAATATTCCCTCCACCTCATACCCCTCAGGCCTGTTGTAATTGCAAAACAGTTTTTGTAAAGCAGGTACATAATTAAGTGGACTTGGAAAAATGAAATTTGTAATTCTTGTATTTGTGTTCAACTTTGCCACTGGATGGCCTTAGAGCAAATCTTTAATCATCTATGGTTTTAACCATATGATTTTATTCTACTGCAAATTTTAGTTATTTATTCAATCATAGCATTTGTTGAGCCCTGTGCATAGGCGTTGTGCTGGTGGGGGATGCAGAGGTCAGTTAAGTAGGAACCCACTACTTAATGGCAACACTGTTAGAGAAATCATGGTGTACTGGGCAGAATAAGGAAGACAAGTTTTTTTTTAATTAATTAATTTTTACTTTCTAACCTTTACTGTTATAGGATTTTGAGTTCTAAATTTCACTCCTCTATCGCCTCCCCTCTCCCCAAGATGGCATGCAATCTATATAGGCTATACATGTAAAATATGTTTCATATTAAACATATTTCCACATTAGTCATGTTACGAAAGAAGAATGAGAAAAAAGGCAAAACCAGGAGAAAGAAAAAAAAATAGTATGCCTCAATCTGCATTCAGACCCCATAGTTCTTTCTCTGATGTGAGTGATGATGTGGATACAAATGGTGCCCTAAGGGTTAAGGAGAATATTAAGGGTTACTTTTCCAGTACTTTGTGAAGCCCCATAGCAAACGGTCTGTGTTTGCTTACATGCTGCCAATGGTTACAGAGAAGGTCTAAGTGAATTCTTTCACACCTGAAGCACTCTTCCAAAATCTAACTTCAACAGAGAGCATTTTCCATCATGAGTCTTTTAGAATTGTCTTAGATCATTGCATTGCTGAGAAGAGCTAAGTCTATCAAAGGTCATTGCACAATGTTGCTGTTACTGTGTACAATGTTCTTGTGGTTCTGCTCACTTCACTCAGTATCAGTTCATGTAAGTCTTCACAGGATTTTCTAAAATTCGCCTGCTCATTATTTTTTATGGAACAATAGTATTCCATTACATTCATATACCATAACTTGTTCAGCCATTTCCCAATTGATGAGTATCCCCTCGTTTTCCAATTCTTTGGCACCACAAAAAGAGCTGCTATACATGTTTTTGTACATGTGGGTCCTTTCCTCTTTTTTATGATCTCTTTGGGATACAGATCTAGCATTGGTATTGCTGTGTCAAAGGGTATGCACAGTTTTAATAGCCCTTTGGGCATAGTTCCAAATTGCTCTCCAGAATGGTTGGATAAGTTCACAATTCCATGAACAATGCATTAGTTTTCCAGTTTTCCCACATCTTCTCCAACATTCATCATTTTCCCATTTTGTCGTGTTAGGGAATCTGACAGGTGTCAGTTGTTTTAATTTGCATTTCTCTAATAAATAGTGATTTAGAGTATTTCTTCACATGATTATAGATAGCTTTAATTTCTTCACCTGAAAACTACTTGTTCATCTGAGTTTTGGTTTCATCCAAGTCATTTCCTGTGAGATCCCAAGCAATTCATGTAACCTCTATAAGCTTTGGTTACTTTATCTCTGAAATGGAAATCCTAATACTTACCTTTCTGAGTAGTCTTTAATATCCATCAAAGGAGATATAATGGCTTGGTTGGATAGCCACCAAAACATTTTATCTCCTTTGATAGATATTCAGAATTATTTTGGAAGCAAAATACTGTGGGGTGTGTGTGTGTGTGTGTGTGTGTGTGTGTGTGTGTAGATCTCAAATGAGATGAAGTGTTCTGGTGAATAGGTGTGTGTATATTTGTACACACACACACATATGTGTCTACTGAATACACAGACTCTCGGTCTCTCTCTGTCTCTGACTCTCTACTTCTATCTCTCTCTCTCCCCCTTCTTTCCCTCCCTCCCTCTCTCTCTCCCCTTCTTTCCCTATCTCTCTTTCCTTTTCTCTCCTTCTCTCTTTCCCTCTTCTACGCGCGCGCGCGCACACACACACACACACACACACACACACATCAAATGAGATGAAATGTGTGATTTTGGACAATTCACTTCTTCACCCTAGTCCTTTGCCTTCATTTATGAAATAAGAGTGTTGCCATAGATAACTTCTGCTGTCCTCAGCTCCTAGGATTCAATGATTCTAAAGTTAATCAGTCTGTAGAAGTAGAGGGTGGTGATATTTTCTTGTGAGATGCCTTAAACTTAACTTTGTCAGGTGTAACTCCTTATTAACAAGATTAGCAGTAATAAGAATTTTGTTCTGGTATTGTTGTTTCTTTCATATAATGTGAATTAGCCTTGCCTTTTGTACATTTCCCCTTTACCAAGATGTTTAAGGATTGTTAAGTGAGTCATAGCCCACTATACACCTGACCTACACTTTTGGAATTGTCTCTAGGAGGACTAGAGAATAGAATATATAGAGGTGGAAAAACTCAGAGCTGAGAGAAATTAAGAAAAGATGAGCTACCCCAAGAGGGCAGATTCAGTTCTCCTTAGAGAAGCCTAAGCATCTACATGCCCCATACTGGCAATATTTTTTCAGACATACATGCACTTCAAAAGCATAAATTGTGTATGTTGGGAAATATCTATGCTAATTTGGTGGAACCAATATCAGGGGTAATGGAGCATACCACTTTTTCTAAAAAAAAATAAATTATGATTGAATGATAAGCTTTTAAGTACTGCATGGAGAATATTTGACTAAGAAAATTAATTATTCTTGATAAAAATAAGTTGCAATACATTATTTTATGCACCTTTATTATGAAAGCCAAAATAAAAATTAACACCTCATAAATTGTCCAATTTGACTTTTAACTCAATACAAGCCACCTTAGTATAAACATTAAGTGGGAAATGGCTTGCAGTATAAAAACACAGCAGAAAAATCATCTGTGAGTCATAGTGAATTACAACTAAATATGAACCTTATAATGAAACTCTGGAAGGTGAAGCAAACTAATTAATTAGAAATAGTCAAAGTAAAATAAACATGGATCTGTGATCTTATCAATATAGATATAACCTCTAGTGATGCAAATTACAGTCTATTCGAGCCTTGCTCTTGTCTATATCCTCTCATAAGTTCCGAATAAGTTATATCCTCCTTAAATTTGATTTTGTTTAGGCCCAAATTAAAGAATGTTATATATGTTTTAAGATGAGAAATGACCTAGGGTTTAAATAAAAATATTTATTTTTTAAAGGAACTGGAAAATAGGTAGTATGAATGGAATGTTGGGGAAATGCTCAGCCTGAATTCACTGACAGCCCAAGAAGAATTCTTATTCATCATTAAGTCTTCTTGATAGGAGATAAAATAAAAATGGTAGTCAAACTGAAAGGAAAAAAGGATTTGCAAGCTTAGGAAGCCTACTTTGGCTGTTAGCAGCTTTAGCTTTGGAGGTTACAGATTTGGACTTTGTAGTTTTTTTCAGGTTTACTTAGAGTACACAGCCAATTAATAACATTTTGGAGCGTTAAAATGTATCAAGGAGGATATAATCTCTTCCTATAAGAAAGTTGGTCTGGAAAGTCCCCAGGTGAGTGCTGGGCGCAACATTTGTATGGTCGTGTACATTTTAAGAGTACTGTGTGTGCAGCAGGGTTTTGTGCTTTAAGGATACACAAGATGGAGGTAGTTGAGTCAGGTTTTGTAATTCAATCTACAGCAGAATTGTGTTAGAGGAGGGGAGTAATTCAGTCAGACATATTCAGATTAATAAAGTTTTTTCTTCTACAGAAGATAAAACATTAGAATTCCTTATTTTGGAAAAGGATGAACAGTAGCTGAATGATTAGGAAACAATTAATATAATTGGCATATGAGAATTAATCAGCATCTCTGAGCATAGAATCCAAAGAGGGGAAAAGTAGCAGTTTGAAAGGTCCATGAAGCAACAAGATAGCTTGTGCATTTTATATTTCCTGGGACAGATTTTCATAGGTACTATCAGGCTTAAATAATGTCAGTTCAATCCTTTGTGAAGAAAGAAAATGTCTTAAGTGCCTTCAATCCTAGTGAACCTAATATCATTGTAGTACAAAGGTCTTAAAAATAATTGGAATAGGTCAACTCTATGGTTCTTTATAGATCAGAATAATAAGAACTGACATACTTTATATGTTGCTTTATGGTTTACAAAGCACTTTCCTCACAATAACCCTATCACATAAGCAATTTAAGGATTATCCTCTCTAAGCTACAAGGAGAAAACTAAGCTAGAAAATTTTGTGATTTTGTAATTCTAAATTAATTTTATTTTATGAGATTGTTATAGTCATCTCTAAAATTGAATCTATTCTAGGAAAACAATCATTGTACTCTGGTTGCCTAGTGTGAAACTTATATAGAGACAATTAGACTCAAAAGCTAACAGGGACCTTAGAGATCACATTATCCAACATCCTCCTTTTACCTGAGAGAAAAATTATGCTCAAAGAGATGAATCGAATTGCTCCAGATCCACATAGTAATTAACACCCCTTACTCTAGCTCAAGGCTTCTTAAACTTTTTTCACTTATGACCCCTTTTTGTCTGACAAATTTTTATGCAGCCCCAGGCATATAGGTATATAAAATAGGTATACAGATCAACATTTACTGATAATTACTCATAACGAAATTTCTTTTTTTTAAATTTAATTTATTTATTTAACATATTTAGTTTTCAGCATTGGTTTTCACAAGAGTTTGAATTACAAATTTTCTCCCCATTTCTACCCTCCACCCCACTCCAAGATGGCGTATATTCTGGTTGCCCTGTTCCCCAGTCAGCCCTCCCTTCTGTCACCCCACTCCCCTCCCATCCCCTTTTCCCTTCCTTTCTTGTAGGGCAAGATAAATTTCTACTCCCCATTGCCTGTGTATCTTATTTTCTAGTTGCATGCAAAAACTTTTTTTTGTTTGTTTTTGAACGTCTGTTTTTAAAAACTTTGAGTTCCAAATTCTCCCCCCTCCTCCCTTCCCACCCACCCTCCCTAAGAAGTCAAGCAATTCAACCTAGGCCACATGTGTATCATTATGTATAACCCTTCCACAGTGCTTATGTTGTGAAAGACTAACTATATTTTGCTTCTTCCCAACACATCCCCCGTTATTGAATTTTCTCCCTTGACCCTGTCACCTTCGAAAGTGTTTGTTTTTCATTACCTCCACCCCCATTTGCCCTCCCCTCCATCATCCCCCCCTTTTTTATATTCTTCCTTCTTCTTTCCTGTGGGGTAAGATACCCAATTGGGTACGTATGGTATTCCCTCCTCAGGCCAAATCTGATGAGAGCAAGATTCACTCATTCCCCCCTCACCTGCCCTCTCCCCTCCTCTCAAAGAAATGCTTCCTGTTGCCGCCTTTATGCGAGATAATCCACCCCATTCTATCTCTGTCTATCTCCCTCTCTCAATATGTTCCTCTCTCATCCTTTAATTTGATTTTATTTCTTTTAGATATCTTCCCTTCATCTTCAACTCACCCGGTGTCCTCTCTCTGTCTGTCTCTCTCTCTCTCTCTCTCTCTCTCTCTCTCTCTCTCTCTCTCTCTCTCTCCCCCTCTCTCTCCATATATATATATACACACACAGATAGATATATACATACATACACATTCACTTATATATATACATAAACATATATATATATATATGCATATTCCCTTCAGCTACCCTAATACTGAGGTCTCATGAATCATACATGTCATCTTTCCATGTAGGAATGTAAACAAAACAGTTCGACTTTAGTAAGTCCCTTGCAATTTCTTTTTCTTGTTCTTTTTCTTGATTACTTTTTCATGCTTCTCTTGATTCTTGTGTTTGAAAGTCAAATTTTCCATTCAGTTCTGGTCTTTTTACTGAGAAAGCTTGAAAGTCCTCTATTTTATTGAAAGTCCATATTTTGCCTTGGAGCCTGATACTCAGTTTTGCTGGGTAGGTGATTCTTGGTTTTAATCCTAGCTCCATTGACCTCCGGAATATTGTATTCCAAGCCCTTCGATCTCTTAATGTAGAAGCTGCCAGATCTTAGGTTATTCTGATTATGTTTTCATAATACTCAAATTGTTTCTTTCTGGCTGCTTGCAGTATTTTCTCCTTGATCTGGGAGCTCTGGAATTTGGCGACAATATTCCTAGGAGATTTCTTTTTGGGATCTATTTGAGGAGGTGATCGATGGATTCTTTCAATTTCTATTTTGTCCTGTGGCTCTAGAATATCAGGGCAGTTCTCCTTGATAATTTCTTGAAAGATGATATCTAGGCTCTTTTTTTGATCATGGCTTTCAGGTAGTCCAATAATTTTTAAATTATCTCTCCTGGATCTATTTTCCAATGAGGTATTTCACATTGTCTTCCATTTTTTCATTCCTTTGGTTCTGTTTTATAATATTTTGATTTCTCATAAAGTCACTAGCTTCCACTTGCTCCAATATAATTTTTAAAGTAGTATTTTCTTCAGTGATCTTTTGGACCTCCTTTTCCATTTGGCTAATTCTGCCTTTCAAGGCATTCTTCTCCTCATTGGCTTTTTGGAGCTCTTTTGCCATTTGAGTTAGTCTATTTTTTAAGGTGTTGTTTTCTTCAGTGTATTTTTCAGTTTTTTGGGGGGTCTCCTTTAGCAAGTCATTGACTTGTTTTTCATGGTTTTCTCGCATCCTTCTCATTTCTCTTTCCAATTTTTCCTCTACTTTTCTAACTTGCTTTTCCAAATCCTTTTTGAGCTCTTCCATAGCCTGGGACCAGTTCATATTTTCCTTGTAGGTTTCTGTTGTAGGCTCTTTGACTTTGTTAACTTCTTCTGTCTGTATATTTTGGTCTTCTTTGTCAGCAAAGAAAGAATCCAAAGTCTGAGACTGAATCTGGGTGCATTTTCGCTGCCTGGCCATATTCCCAACCAACTAACTTGACCCTTGAGTTTTTCAGAGGTATGACTGCTTGTAGACTAAAGAGTTCTATGTTCCATGTTTGAGGGGGATGTGCCAGCTCTGCCACACCAGCACTGCTCTTTCCCCAAGAACCCCCAACCCGGACTGAGCTTAGATCTTCCGCAGGCTGTGCACTCCTGCTGTGATCTGCCACTTAATTCCTCCCACCAGGTGGGCCTGGACCGGAAGCAGCAGCAGCTGTAGCTGCCCCACCTCTGCTGCCCCCGGGGCTGGTAGCCGAACCACAAACTCCTTCCACTCCCACACCTTTTCCCACTAACCTTCTCCACTGTCTTTGGTGTTTGTGGGTTGAGAAGTCTGGTAACTGCTGCAGCTCACTGATTCAGGCACATTCCGCCCAGCTCCTGGTCTGGTTGGTCTGCGCTGCTCACACTGGGCTCTGCTCCACTCCCCTCCCAGCTCCCAGCTCCCAGCTCCCAGCTCCCAGCTCCGTGTGGGATAGACCTCACCCAGAGACCATCCAGGCTGTCCTGGGCTGGAGCCCTGCTTCCCTCTGCTGTTTTTGGGTTCTGCCATTCTAGAATTGGTTCAGAGCCATTTTTTATAGGTTTTTGGAGGGACTCGGCAGGGAGGTCATGCTAGTCCCTGCTTTCCAGCTGCCATCTTGGCTCTGCCCCCAAGAAGAAATTTCTTTTAAAATAATTCTTTGGTATACATATAATTTTACCATTTATTAAAAACAAAATCAAATTTGCATACTAATGAGATGAATGTTCTTGTTTATTTTTACATAAACAATTGAATCTTGGTGGGATGTTTGATACTGAAGGACATAGAGCATCTTTAATGTTTTTCAGAGTCGATCAATATTTTGATTTTATAACTGTCAATGCTGAGAACATCACTTTCCATAAATTTGTAGTACAAAATTGTAGAAGTACGTTTAGGGCCATTTGATAAATTTTTGGAAATTCTGTCCTAATCCCAAGCCAAAATTCATTTAATAATTTTTTTAAGAAACTCAAGTTTTAAACCTGTGTCACTTGATAACTTGGCAAATTCTTCTTGAACTTTTAATGGCAGGTGACTGGCTTTTTTGATTTCAATTGAGTATGGTTTATGAACCCAATTTAGTTTTTTTTTTAGAATCAGAATTTGAAGGGGAATATTTCTGAAATGGTGTCTCCAGATACTTCAGATCCTCAATTCAAACTTTTACATTTAAATCTTTGGGAAGGTTATTTTTGATTACATAGCCATCTGTAACTGTAAACATTTCTAAAGAACTATTTTCTACCTCATTCTTCTGTATGATAACATTTTTGGTAAAACTTTCAATTTTATCTTTTAACATATATATATTACACTTTTTCCTTGAAGCAACATATGTAAATCATTGAGTTTTTTTCCAAAAATATTTGACAAATAACATGGTTTTGAAAGCCATGTCATTATGAAAAATATTAACAGAATTGGATTTTTGCTCAGTTAAAAATGTAGCTGCATCTTTCATTTTCAGTAATCTGTTTAAACTTCACCTTCTTGAGAGCCACCTTACCTCTGCATTTAGTAATAAGTTTTTGCAATCAGAGTCCATGTCTTTCTAAAGGTTTGAAAACAGATGACTGTTAAGGGAACAACTTTTAATGAAGTTAATGGTTTTGATAGTATCACAAAGCACAATATCCAACTCTAGTGGTATTTTCTTGGCTATAAGTGCCTCCCAATGGATCATGCAGTGGGTAAAAGTGACATGTTCAACTTTAGCAAAGATGCAGGGTATAAAATAAACCCACATAAATCCTCGGCATTCCTATACACTATTAACAAAGCCCAACAGCAAGAGATAGAAAAATTTCATTCGAAGTTACTGTAGACACTATAAAATATTTGGGAGTCTGTCTGCCAAGACAGACCCAGGGCCTATATGAACATAATTATGAAACAGTCTTCACGTGAATAAAGATAGATCTAAATAAATGGGAAAATATCAGTTGCTCATGGTTAGGCCAAGCTAATACAATAAAAATGACAATATTACCTAAATGAATATATCTATTCAGTGCCATACCAATCAGACTACCAAAAATTATTTTACGGAGCTGGATAAAATAATTTCAAAATTCATCTGGAAGAATAAGAGGTCTAGGATATCTAGGGTATTAATGAAAAGAAATGCTAGGGAAGGTGGCCTAGCCATACCAGATATTAAACTGTACTATAAAGCAGCAGTCATCACAACTACCTGGTACTGGCTAAGAAACAGATTCGTGGATCAGTGGAATAGGATAGGTACACAAGATGGAGAAGTCAATGACTATAGCAATCTAGTCTTTGATAAACCCAAAGAATCCAGCTTCTGGGCTAAGAATTCACTATTTCACAAAATCTGCTGGGAAAATTGGAAAATGGTAGGGCAGAAACTGGGCACAGAGCAATATCTTATACCATATACCAAAATAAAGTCAAAATGGGTTCATGATTTAGGAATAAAGTCTGATACTATAATCCATTTGGGAGAGCAAGCAATAGTTTACCTATCAGATTTATGGAAAAGAAAAGAATTCATGATACAACATGAGATAGAGAGCATTACAAAATGCAAAATGGATAATTTTGATTATGTTAAATTGAAATGTTTTGTATAAAAAGCCAATGCAACAAAAATTAGGAGGGAAGCAGAAAATTGGGAGAAAATCTTTACAACTACTGTCTCCGATAAAGGTCTCATCTCTAAAATAAACAGGGAACTGAGCCAAATTTATAGGAATACAAGTCATTCCCCAATAGAGAAATGGTCAAAGCATATGAACAGGCAGTTTTCAGAGGAAGAAACTAAAAATATCTATAGGCATATGAAAAAATACTCGAAATCACTACTGATTAGAGAAATGCAAATCAAAACAACTCTTAGGTACCACATCTCTCCTGTCAGATTGGCTAAAATGACAAAACTGGAAAATGATAAATGCCGGAGAGGATGTGGGAAAATTGGAACATTGTTACATTGCTGGTGGAGTTGTGAACTGATCCAGCCATTCTGGAGAGCAATTTGGGACTATGCCCAAAGGGCTATCAAAATGTTCATATCCTTTGACCCAGCAATACCACTTCCAGGGTTGTATCCCAAAGGGATCACAGAAGTGGGAAAAAGACTCATATGTACAAAAATATTTATAGAAGCTCTTTTTGTAGTAGCAAAGAATTGAAAATCAAGGGGATGCCTATCAATCAAGGAATGGCTGAACATGTTGTGGTATATGAAGGTAATGGAATACTATTCTGCTATAAGAAATGGGTATGATATGGTTTTCATAACAACCTGGAAAAACCTACACGATTTAATGCTGTGTGAGCAGAGCACAGCCAGAAGAACATTATGCACAAGCACAGATATATGGATTCTGTGATGACTCACCCTGATAGACTTTGCTCTTCTCAGCAACACAAGGTGCAAAGACAACTCCAAAGGACTCACAGTGGAGAATGCTATCTACATCCAGAGAAAGACCTATGAAGTATGAATGCAGATTGAGGCACACTTTATGCCTGCCCCTTCTTCCCTCTTTTTTTCTCTCTTTTCTTTTTTTTTGGGGGGGGGGTTTTGGTTCTGTTTCTTCTTTCTCATGATTCATTCCATTGGTTGTATTTCTTCTTCACAACTTGACTAGTATGTAAATAAGTTCAATATGAAGTTATACCTAGAAGATTTATTGGGTTCCATGCCGTCTTGGGGAAGAAGGGGGGCAGTGGGAGAAGAAAATCTAGAACTCAAAATTATGTAGAACTGAGTGTTGTAAAATAAAAAAAAACAAGAAAAGGAAAAAAAATAAAGATGGTCGATGGAATAAAGGTGATATGTTCATTGCTACCAACTTTAGCTTTTGCTACATTCTTGTCCATCATTGCTCCAACACTGTCTGTACAGACTCCAATGCAATTTTTCCATTATAAACCTTCATTTGTGAACAATTCATTGACTTTAAGATACATATCTTTCCCTCTTTTGTGCTCTTCCAAAGCATGATGAAACAATAATTCCTCATGTATGCTTCCTTCATAAACTTATCTTACATAAAGTAAAAGGTATACCATGTTAGAAATGTCAGTTGTTAAGCATGGTAATAAGCTACTGGAATTGGTCGTTATTAATTTCAGAAATTCTTTTTGAAACAGTGTCATTCTATAAAGGAATTTTATGAATTTCAACCCCATACTTTTTCCCAAGAACTATTTCTGACATTTTAATAGCAGGTAACATGAGATCTTCTCCTTTCAAATAGGCCTTTTTAGTTTTTGCAATTAAATAAGCAGTTTCATAAGCTGCAAGTAAATACTTTCGTTGACAGTAACAAATTCTTCAAAACATTGTTTTTGTCTTTTTTGAAGATCGTAGCAGTTGTTCAAAATATTCCTTTGGCCTATTGAAGTACGCTGCATACTTGGTATTAAATGTCTTTTTGGTTTGGCTGGTTTCATGCTCTCCACAGCTAAAACTTCATTACAAATTAAGCAAAGATGTTTTTCCACATCATCATTATTAGAAGTAAATCCACATTGCAAAAATGATTCGACAAATTTTCTTTTTCTTGTCAGTTTAGGTGTACTACAACCTGGTAGTGAAGACTCTGCCACATTGTCATCAGTATGTTTATCTCTTCTGTCTAAATTTAGCCATTTATCCATAACCAAAAAATACATTTGTCCTAAAATATCAATAAATATTGCTAATAATTTCTGAAATAAATACTAGCTTTAGTGTGTGAAATTACATTTGTTTGTGCTTAATATTTTTTTTAAAAAATTGACGTTCACTCTTACATACACATACATTGGTGATGGTGGAGAAATACATTGAAGGGCTTTTGTCTTTACTTGCTACAATTAAACACTTATGTTTCTGTAAAAGAAAGAAATAACAGCAATTTTAAAAATCAAACATTCTAACACAATACAATCCAAAGATATACTAATTTGATACCTACACACTGAGGAATGATGGGAGGAAAATATTAAAAGTATTTATTTTCCATAATTAAACTATTATGTTTCTGTAAGAGCAGAAAACTGTATGTGCAGTAAAAACACTGCAATTCATAACATACAATAGTCTTGAATCTAAGCTGAGTTGTTTCTGGCAGCAATCATTAGTGTTGCATGACATGATGACATGTGCAGAGTAAAGTGTGCATATTGTGTGTTCAGAATCAAGGCTACAGTGAAATCACACGATGCAGCACATGCAAGCTTTGCCAGAAACAGCTCAGATTCATTATGTGTTTGATTCTGAATTAATTTTTGGTTGTTGCATGTTCAGAAACCATTTACTATTGCCAAATTTTTCACAACCCCCACATTCATTTACATGACCCAATGTGGAGTCAGGACCCATAGTTTAAGAAGTGCTGCTCTAGCTACTTTATTTTCTTTATTAAACAAATAATTATTTATTTTTAGTATTCAATATTTACTTCCATAAGATTTTGAGTTTAAAATTTTCTCTCCCTTCCTCTCTTCCTCCCTCTTCAAGATGGCATACAATGTGATATAGGCTCTACTTGTACATTCATATTAAGCACGTTTTCACATTAGTCCTGATGTAAAGGAGAATTAGAACTAATGGGAGGAACGAGGAGAAAGAAGAAACAAAACAAAACAACAAAAGAAAAGGAGAGCAAATAGTATACTTCTGTCTGCATTCGGACTCCAAAGTTCTTTCTCTGGATATGGATGACATTTTCCAACATGAGTCTTTTGTAATTATCTTAGATCCTTACATTGCTGAGGAGAGTTAAGTGTATCAAAGTCAGTCATTGCCCAGTGTTGTACTGTGTACAATGTTCTCCTGGTTCTGCTCACTTTACTCAGCATCAGTTTATATAAATCTTTCCAGGTTTTTCTGAAGTCTGCCTGCTTATCATTTCTTATAGCACAATCATATTCCATTATATTCATATACCACAACTTCTTCCGTCGTTCCGTAACTGATGGACATCCCCTCAATTTCCAGTTCTTTGCCACCACAAAAAGAGCTGCTATAAGTATTTTTGTACATGTAGGTCCTTCCCCCGTTTTTATGATCTCTTTGGGATTCAGACCTAGACTAGTATTTCTGGGTCAAAGGGTATGCACAATTTTATAGTCTTTTGGGCATAGTTTTAAATTGGTCTCCAGAATGGTTTGGATTAGTTCACAACTCCACCAACAATGCATTAGTGTTCAAATTTTCCCACATCTTCTCCAACATTTGTCGTTTTTCTGTTTTGTCATCTTAGCCAATCTGGTAAGTGTGATGTGGTATCTCAAAGTTGTTTTGATTTGCATTTCTTTAATCAATAGTTATTTAGAGCATTTTTTCATATGACTATAGATAGCTTTAATTTCTTACTCTTAAAACTGCCTCTTCATATCTTTTGACCATTTATCAATTGGGGAATAACTTTATTCTTAGAAATTTAACTCAGTTCTCTAAATATTTTATAAATGAGGCCTTTATCAGAGGCACTGGCTATAAAAATTATTTCCCAGCTTTCTGCTTCCCTTCTAATCTTGGTTGCATTGACTTTGTGCAAAAACTTTTAAATTTAATGTAATCAAAATCATCCATTTTGCATTTCATAATGTTCTCTATCTCTTGTTTGGTCATTAATTGTTCTCCATAGATCTGACAGGTAGACTATGCCTTGCTCTTTCAGATTGCTTATAGTAACAGTCTTATATCTAAATTATGTACCCATTTTGACTTTATCTTGGTCTAGGGTGTAAGATATTGGTTGTGCCTAGTTTCTGCCATACTGTTTTCCAGTTTTCCCAGCAGTTTTTCTTAAATAGTGAGTTCTTATCCCAGAAGTTGGAGTATTTGTGTTTATCAAATAGTAGATTACTGTAGTCATTGACTGCTGTGTCTTGCTTCTCTAACCTATTTCACTGATCCACCACTCTGTTTCTTAGCCAATAACAAGTACTTTTGATGATTGCTGCTTTATAATACAATTTAAGATCTAGTATAGCTAGGCCACCTTCCCTTGCATTTCTTTTCATTAATACCCTTGATATTCTAGACCTTTTGTTCTTTCAGATGAATTTTGTTATTGTTTTTTTCTTAGTTTATTTTCTAGTACATCATGCTACCCTTCCTTTTATAATGGGAATTAACTAACTAATGTTTAAGCTATGTTTTAGATTTTGTTCTTAGAAAACCAGTGACTCGTTGTCTTTCTGACATGTTGAAAGGTGGCTTGGTAAAGTGTAAGAGGAAGGAGACTTAAATTGGAATTCCAACTTTGACATTACTTATTATGGGATTAAGGCCAGGTCACTTCCTTGCTCTAAGCTTTCATCTCTCTGACTGTAAAATGAAGAGAATAGTGCTTTGCATTACTTACTTCATGGGGTTGTTGCATGAAAAGCATTTTGTAAATTTGAATCTTGTTATTATCATGACAATTATTCTTGCATCATGATCTTATTTGGATATATAATAGAAGATGACAAAGCAGATTATCATATGATGAGTGACAGCCTGAGAGAAGAAAATAATCATTTTGACACATTTGTACTGTTTGTAATTATGAACGCAGCACTATACTCTTGCTTCATTGAAAGACAGTGTAAGTGGAATGGAAAGTTTGCTGATCTTAAATTAAAAACAAATTTTTATGGCTTTTTTGCCCAATTGTTTTTAGGAATGAAGAGTACATTTAACATTTCAGCTCCTAATGTAAATGTAGTGAATGGCCGTTAGAATTTTTGAAGAACTGATCAGCATCCTAGTTTGGTCATATTTATTTGTACTTATAGAATTATGAAGGGCAGCTTCATTTTCAAAGATGACAGTTCCTATCTATGGGTGGTTGTGGTTAAAAATTTCAAAGAGGTGATTGCTCACTTGCAAACTTTGGTAGAAATAGGCCTAGAGCAATGCCTACTATAGGGTATGTCCAAGTCTTTGACCTTGGATAGCACTGTCACATCACCTTACTGATTGGGTCCACTATAACTTGATGTTATTTAAACTGGAGCCTCACTGATGCGTGAAATACTTTCATTATGCCTTGATTGAAGAGATCCTTCCTATCAGCAGTTATTTAAAATCATCTCTCATATCTTTTCTTCTCAAGTCCACCCTCAAGTTCTTTTCTGTTATCAAATATGCTCACTACTTTACTGAGAAAGCAGAGGACATCCATTATGAGCTCCCTCATCTCTGCTATTCTACCCCCCAGTTCCTTTTCTTTCTTCACTCACTCTTTCATCTTTATCCCCATCTCTGAGGAAGGGATGACTCTCCTTTTCATCAAGGCAACTGCTTTCTTCATTCATACCCTTTGTTTCTCTCTCTTCAATTTTTACCACTATTTTCTCTGTCTTATCATCAGTCTCTCCCTATCAACTGGTTCTTTTTGTTGATATTTACAGCCATCCTCAATGCTTCTTCATCTTTAAAAACAAAATATTCAGTTTCCTCTTGTTGCTACCATTCTATATCTCTTTCATGTCTAAAATTGAACTCACTATCTTTCTCCCTAAAACCTTCCCTATTCCAAACTTCCCTATTAATTTCAAAGGCATATCATTCTTCCAGTATCCAAGTTTCATAACCTTGGCATAATTCTAGATTTCTCACTCTCTCCCCCTTCACATATCCAATCAGTTGCTCAATATTCTTTGTACATTTACAGCATCTCTGGCATATGATCTCTTCTCTTCACTTACATAGCTGACACCTTGACAGAATGAAAAAAAGTGTGTTTAGGGACATGGCTTATTGTTTGGCCTGGTCCTTTCCTCCATTTCCAGTCTTTTTATACCTTATGTCCCTTCACATATCTTGCTGTTGTTTTCACACACACAACATCCTATATCCTAACTCTAGATATGTTCATTGGCTATCTCTTATGCTTAGAACAGGATCCCTCTTCATTTCTGCTCTCTCACTTTCCTAGCTTCCCTGTACTTCTTGGTACTCTCTCCCTTGGTAATCTTCTCTGTTCCCAGAGATTTAAATATTTCTAGGTAGCTAACTCTTACATTTCTAAATCCATACTCTTTTGAACTCTAGGCCCACATTGTCAACAATCTACTGTATCTCTGTTGGAGGTGTTGTAAGCCTCTCAAATCCAAAGTGTATAAAATGAAACTCCCTGTCTTTTCTTTGGATCTACCCTTTTTCTAAACTCCTCTGTTTCTCTTGAGAACATACCATACACTGCCCCACCCCACCTCCTGCCCCAGTCACCCATGATCCTAATTATGGAGTTATCCTACACACTTTCCTTTCCCTATACCTAATATCCAATCATGTGGCATGTCCTGACTATATCCATGAGTCAATTGGTATATCCATAGTCACTTTGCCTCTTTCTCCTTCCTTCCACTTGAACAGCCGCTAGCCTAGTCCAGACTCTCATCAGTTCTTTCCTCTGGATTGTCACAGTAGCCTTCTAATTATTCTACCTGCTTCTAGCTTCTTCTCTCACCATACATTGTTTACACAGCTTCCAAGTTAATCTTCCTAAGACACGTATATGATCATGTAATTATGCTGTTCAGAAGTTTTTTTTGACAGTTTCCCCATTGCTTTTAAGATGAAATATAGTTTTCAGCCTAGTATTTAAGGCTCCTTCCTCATCCTACTAGCCTTATTTCCTACTATTTTTCTTGTGCAATATATTCCAGTCAAAGTGAGCTACTAACTGTTCCCCAAACTAGACACTCCATTTCCCATCTCTGGGTATTCACACCAGTAGTCCCTTGCCTGTGATGTCCTCCTTCCTTTTCCCAACCCTTTAAGAATCCTTGTCTTCCTTTAAAGACCAGCTCCTTAATAAAACCATTCCTGATCACTTCCCACCAATCGTTAAGTGTTCTTTCCCACCGTTGTTTTTCTTAAACTGTACCTATTTGCATATGTGCCATCTGCCAGTTAATAGAAAGTAAAGTCCTGAATGCAGGGAATTGTACAGGGTGTTCCTAAAGTCTGGACACATAGGCAATTGATGGCAATGTGGAGTTATTGCATCGAGTTCACGTGAATCTTACAAAGCGCATCAACCTTTGCATCACAAAGGATGGAAATCATATTGAAGATGTTATTTGTTAATATTCCAATTAAATAAAATGTTGTTGAAAATTTCATTCATTTCAGTTCTTGAAAATATGCGTTTTTGCCTATGCGTCCAGACTTCAGGAACACCCTGTATTGTCTTTGCATATACCCAGTGCCTAGCAGAATGACACTGCACGTAGATACAAACGAGATCTCTGATTTCATTGATATGAGGAACTCCTAGAGAATAAACTCCCTCTACTGTAGTTTGGTGTGCTCCTTCTCTGCAAATATGAGTATTTCTGCTTTGCCTAGAGCACTGAGGTATTGGCTAGCCCACTGGTGACATAACTAATTACACCAGGAGCAGAGCTTGAACCCAGATCTTCCTGACTCTAAGGCAGGTTTTTAGTTACAATTCCATGCTGCCATGCTTGCTCAATTCAATAGGAATATTGTTTTCTCTAAAGCACCTGGCAGAATATACTATGCTTAATAACAATTTAATAAATGTTTATTGAATAATGAATGAATGATTTAATAGCCTGCCCTGTCCTTTACTGTTCAATAGAATTTATAGGTAATAGTGATGAAAGTAATCAAGAAACCATATATGTCACATGGTAGAAGTAGGTCTCCCAAACACATGCATGTATATTTATACACACACGCACATATTTATATTTATATGGCATTATAAAAGTTTATTAATTTAAACCATATCATACTAAGGCTTTTGGAACCCTGTGTACATGTATACGAATATGCTTATGTAGGGACATCTAATATGAACATGTACACATATAGATATGTATGCACAGATATGGGTTTATATATAGAAATATGTGTATATACCTTTCTCTGTAGAGATGTACTTGTACATATGTGTTATGTGTATGTATGTATACACTACATGTTTATGTATACAACAATAATAAGTATTGCCTCTCTATGGATCACTAGTTTGATGCGGAGATGCACGATATGACAGCAAATTTTGTCAGTCTCCCAAAGGACATTTACTTGTAAAAACAAAACAAAGTATAAACATTTTACTTTTCATTCCCTATCACATGCTGATAATTTGTTCGTAACTGCATAATGCTCCAATTTGAAAAAAAAAATTCCACGTATAAAACCTGTTGCTTTTGATGATGAACTCAATCAGTGTGACTGAGGTTATAGTACTTAGGCTGTAGAACAAAAATTATATTTCAGATGCAAATGCAATTTGGAAATCAGATTGTTCCATCAGTTTCTCTCCCATTTCTGTTTTATGCTTGTTTTGTAAAGATGGATGAAAAACTGGAGTCTTGATGCATATCCAGTTTGCTCTATATGAAAAGAAAATTATTTCTGTACTTGAACATAGGCAATTGAATACTAAAAAATTGGAATGGTCATTTTCATTATGATGTCTGTGCTGGAGAATTTAAAATTTCATGCAATTATGATGAAAAATGAATGAGTTTTTCTACAGTGAATTTATCCACTCATTAGGTTTATTTTCTTTGAAGTTGGAAGATGAAACCATCCCCTCAGCAATGTATAACATGTCATTTTTGGCTTAATTATCACACTATTCAATGCAAATTCTTGTCTTTACATGTTGAGTAAGGCTTGATTTATTCCCAATCATTTCAAATGATTTGGCTTTACATGTTTTGTGTCCCATTTATTCTTCCAGCATTATATCCATAAAAATGTATAATCAGTATCTATAGTGGTCTTTCATAATTGACGATGTTACTTTTGATAATAATCACTACCTAAAAGTTCCATTGTAAGGGTGATATAACCACTATAGTCTTCCTACAATGCATCATAATTAGCAGGTGTAGGCTACCTGCTCAAGCAAATTTGCCATCTGAGAACCAGCCTAGTGAGTTTTGGTACTTGGATGGCTACTGAGTAATAATCTTTTTGACTGTTAAAATCTGAAAAACCACCTAAGAAGCCTTAGAGGAGTTACAGTAAGAGTTGGGAGAACTCAAAGCTGTGAAATTAATAGATTTTTCAAATATTGTGAATAACAAGTGAAACCTTTGACCATATGTTCTTCCCTTCTTAAGTAAAATTAGAGCTTAGATCACTAGTCTTTGAATTTTGATTGTAGATGTTTTTCCCACAGCTTGACAATGACTGCTATTCTAACACTTCTTCAAATTTGCTTGAAAGAAAATATATATCATCATCACCCAAACTCTTATATGGAGAGTTGGAGCCCCCAGCTCTGTCTAGGGCAAGAATCACCCATAGACACACTAAGTTGCATCCTATAGGGTTGATCTCTATGATCCCTTCCAACTCTGTGATGCCATGATTTTAGGAAAGATACAGTCTATCCACCTCTCAGAACTAAAATTAATAGCTAACATTTGTATAATATTTTAAGGATTGCTGTGCTGTACGTATGTTATGTTATTTAATCATTGCAGCAACCCTTTGAGTTTGCTATTATTTTGGTTTTTTTTTCCATTTTATAGATGAGGAACCAGGATGGGAGAGGTTAAATAACTTCCCCAGGGTGACCCAGCTAGTAAGTGTTTGAGAAAAGATTTAAATTCAGGTCTTCCTGACTCCATGTATGGTATTCTATCCACTCTGCTGCCTAATTGTCTAAAACAATTCACTACCCATGCCTGACATCCCATGAAGATTCTTTCCTTATTTCAGTAAGCCTTTTTGATCACCATTGTAATGCAAATTTCTCTGGGAGGACAACAAAGCCTTATCAAAAATTTTATACTCTTCTGTGAATGAATTTATCAGAGCCTTTTCTGAGACCCTACTTTGATGGGACTCAGAAGAAAACAGGGGGATAATATATATCCATAAATGGGAGGAGTATTGATTGAGAAAAATCCTACAAAGGGAAGCACTTAGGCACCAAATAAACTTTTCCTCTGTCAGAAGCTTGCCTTGGGGCTAGCCCTTAGTAGGGCATATTGTTTGAAGTTGCACTCCAGCATGTCTTAAATGAGATTCTTCTGCCTGTTTTGTTTGTGGTTGTCCCAGATCAACTCGTCATAGCCCAGCTGCCTGAGGATTTTGCTTTCATCTAATCTCTGCATAGCTAAATTAGAAATGTAATTTTAGATGAAAATAGCATTTAAGTGTCTGTTGAAAGATCCCTAGTGGCTTAATTATTACTGATTTCTTTAGTAACCATTTGAAATGGTCTCCAAATGTTGGTTAATTTAGCAATAAGTTTTCAGTGGAGTAGGCTTGGCTATAAGTGTTAAAATATTAAATAAGCATGCATGAGTATTGGGTAGTTTTGATTACAGAGATGTCTTTAGAGTAGAACTGATATAGAAGACCATAAAATTATGTTGTCTTTTTTGAATTCAAACCTTTATTGAGTTTTCCTTAATGCTCTTTTGGATCGTGCTCTGGAGACAGCCAAAGCTTGTCAGGGGCCAGTAGTACTTTGTGCATACCCTTGGATTTGTGCAGAGATGCCACAGTCTAGGCCCATGGCTGCAAGCAGAGAGCAGAATTCTTGAGTGTAACCTAAATCAGATTAAAAGTGATTGGGAAATGATTAACAAAATATATAAAAATATAATATAACATAGATAATATTAATTTATGATTTTCTAAATCAATATGCAGTCCACAGGGATCCATTTCTATTTTACTTGGACACCACTATTTTAGTGCACAGCTTGGGTTTTGTGGAAATCGTTGGTTTGGTGGAAGGCTCTAGTGTCTACAATAGTATTAATAGGTTGAGTAACATGATAAGTAAGTAAATGCTACAAAGATATTTAATACATCTCTTTTTTGAATGAGATTAACCATTCTGGAGAATAAAGCTAGCAATCTGTTCTCAACTATTGAGGAGATAATCCGAATTTTTAGTTTGACAAGAGCTTAAGGGATACACAACATAAGAGCATTACCCAAGTAAAAGGGATTAGAACAATATCCACAGGAGTGAAAGGAATTATCTAGACCTAAAACTTATGAGATGAATTGCTGCCATTCCTGCCCAAGAAATGAAGAAACATCTTGTTTCTCGCAAATATGATTTTCATTATTTTCAGCCCTAAAAAAAACCTCACCTTACACTTCTAATGTAGGTATACATTTTTTCTAAAACGCATGATTTTCAAAATGCAAAGCAAAATTTATGTATTTTGTATGTTGGCATTCCTTATTGGCTTGAATAATAACTTGCCATGATAAGGATAAAAATGAAGGAAACCCTGAATCCTTTGGGCACACACCTCATCTCAGCAATGGAATAATATTACTGTATTTAGTCAAGGAGTCAGAAAACATTTTTAAATGCCTTCTGTGTGTCTGGATCTGTGTTAAGTGCTGGGAGTACAATGAAAAGCAAAAGATAGTCTCTGCTCTCAAGGACTTCATGGTCTAATGGGGAAAGACAATATGCAAACAATCATGTACAAACAAATGATATACATGATGAATTGGAAATAATCAACAGAAGAAAGGTACTAGAATTAAGGAGTGTTGAGAAAGAATTCCTATAGAAGGTGGGATTTTAGCTAGAATTTGAAAGAAACTAAGGAAGCCAGGAGGAGACAAAGAAGAGGGGAATATTCTAGACATGGGGGACAGCCTGTGAAAAAGTCTGCAGTCAAGGGATGGAGTTTCTTGTTCAAGGAAGAGAAGTGATGCCAGCATCACTGGATTGCTAAATATCTGGGGTGGGGTGGGAGTGGAGGAGAAGTGTAAGATATAAATAGAGTGGAAAGGTGTGGGAGGAGGAAATCAGGTTACTAAGGACTTTAAAAGGGAAGCAGAGGATTTTCTATTTGACCCTGTAGGTGATAGGGAGTCACTGGGGTGTATTGATTGAGGGGAAGATGTAGGGAGTGATACCTGTGCTTTATTTAGGAAGAGCACTTTGAGAGTGAAGTGGAGGGTGGACTGACTCACCACAGCAGGCTACTGGAATAGTTCAGGGGTGAGGCATCGAGGGCTAATGGCACAAGGCTAGAGGGAGCATCAGAGGAGCAATGGAGACAAGAGGGCATATGTAAGAGATGGGACAAAGGAAAAATTGACTTTATTTTGGGGGGGCATGGTTTCTAATAAATGGTCATTGAGGGTCTATCCAACTTTGAAATTCCACGATTTTGCTACTGTTAAATTTGCTATACTTACAGCAAAATTCTAAAATGGATTTTTAAACAATGTTTGGTGAAGGGAACTTAGATTGCTAGAACCCAGCATTTGTTCACTAAGAATATATACTGTGTGACAGAGGATATAGGGTTATTAGATCAAAGAAATGTTGTAGACATAATAGAGTTTATCTGAATTTCAGAAAAGTAGTTGACAGAATCCATCATGATACCTTTATGAACAAAGTGGAGAAAGTAGTTGTTATGATCATTGTAGGTAGATGTGTAAGTAGCTAGATGGAATGTTATAACTGAAAGATGTTGACTAGTGAATTATCAACCTTGAAAAATGTCTTTTATGCTTCATTTCAATACTCAGCATTATAATCTGTCCTGTTGAACATTTTAAATTGTTAATTTAGTTTAGAATCTAGAAAAATGTGCTTATCAACATTTCAGAGTACTGAAAGGGACAACTAACACGTTGGAGGATTGATCCAGACCCAGAACATTTTGGCACCATGATGGCCTAAATCTAACCAGATATAGTATATTTAGTCCTGTACTTGCATTTAAATAAATCTCTACAAGTACATGGTGCAGACTGCCAGTTTTAACAGCAATTCCTATGGAGAAAGATTTAGGGTTTTTAATTAACTATAAGCTCAGTCAACTATGTGACAGGTCTGAAAAAATAAAACTAGTAGAATTAGCTGCATTATGGATGTATCATGCCTAGGACAAGGCATGTTTATCATATCATAGCACGCCCTATCCTATTATGCCGTCGTTTTTCTTTTGGATGGACTTGTCATTTCTTTGGTGTAGGAAGCTCCCAATAAAAAAGTCCTTAGTACGGCACTTGCTCTATCAGTGCAGATCGGCATCTTCTATTTAATTTATGGGCTTAGAAAGTCACTTTAAGATTTCATAACAGAAAAGATGCTACAGAAATGGAGGGCAAACGATTTCAAAGAAAGCTAAGAGAATAGAGTCTGAAAAGTGCCAATCTGGTGAGGTTCTTTTAAATTCCTAGTAGCGTGAAAGTAAGGTTAGTGAATATTTGAAAAAAGGAAGCAGTAATCACAAAGAGCGAACATAGCTTCATTAAGTAATGTTAGCTTTAACCATTTTTTGATGGTATAGTGCAGGGATGGGGAACCTGTGGCCTCAAGGCCACATGTGGCCCTTTCCATCCTCAAGTGAAGCCCTTTGACTGAATCCAAAATTCATAGAACAGATCCCCTTATTAAAAGAATTTGTTCTGTAAAACCTGAACTCAGTCAAAAGACTGCACCCAAGGACCTAGAAGGCAACACCCAAGGACATAGAAGGCCACATGTGGCCTTGAGGCCACAAGTTCCCCACCCCTGGTGTACTGGATAGGACACTAGATGGAGAGTCAGGATGAGTTCAAGTCCCATTTCAGAAGCTTATTAGCTGCATGACACATACTGCCTATGTGGCTGTTGACAAATTAACCTTTTATTATCCTAGGAAACAAAAGAGTTTCATAAATGCATTTGTAGAAATTCTCTATATCATGAACCCCCAGGTCCAGACTTGTGAGTGCCTATCTTCTTTCTAGGGAGGATCCTATACTCAGTGTTTACAGTTAGAAAGAGTTCATGGATAGCTATATTTGGTGTTATCAGGCGATAATGTTTAAATATGGAGAAGGGAATAGAAAAAGAGCCTAGATTACAGAGGCAGAAATTACCAAGATGAGAGAACTAGTGGTTGGGTTGAAGAGAATGTAAAGAGACAATTCTGTGTTATCAGTAGAAGACCAGAGTCTCCAGTAGCATGCAGAAGACTCCACAGGTTAGTGAAGTACTAATGAATAGCTTCTACTTATCCCAATACTTGGTTCTATTCAACACTGATGCATCTTAACCAATGTAGATCCTCCAATAGATTTTTTGTTTGTTTTTAGGTAGGTTTATATTTATGCATATTCATTAATATGTTTTAAAGGATTTTTAACACTAGTATTAAAGATTTATTCTATAAATTTGTTGAAAAATTTTTTATTTTTTTTAATTTTTAGTTTACAATACTTGGTTCTACATAATTTTTAGTTCCAGATTTTCTACCTGCCATTACCCCCTCCTTCCCCAAGATGGCATGGAATCCGATATATTTTCTACGTATAACTTTGCATTGAACTTATTTACACACTTGTCAAGTTGTGAGGAAGAATTATGAGCAATAGAATGAATCATGAGAAAGAAGAAACAGAACCAAAAAACCCCCCAAAACAAAAAAAAATAGAAAAAAGTGAGCGTAAAGTGTGCCTCAATCTGCATTCATACTTCATAGTTCTTTCTCTGGTTGTAGATAGTATTCTCCATTGTGAGTCCTTTGGAGTTGTCTTTGCACCTTGTGTTGCTGAGAAGAGCAAAGTCTATCAGGGTTAGTCATCACAGAATCGATATATCTGTGCTTGTGTATAATGTTCTCCTGGCTGTGCTCCACTCACACAGCATTATATCATGTAGGTTTTTCCAGGTTGTTATGAAGTCCATATCATACCCATTTCTTATAGCAGAATAGTATTGCATTACCTTCATATGCCAAAACTTGTTAAGCCATTCCCCAATTGATGGGCATCTCCTTGATTTCCAATTCTTTGCTACTACAAAAAGAGCCGCTATAAATACTTTTGTACATATGGGCCCTTTTCCCACTTGTGTGAACTATTTGGGATACAACCCTAGAAGTGGTATTGCTGGATCAAAGGGTATGAACATTTTTATAGCCCTTTGGGCATAGTTCCAAATTGCACTCCAGAATGGCTGGATCAGTTCGCAACTCCACCAGCAATGTAACAATGTTCCAATTTTCCCACATCCTCTCCAGCATTTATCATTTTCCAGTTTTGTCATTTTAGCCAATCTGACAGGAGAGATGTGGTACCTAAGAGTTGTTTTGATTTGCATTTCTCAGAAGTGATTTCGAGCATTTTTAGAATACAATAGGTAACCATCAAAATAATTCCCTGGTATTACCAATATGCTCTGAATTGGAATCAAAAGAACAATTAGCAATATTCTAACATTAACTCAAAATGTCCTTGTATTTTAAGCACTTGGCATTGAGAAGGTGTGGAACCTGTATTAGGCCTTATAGCATTTTAATATAAGTGTTTGGGTTTTTTTTAATGTTTTGAATTGGAGATGAAATATAAGAACCTGAAAGATGGATTCTATGAACAAGACTCAGCAAACACAGCATATGCTAAATATTCGAGAAGAGAATTTACTTCCAATCAACAAATATGTCTCAAATGCCTACTATGTCCCCAAGACTGCTCCAAGATACAAAGATGAAAAGTGGCACACATTTGCCCTCAAGGAGCATTTTAATTCAGTAGTGGAATGAAACACCTACACAAGTCGTCAAAATAGAAGTGAGAGTGAATAAAGTACATTTGACAGTAACAGAACAAACCCAACCTTAGAAGAGGATGGGGAGGGAAGGATCTCCTCTAGCTAACAGGATCAGGGAAAAGCAAAAGGAGATGAGACTTGAAGGAAGGGAAGGATTTCTGGAGGTGTGGATGAAGAAGGAGAACATTCCAGACTTGGAGGAGCACAGAGGACACGGACACACACACACATACATGCTCGCACACACACACGCACATACACATAATGAAGGACACTGGAAATACTCTACTATAGTTCTGTGTGTCTGTAACATGAAGTATATGAAGTAGAGTTGTATTAAATAAGGCTGAAAAGTTATGTTAGAGCCAGACTACTTTCAACCACTGGGTAATATGTGGCTGGTGCTTAGCTTGTAATTGCACTAAAAGAAGAGAACAGATTTCCAGAGGAAGTCTAGAATATATTTAATTTTTTAAATTAACAATGAAAAACGTTTTATCTTCTGCCCCCCAATATATGTGTGTAGCTATGTGTGTATATGTGTGTGTGCATAATATATACATACATAATACAGACCTATATCTACATATCTGTGTGTATGTATATATATGTATGTATATATGTTAATACACACATATATATGTATACACACATATGTACATATATGTATTTATGTGTGTGTGTGTGTGTGTGTGTGTGTGTGTGTGTACATATGCAGCTAGATGGCACAGTGACTAGAGTGACAGACTTAGAGTCAGGGAGACCTGAATTCAAAACCAGTCTCAGACACTTACTAGCTATGTGACCCTGGGCAAGTCATTTAACCCTGTTTGCCTCAGTTTCCTCATCCATAAAAAGAGCTGGAGAAGGAAATTGCAAACTACTCCTGTGTCTTTGCCAAGAAAACCCCAAAAAGGTCATGGAGAGTCCAACATGAATGATATGACTGAATAGCAATATATACATATATGCATGTAGGTATATATGTATGTATACATGTGTGTATGTATGTATGTATGTATGTGCACATATACTTCTATGTATATGCATACATTTTGCATATAATTAAGTGTATATGTGCATATATATAACCATGCATGTATACATACTTATATATGTGGGTGTTTACGTACACACACATATGGAAAGAGGGGTAAAAATATTTTTTCACTGTTGCTAACTGGAAAAAAATTAAAAAATTAAATTTAAAAAAGAATCCATACTTAAAAGAAGACACTAACACAGGATATTCTTCTCTGTTATAGATTTTCTTAATAAATCATCAATTAAAATCCCTACATGCAAGAAGCAGGGAATATGGCCTTGGAACACTAATGATACCGTCAGACTAAATATGGTGGATAATTTTGCTGAAGTGAACTTTTTTCCTTTCTTTTTGGTTCTTTGTTGCAAGAGATGATTCAATAAGTGGGGAAAAACAGACATTTTTAAAAGTTCAAAATTAGATTATAATAAAATCATTGAAAACTATTGAAAATATTGAAAACCTTCTTGTTAAGCTATGCATAAATTAATAAAAATGTGAAGTAGGTTTAAAACTTTATTTTTTTCAAAGAAAAATGAGAAAATACACAGGAAAACTGAAATCTAAAATACAGCTGAAACATACAAAATATATCAGGTAATTCAATCCTCCAAAATTGCCATTTGGCCTTCATTTTGGTTTTACAGCTACATTTGTGTATTATGAAATGGTTAATTCATGGAAACAGAGAAGATTTGATTGTATTAGGGGAAAACATTAGTATTTAGCCCTGGAAAGGACCCAAGAGACTATATATAGTTCAACCCCTTCATTTTCTTTTCTTTTCTTTTTTAGTTTTTTTATTTATTTAATTTTTAATTTGTGGGATGAAACAAGCATTTCCATGACATAGTATAGTTTTTTAAAAGATAATTGCACATGAAACTGCAATTTGTTATGTACAACTTGCTATTCTTTTTAAATATATAATAAATTTATCATACAAAATATGTGTATGTGTGTATGTATGAATGAACATATGCATATGTGTGTGTGTGTAAAACCATTCTATACATGCTTCTATTTATCAGTTCATTCCCTGGACATAGCTAGCATCTTCCTTTATATTTCCTTTATAGTCAATTTGAGTATTTAAAATAGCCAAAATGACATAGTCCCTCAAAGCTGTTCTTAAAACAATATTGCTATTACTGCATACAATGTTCTCTTGGTTCTGCTCACTTTGCTCTTCATTATCGTGTGTAAGTCTTTCCATGTTTTTCTAAAATCATCAAGCTCATGATGTCTTATAGCATAGTAGGATTCCATCACGATCACATACCACAACTTATTCAGCCATTCCTCGCTTGACAGGCATCCTCGAAATTTCTAGTTCTTTGCCACCACAAACGGAGCTGCTATAAATATTTTAGAACATATAGATTCTTTTCCTTTTTCCCTAATGATCTTTGGAAATAAACCTAGTAGTGGTATTGCTGGGCCAAAGGGTATGGGCACTCTCTGGACATAAGTTCAGATTGCTCTCCAAAAGGGTTGATTCAGTTCACTATTCCACCAACAATTAATTAGTGTCCCAATTTTTCCACATACACTCCAACATTTGTCACTTTCCCCTTCAATCATTTTAGCCAATCTGATAGGTGTGAGGTGATATCTCAGAGTTGTCTTCATTTGCATTTCTCTAATCAATTATTATTTGGAGCATTTCACATGACTATAAATTGTTTTAATTTCTTCATCAGAAAACTGCCTATTCATATCCTTTGACAATTTATCAATTGGGGAATGACTCATATTCTTAAAGATCTGACTGAGTTATTTATATATATGAGATATGAGACCTTTATCTAAGAAATTATCTATATTTTTTCCCAATTGTCTGCTTTCCTTCTGACCTTGGCTATATTTGTTTTATTTCTACAATTTTTTTTAAATTTAATGGAATCAAAAGTATTAATTTTATTCCATACTCTGCTCTCTATTTCTTGTTTATTCATAAATTATTTGCCTATACATGAGTCTGATAAGTAATAGGTTCCATGTTCTTCAAATTTTCTTGTAATCTCACTCTTTACATCATATATCCATCTTGACCTTATCTTGATAAATGGTGTAAGATATTGGTCTATGCCAAATTTCTGCTATACTGCTTTCCAGTTTTCCCAACAGCTTTTTTTTTTTTACCAAATAATGAATTCTTATCCTAAAATCATATGGTTACATTTGTCATATACAATGTTACTATATTTGCTTCTGTAAATTGTATGTCTACTACCTTCCTATTTCTTACATTATCAGATAGTTTTTGATAATTACTTCCTTATAATATAGTTTAATATCTAGTACTGCTGAACCTCCTTCCTTTACATTTTTATTATTTCCTGTGATATTATTGATTGTTTGTTCTTCCAAGTGAATTTTATTAAAACTTTTTGGCAATTTAATTGGGATGGCATTAAATATGTAAATTAGTTTAGGTAAAATTTAAGTAGTGAATCAAATAACAGAGCCCCTGTCACTGAAGCAATATTTAAAGGAAAAAAATGAAGCTGTTAAAAAATAGATCACTGAGACATGGTTTTGTGTTTTTAGATGCGTTTATTCTCCTTTTCTTTGTCCTTTCATTTTCCTCTGCTGTCTCTTCTCTTTTCCTCTTCTTTCCTTTTTGTTTGTCTAGATTTTCTTTTTTCATCACACTTTTCTTCCTCTTATAAAAGTATAAAGATCTGTTGTCATTCAGTCATGTTTTCAGTCGTGTCTGATTCTTCACAAACCCTATTGGGGTTTTCTTGGCAGTGGTACTGGACTGGTTTTGCCATTTCCTTCTTCAGCTCACTTTACAGATGAGGAAACTGAGGCAAACAGGGTTAAGTGATTTGCCCAGGGTCACACAACTATTAAGAATCTGAGTCCCCTCTGGGTCTTCCTGACTCCAGGCCCAGCATGCCATATACTGTGGCGCCACTTAGCTGCCCACAAAGATCTACATGGATGTAGAAGGCCCCATTAGTACCATTGAATGCTGAATGAAAAGTTTATGGTGTGCTTGCTCTATCTAATCAATTCTGGGTAGTCCATGCTAGTGGATAGATGTACTGGAATATATTATCAAAATTTTAAAAGTCCTGTATGTTTAGTATGGGGATGTTCTTAAAACAAACTTAAATATATTAATTCATTATGCTAAGTGATCATTTATTAAATATTACATTAAATGTTAAGTTAATGTAAAATATTAATTTAATATGAAATAAAATTAAATATTAGATTAAAGTAGATGTTAAATATTAAATTCAATACATTTTTGTTACTATTTGTAAAATATCAAGCTAGTAGCTGAGGACAGCTACATAGATATAAAGTAGGTCCTGACCTCAGGAAGCTTATAATCATAAATTGCAAGCAATGTTTGATAAGTACTAGAAAATTGAAAATAGAAGAAAACTTGTGACTAAAATTTCATATTGCCAAATTCTGGAAAATAAATTTTCCTCTTGATATGCTTTACATTTTTTTAGGTAAATAAAAATGAAATTTAGTCCCAGCTTACTGAGATAAAACTGATCAACTATTGTCACTATTTCTACACTTTTCCATTTTTGCTGCTTCAGAAAAGCCTATGATTCAATTGAACAAAAACTTATTAATCAGCTTACAATACGTGGCATTACAGTAGTTCCTCATCTTTCTCTTTTTTAAATGAATGGATTTCATAAGGAAAAAAATGAAAAAATAAAATTTCCCATGTACAGTAGAAATCTACCCTAGGTAGAAATTAGAAATGAATCTTCATCTGATGATTCATCTGCATGCCTTTTATTATATTTGCTATTTCTTGTTCATCAGAGATGGATAATTCTTTAAGGAATGTATAATTATTTTTTGGACGGGGTAAGGCAGGGCAATTGGGGTTCAGTGACTTGCCCAAGGTCACACATCTGGTAAGTGTGTCAAGTGTCTGAAGCCGAATATGAACTCAGGTCCCCCTGACTCCAGGGCCTGTGCTCCACTCACTGTGCCACCTAGCTGCCCTGGAATGTATAATTTTTTAATGAATATGTCTACCATTTATGATCTCTTTCAAGTATAGAAGTGTACCTTTGTAGAACATTTACCCTATCTCTAAATCACCTCAAATAAGCATTTAAAAAAAATCCTCCAACTTCAAGAATCAATAGGTTCTTTCAGTGTTTGTACTACTTATCATTAAAGAATTCATTCTGACATCTAGTTCTTTTTTTCAGTTGATTGCCACTTACAGCTATCCCAGGAAGTTTATCAAAATTTGTATTTGTCATTGTAGTAAATATGCCAACCTTTAGGTTTAACAAATTCACATGCTTTATATTCTTCCCTTGATCTTGTTACAAAGTGCCTCTTTCATACCCAGTCTCACCACCATCTTCTTTCATCACTGACTAGGAAGAAGTACATAATCAGTTTTAGTTCAGTGAAGTGACAATGCATAGTGCATGGCACATGTGTGGTTTTCTTTGGCTTTGTGTTTTGCTTAGTATTATGTAGGTAACAATTTTTTTTCTTAAATTGCATTTTTCTCATCTTTATCCACTACTGAGGTAATTGAAAATAAATTATTTCAAAAGGGCTCTTGTTTCTTTGATTTTTCATTTCCTTTCTCATTAGAGTGCCAGGAACCATGGCTGTGGGGGGAAAATACTGCTTTACATCCCATCAAAATCTTTCATGCTGTAGTTTAAAGACCATTTCTTCTTGCTCTATGTGTATATTTAATAGATGTAGAAAATGGAAAATCACCATTCTCATTATTTTCTTCTGTTTGCTTGCAGTCCCCTCAAGCTGCTTCTCTGTGATAAATTGTCCTAGCTATTATGCTTCTCCATATAAATTGTATTTCTAAGTTGTTGCTTACCTTGTACAACTTGGTATCACCTACATCCCTGGTGTGTAGTTTCTTTAAAACTATCATTAAGGTCCTCGATGTAGTGATGAAGTAGCCCTGACAACTGACCTATGAAAACATCTTCATAAAAACAGGTTTTGAATCTTTGATACTGGCCTTTTTATTTTTGTGAAAGTTTTTTTTTTATCAGAGAGGTAATCTAGTTTCGACCAATATATCAGGTGTCTTATTAAAGTTACCATATTTTTGAAACTTCCTTTAGTCTCTCAGGTCTCTCAAAAAATGGTGAAAGAAAAAGGAAATTGATCCAACAAAACTGATTTCCAAGACGACGGTGGTTTTCTTTTTATTGCTTTACCTCAGATACTGATCTCCATGTTTCTAAACCCCAGACTGTGAGACTGACCCAACTCCTGATTGTTCTTTGCTTGACAATTTCCAAAACCAGCATGGTTTTGAAGAGAATAAATAAAGTAGCCCCAGTATTCTCTGCCCTTTTAGATGATTTTATGTAGGTGTATCAGTAAAGATGACCAGTTCACAACTTTCAAAATACCTCTTCCTTCAAAATATGGGTACTATATTGCAATTCCCCTCAAACCTATGTCAAAATGTCTATATGAACTTGGTCTGTGTGTGTGAATACACATACATACATACACATATATGTGTGTATATATACATATACTTATATTTATATGTGCGTATGCACATGTGTGTGTAAACATGCATACATACATGTGTGCCTGTGTGTGTGTAAAAGGAATGGGCTTAGTCCCTTGGGTCCCATTTTATTGATCCAACTCTAGTGCTATTATAAGACCACACCCAATAAAACTTAGGCCAAATTATCAGCAAAAGAAAAATATGGAATTAGAATAACAAATTAAATTGAAAAAAAAAGCTGTTAAAACAAATGAGTGACAAGATCAGCATTCCAAAAGATCAGAATGGTGTTGCCAAGCCGAAGTGAGCATACTGAAGAACAGAGCCATTGCTAATTGAAGATCAGGAACATTAAAGTCAAAGTCAGGTTGGGGTGAAAGAGTAAGACCAAGAAGATCCACCCTACCAAGGTTCAGATAATATCTAAAAAAATAACTCATTGACTTGGAATCTTTACAATTGAAGCTACTCAGAAGATTATGCAATTTTGTAAAATGACCTTGTGACTGTTCAGAAAGTTATTTAGAATGGTCATTTTTTTTTCCTTGGAGTTTATGTACCTCTAGGAAAAGAACCCTTGAGCATAAATAAGCATAAACTAAAACTCATGAATGCAAAGGCTGGAAAGGAATGACCTCTGAAAATTCATTACCCCTCTGAAGGGCTGGAAAGGAGTCATCTCTATAGCTGAGAATGAAGAAGGTGGTCAAATAATTTACTGGGCTTGTGGGGATTAAGAATCTGATGTTCTAACAGTGCTTATGGTACTAAAGGAGCCCTGGCTAGAGAACATATCATCAGCTTCCATTTCTCTATTCCAACAGCTCTTTTATATATAATTAGAAACTCCCTACCCTGAAATTCATGCAGTATGTTACTGTTACCATTTTTTTGTCTCTTCTCTTTGTCGATTTGATAGGCATACAGTAAAATCTTGTTTTAAGTAGTTCTTCTTTTGTTATTTGTGATTATAAGCATTTGTTCATGTGATTGTTTATAGCTTGCATTTCTTTCTTGAAAACTTCGTTTTCATACTGTTTGACCATGTATCCATTGAGGAATGGGGTCTCTATCTTTTTCCCTATTTGTGTTAATTTCCTATGTAGCATGAATATTAAGCCTTTATTAGAGATATTTGATGCAAATATTTTCCCTAATTAACTGTTTTCTTATAATTTTAATTTCATTGATTTTGTTCAAGAAAAAAAGCTTTTTACTTTAATGCAATCGAAATTACCTGTTTTATTATCCATGATTGCTTCTTTTTCATTTGTAAATTTTTTATTTTAAATTTAAATATAAAATAAGAAAAAACAAATACTAAAACTAAAATAATACAAAATAAGAAAAGAAAAAAAGCATTTCCATGTACACAGCAGAATGTGAGAGGATTCAAAATATACAGCAATCAATCTCCATCTCAAGAAAGCTTATATAATAAATATTATGAGTTGAATTGAGAGCTGTCCATTTTTGCTTCCTTTTAAGTTTTCTTTTGTTCTGTGCTGTGCAGTATTTACTTTGTTTTTTCCCCCCTTCTTCCCCCAAAGCTACAATTAAGGGGGATATATATCCACACACACACACTCACACACATATTTGCACATATATACATATATGCATATACACACAAACAAAGATGTACGTATATATAGATATACATACGTCATACATACACTTACATATATATGTACACTTAAATATTGATAATCATAGTCATATACACATATACGTTCATATGTAAGACTGTACTATACTTATTTATCCTCTGTTTCTCTGAGAGTGGATAACTTCTTCCTTTGTAAGTCTGAGTCTTTCCATATTTTTCCAAGTTTACCAATTTGTCATTTACTACCCCACAACAATATTCCCACCTTATACTGTCTAGTTGTTTTAAATAGTAAAAAACAACATAGATAAATATGACTGATGCATAGTATATTTCCCAATGTTTCTCTTTTGATTAAATCTATTTAGTCTTAACTTTGTCTGAGATCATTATTACCACCCCTGCTCTTATTTCCCTAAAAAATTCTACACCTGATCTTTATTTTATGGTTGTGTGTTGTTTCTTATTTCATATCTCTCCTGATTCCTTTACTTTACTTCTACCAGCTACCTTGCCCTCCTATTACTTAATCTAAATCCTCTCCAAGGATCTCTCCATTATCTTCCTATTCCCATTAATCTAAACACACTTCTATACTACCCTTTAACCTATTCCTTCACCTTTCCCTCTAGAGATCCCTCCCTTATCCTCTCGTCCTTCCCTATCCCTTTAGTGTTTTATTTCTTTATGAATTACTCTTCTAGACATACATATATTGTTCTCTCTTGAACCCATGCCTGATGAAAGTAGGTTTTGAGAACTACCAGCACTCTTCCCCCATCTAATTCCTCTGTCTCAGTTCTTCCTCTTGCACCTCATTTGTATAATTACTCTTTTTAGCTCTTCTAAATGGTTTTGCTTTTTAAAATCATATCATATTCAAGTCTACCCTAATCTTTCATATGAGCTACCTGATCTCTAATAACAATCTTAGATGTACATTTTACATGCACAAAAGCTAAACAGCTTGTCCTTATTGAGTCCCTGGTAATTAACTCTTGTATGTCAAATGTTCTATTAAGTTCACAGTTTTTTAAACAATCCTGAAAGTCTGACAATTCATTAAATGTCCATTTTTTCATTCAGGATTATTCTCAGCTTTGCTGGGTATGATATTTTTGGCTGTATCCCTAGTTCTTTTGCTTTCTGATATAAAGTGTTGCAAGACTTACAGTCTTTTAATGTCACCACTGCTAGGTCTTGTGTGTTTCTAACTGTGGCACTATCATATTTAAATTGTTTTTTTTTTCTTGTTGCTCATAATATTTCTCCTTCACCTCGGGGTTTTATAATTTGACTATAATATTCCTGTGGGTTTTCTTTGTAGCATCTCTTTCAGATGGTGATTGGTAGATTTTTTCTATTTCTACTTTTTCCTCTTGTTCTAATGCATCAGGACAATTTTCTTTAATTATTTCTTGTATTATTGTATCAATATTCTTTTTTTAATCATATCTTTCAGGTAGTCTGCTTATTCTTATGTTTTCTCTTTTTGACTTGTTCTTCAGATCAGTTGTTTTTCTTATGAGGTTTTCACAGTCTCTCCTATTTTTTTCATTCTTTATATTTTGTTTTATTATTTCTTGATCTCTCATAACTTCACTAGCTCCCCTTTGCCCAATTCTGATTTTCAAGCAGTTGTTTTCTCCTTTAACAGTCTGGGTATCCTTTTCTAATGGGTTGACATTCTTTTTAGAATCTTCTTGTTTTTCTTGGATTGTTCCTTTTTTGTTGTTTGTTCTTCTATGAATTCTTTTTAGGCAGGTGACCACATAATGTTACTCTTTAGGAGAAGAAGAGGGCTTCTTTGTTTCAATATCCTTGTCTGAAGATGAACCCCAATCTTCTCTATTCTCATAGCAATTCTCTATGGTTGGACTCTTTCACCTTTGCCTGTTCATATTTTTTAAAAAAATTTGTAGCAGCTTAGTTTTTGTACTCACCTCTAGCCCTTGAGGTTAGGAGGATGGTGTGTCTGGCCTCAGATCTTCCTTCAGTTCTCTCCTCTGGCCAGGAACCAAAACCAAGACCTACAGCCTCCTGTAAGCGTTGCCAGCCAGCCGCATCTACCTCTGCACTCACCAGGCCTGTGCTAGTTCCTTATTGCTCTGGGCTGCATCTCCACAGTACAGGTGGCTCTGGCATTCCTTGTCAGCAGATGTTTCTTCAGTCTTCCCCATCTCAGATGCCCAACTCCCTTCACTATCCCCTGGGGAGGCCCCAACCCACCTAAGTCCAGGGCTCACTCCTTATTGGTTAAGTGGAACTAGCCTGGAGATGTTTACTCTTCATGGGCTCCAAACCTCTCCCTGGGTTTTTCTTCAGGTCTTCTTGATTGTCCCAGGAGGACCCCTGTTCTGCCCCAACTCTTATTTATTTTTGCTGTGCTATGTTTGCCCAAGGTGCTATTATTATCACATTGTGGGGGAAAATCTTGAGAGCTTGGAATTTTCTGATCTACTCCGCCATCTTTCCAGAATCATTTCCCCCATGATCACTTCTAAGCTTTGAGTATTTAAGAATTATGACTTTAACCATGGTTGTGCAAAGTGCCTTCTTTTATTCTGACCATTGGTCCATGGTATCTGATATGTTTTATCCTTTAACTCTTATAGTCTTTTTTTTTCTTTGACCTTGGAGTTTGGCAATTTTGCAATCCAGTTTTTAGATGTGATAAATTTGGGTTTTCATTCTGTAGATTCTTTCTGTTTTCACTTTGCTCTCTAATTCTAGTAGTTCTGGACATTTTAAATTTGTTATTTCTTTCAATAAAATAACCATGTTTCCTATTTTATCATAATTTCCAGAAATCCTCAAGTCTCTTTAAGTTACATTTCTTTGGCCATTTGTTTCTGATATTAGATAAGTGATATATTCTATTTTGTTAAATTTTAATTGATTTTGCTTTAATATATCTTATAGAATTTACTTTTTTCTTCTATTTTTGCTTGTTTTTTAGTATTTATTATTTGGGTAACACTTTCTATCTTCATTTCTAAGCTTTTGGAGGGCTTTGTGGTATAATGAGAAGATCATTAGCTCTGGTGTTAGAGGACCTGGGTTCAAATTCTATTCTCTCACCCTGAACAGTTCCATTAACATCCTTGAACTTCATTTTACTTACTCAGCTGTAAGTAGATTACCTCCAAGGTCTCTCCCAACTCTAATATTGATTATGAATCTCTGTATACATTCTCTTTTTAAGAACTTAAATATAATTATCTCATTCCATTTCTTCCATTATTTCTTCCAGTCACTAAGTCCCTGTGGCTAATACATTCCTTTTTGGTTTTTAGTTTTGGCTTCTATTTGTCATTATTGCAGTTTTTTGTCCTTCTTCTGGAATTGTATCTTAGGATTCTCTTAACTTACATTATTTATTTATTGTATTAGTAGTTCTCTTCTGCTTGCTTATTTCTTTAGTCTTTTTTTTAAAACTAGGAATAGCTTGACTTTAAAGGTACCTCTTTGTTATTTCTTTATTACTTTTGTTTTAAGGTTCTGCAGAGCAGTTGGGTGGTACAGTGGATAGAGCACTGGGCTTAGAGTCAGGAAGACTCATCTTCCTCAATTCAAATGCAGCCTGAAACACTTACTAGCTGTATTATCCTGGGCAAGTCACTAAATCCTACTTTCCTCAGTTCCTCAGAGATGGAGAAGGAAATAGCGAGCCATTCAAGTTTCTTTGCCAAGTGTAAGGGCAAGCAAAGTGGGATTTTTTGTTGTCTTTTGTTTTGGAGTGCTTCTCAGCACTAAGGCAAATGAATACCTTTGATTGAGTCTTGCCTTGGATTGTAGAAAGGCCCACACCCTTTTGCTAATTAGGTCATGAGAGGTGGGAAGCCCTTGAGAGGTATGAAGTGCTCTGACTCTGAAGAAGTGTATATATACTGTGAGGTTAGCATTTTGTTTGGGGGCTCACTCACTGGAACAATGTAGCGTGATTTGACCAGAGGAGACTCAGGGTAGTCGTTAAGGAGCCCCCTAGCTTTGGGAAAACAAATGTTAGTGCTTCTCTCTCTGGTAACAGTGTGTGTGTTGCTATGGTAAGACAGATAGAAGCCTGTCTGTTGATTTGTGTTATTTTGCTCTATTTATAATTTCTGCTTGTAATTTTTATTTGTATTTGCTCTGAAGTTCAAGGTGCTAACTTTTTCCCCTGAACTAAGTGAATGACATATGTATGTTTGATTAAAGTGGGATTGTAAACCCCTTAAAGTTACTTTCCTTAGAAAAGCAGATCAAAGAAGGACCTGTCCTAGCAGCCCTCCTGGGTGCTGGTGTTGTTGGTCTTATGCCCCCACAGTTGCTGCTAGCAACATTGTTGTTACACCAAGAAAACTCCAAAATGAAGGGGCTGCTAGGTGGCACAGCAAATTGAATGCCAGGTCAAGAGTCAGGAAGACTCATCCCCTTGAGTTCAAATGTGACCTCAGATACTTACTGTCTGGGTGACTCTGAACAAGTCACTTACCTCAGTTTGCCTCAGTTTCCTCACCTATAAAATGAGCTGGAGAAGGAAATGGTAAACCACTACAGTATCTTTGGCAAGAAAACCCCAAATTGGGTCATGAAGAGTTGGACACAATTGACAAATAGCTGAACAACAGTTGCTGAAATCTAGTGTCACTTCTCTCCCTCAGTGTGGGACCTCAGACAAAAACAGAGAGCTTAATGTAAGAATGCAAGCTTTTCATCCTTGGCCTGTTGTAGGGCAAGTTTGGCTGGCCATATCTTTTTGGATCTTGTACCCTCTGAAGTCTTGGTCTAGGACACCATAGCAGAGATTATAGTCCTGAATGAAGTGGTTGACCCTGGCCCCTTCTACAGTCCTAGTTATGGTAATTGAGTTGGATCATGATGATTCCTGGTCTCTGCCTCTTCTGACTTTCCCATACTCAGACATTACAGTGGGTTAGGCATTTCTTTGTCTCTTCTTGTCGGTGGACAGAATGTTGTGGGGCAGGCTATGGTTTCTGACACAATCTTGGACAGGCTGAAGAAGCAGGGAATCTACATATCTCTCCCTCCCTTCTCTCATTAATTTGCTAATTTTCCTGTTATCTAATCTCTCTTTGATGATTTGGGGCTATTTTTCATTGTTGCTGAGGTGGTTCTAGAGCAAGCTGGGCCTGGCTGGCACTTTTACCACCACCTTTGTCTAAAGTCCCTTTGCAGTCCTCTTTCCAATGAACCATGGTGATTTACACTTAGGAATCCTGCAACCTCCTGTCTCGGTGTATCATAGGCAGCTAGTATGGTATCTATGGAAGTCTGTCTTATGGGATCTTAATTGGGTTGAGATATGGGGTCTTTCATTTTTTAAAAGATAGTTGAAACACAGCTAGATCCAAATGCTTATGATTGCAGCTGTAATGAAGTACCTGTTAAAACCCATTAGGGAATTTTTTTGTCTACTACCATATTTTATACATCTACTGAGATAACTGATTGTGCTTTGAAGAGAATTGGCTGTGAACAGTTGAGGATTTAGAAAAACCAAATTTCCTGGCAGATACTGAAAGAGAGATTAATTTTAAAAATCTTTTTAGAAAGGGAAGATTATCCTGTAAACACTTGAAACTGTATCTCTAAATCTAGTTCAGAAATGCATGGTTTAAAAGAGCTTTCTCTCTTACCTAATATTTTGTCAATATTTTAGGTAAGTTGCTATGAAAATTATAAAGGAAAAGAAATAATAAATGTGTATTGTTAGCCTTTCCATAAATTTTCTCTGATCTTATGAAATTAGAGGGAATTTTAAATGAAATTATTTACTTCTTAAATTAATTTAGGGAAAAAATCACTTAATAATCTTTGAATTACTGGGATAAAATATATCAAGTGGGTAAGGTAGTTTATGATTCCCGGTCTTCTTTCACTCCTCTCCATTATGTGGCCATTATATTGAATTATGTAAAAAATTGGCCCTTCTCTTTCAATTAAGTTCTTTATTCTGAGATGTCTGTCATTCACTCATCTGAGCATTCTTGTCCAAATGTTCCTAGTTGGCACAGATACTGTACACCAAGAAGAATTTGGATATGGAAAAAAATGTACTTCAGGATGAAGTCATGAATCTGACCTCTCAGCCCCACAGTTTGATTTCTGTGTGAACATTTCCCAGTTCAGTCTCTGTCCTGTCTTCTGATGTCCCCTGAATGTCTCCATGTTTCAGTGATTTTTATCACTATACCCAGGATCCCTGTTTTCCTGATGTGAAAACGCCTGACAATGTCAGTCAAGATCCATGGATAGCTTAGGAGGTAAAAATCTTTCTAATTAATCTGGGTCTGAGAAGGACAGGGGCCTTCTTACAACCTGTGCATAGGTCGTCTCAATTCCACTTCAGATATTGCCCCCACGGGGCCTCTCTGCCTCATCATCTCTGCCAGCATCTAAAGAATGGCTAAGCAGAAAAAACAGGACTTTGTAAAAGACATTGCACATATGGAGGGTTTTTAAAAGTTTAAAGCACAGCAGAATGTTTTCTAGAGCTGTCATCCACAGCAGGTGCTGCTCGTATACCTCCATAGGTAAAGCTACAGCAAGACCTCTGTCTATAGTGAGGATTTCTGTGACTATTTTTTAAAATTTATTAAGCATTCATTTTTTTTCTCCCTCCCACCTTTCCCCAACCATGGAAGGAAGGAAGGAGAAAAAAATGAAAGAAGGAAAAGAAGGAAGGAAGGAAGAAAAAAAGGACAGAAAAGAATCCATGTCACCTCAGCCCAGCTAGGTAAAATGTATTCCCACGTTGGTTTTGTCCAGAATTGTGTTTCTCCTGAGGTGGTCAGCATTCTGCTTTCTCAGGCCTCTGGAATGATGATGGCCCATTTAGTTCATCAGAGCTCTTAAGTCTTTCAAAACTGTTTGTTTGCATATTAATGACATTATAGTGTAAATTGTTCTTGTGGTTTTATTCTCCTCACTCTGATTCAGTTCATACTGGGCCTTTGTTACATCTGCAACATACTTTAATCCATCCTGGGATGGTGTCTGCTGGCAAGGCATCAGGAAAGCAAGATTGAATGTTGAAATAATAATAGTACTAATAACTAACATTTATCTAGCACTGTGCTAAGTGCATCATTGTGATTACTCTATTCTACGCTCACAATAACCCTGGGAGGTAGGTATCCCTATTTTACAGATAAGGAAACTGAGGCAGACAGAGGTTAAGTGACTTGCTCAGAGTCACACAGCCAGCATGTGTTTGAGGTCAGACTTGAATTCAGGTCTTTCTGACTCTAGGCCTGGCATTCTGTTCAGGTCTGTTCACATCTACATGCTGGCTGTTTTCTAGGTGTACATTTGTGACAATTCCTTCATTCTAATACTAGCTCTTAGCTAGTCTTATTCAAGGCCCCACTGTACATTGAACTGTTAGCACACCACTAAAGCATCAGGTAAAGATGGCAGAATTCATTGAGTCGGAAAGGTCTCTGTTCCTTGTGAGACAAAACAAAATGTGATGCCAGTGTAACATCAAACCCCAAATGAAAGGCCCATAGAATAGTTATGCTGTTAACCTTCTATAGACCTATGAAAAGAATCAGAGATTTTTTTATGCATTTCTAGAAATATACTAGAAATTTACAGAGACATTTTTTTAATCTCAAAAGATTTGAATAAAAAAAATCAAAGCCGAAGCATACATATTTAAGCACATACCATAGATAATTGAATTATGCTCATTTCAGGAAAGAGACATCTTGTCAGCAAGCATATTTCTCACGTCACTTCTACTTCAAAATGAAACTACAATTTCAGTATGATTCAGAAGTGTGTGTTTTTGTGGACACATACCTGTAGGTGTGAAATGGTGGGCAGGAAAGTGAGGGTCAGCCTAAGCCACAGTGAGAGACAGAGCATCCAGATCGAGAGGTAAGGGTTCCACTCTGTTCTACTTGCTCTGCTAACTTATTCCAGATGACTTCTGGAATATGGTACTACATTCAGTTCTGGCACAGAACTAGTACAGTTGATGGAAGCTACAAAGAGGTTGATTTAGGCTTAATGTTAGGAAGAAGATCCTAATAAATAGAATGGACTGGCTTGGGAGAGAAGGGCTTCATCCTCCAGAGGTCATAGGATGATAGGAATGTTGAAGCCTAAAATGCCTCTATGGGAAAGGGCTTTTGTTCAGGTACCGGTTACGCCTGATCCAAGATCTCTTTTCTTAGGATATATGAGATATTAAACATTGACATTTTTTACTTAGCATCATCACCAACTAGTTAATGTAACAGTCTGACCAGACAAAATCTGAAAAACTGGGATGATACACTATCTGGACAATATCAACGTCTCCTTGTAAGTTTTAGAATATCCAGTCATCCGACCTAATTCTATTCTGCAGCAGCCACACTCCAGTAAAATCATCTCATCAGATAGGCTACCAAGAGGCCTCAAACCCATTGATGAATTAGGGGGGTGTCTACCCCAAGCATGTGAAGATCCACCAGTGGAATAGTGCAGCTAAAGCAGGCATGATGGTCAGAAATCAAAGAAGCTAAAGTCATCCGCTGCATCCCAGGCCACAGGCAGTCATCCTGTCTTTTGTCTTGCCACGGGACTTCAAGGCTTGTGGAAGAGAGAGTGAGTCTGACGGCTTTGCACAATTCTGCTTCACTTAAATCCAGTTTATGCCCAAGTTAAGACATCACCTGTGATGTCATCGGTCCTCTTTGAAAATGAAGGACACACAGCAACAACAGCAACAGCAACAACAACAATTCTTCCTCTCTGCTTCATACAGAGTGGTGCACAGAGGCCAGTGTGCGGACTGCATCTGGAACTGTTCTTAGCAGGAAGCAGATTTGGGACAAGATTCTCAATCAAGATGTTACTGATAAAACAATGGCTTCTTATCAATGGAGGGGCATTTCATGGCTCTGTAGATCCCACCCTCACCTTTTTTATATTCCTTTTTTCTTTCTTAATAAACAGACTTAGAGACAAAAAACAGTTTTCTGACAACCGATAAGAATTTTTTTAAAGGAAGCCTTGACGCTTCTGTTCCCCTAGAGGTCTGAGGAAAGGGAGTAGGAACAAGTTTAAAACATCATTAGTACTTTAATATGGGGTGATCAAAAAAAGGGTCAATCAAAATAGAGAATGGAAATAATATTTTATGTGAAGGTTAGCAATGAGGTTCATGAGTTCCAGAACAGAGGTTGTGAACCTAGGGTGTGGAAACTTGTTTTTAATATATAATTTGATAACTATTTCAAAATAATTGATTTCCTTTGAAATTCTACGTATTTTGTTTTGTGCATTTTAAAGCACTACTCTGAAGAATGGTTCACAGGCTTCATCAGACTGCTTAAGAAGACCATCACACACACACACACACACACACACACACACACACACACATACACACACACAGATGTAATAATCTCTCTTCTAATCAGAGGACCTGGGTCTAAATCCTGACTTTGTGTGACCTTGACAAGTCATTTAACCACATTAGGTCTCAGTTTCCTCATCTTTAAAATGAGAGAGTAGGGCTAGATCAGGGGTGGGAAGCCTGCAGTTTTGAGGCCACATGTGGCTCTCTAGGTCATCAAGCATGGACCTTTGACTGAATCCAAACTTCACAGAATAAATCCCCTTAATAAAAGGATTTGTTCTGTAAAACTTGGACTCAGTCAAAACGCTCCACCCAAGGACCTTGAAGGCCACATGTGGCCTCATGGTGCAAGTTCTCCACCCCTCGAGATCATCCAATGATCATATTTGGATTTTCAAAGCACTTTACCTATATTATTTTATTTTAGAGATATCAAGTCTCTAGTTGTTTGGGAGTGGAAGAAGAAGCCAGTAATAAAATGTTAATGACAAATCTCTTTTTTGCTTACTAGTGATGATTTAGCCTTCTGTAAAAGAATTATTGTGTGTACTTTAAAAAATTTAAACAAATTCAACTTGTGGAATAGAAGGACAAGAGGAAAAGTATTTTTGCCTGAGGACAGTTGAGTTCATTGCTTATCTTCACAGCATCCAAATGTTTGATGTTAATAATGATTTCCTCATTTGAAGTGTTTTGAGATGCTATTATTTGTAAAATGAAGATGAATCATCTTTTTATATAAATGTTAAATTGTTTTATTATTGTTTAAATCCCATAAAAACACACGTGATTACTTTAAGAAACTACTATTCATAGCAAATCATCCTTTATATAACATTCCAAAAATACATCTTTGTAAGTGTTATGGCTGAAGAGAATGTCAGAGTAAAAATACTATACTTCTTATTTTCAATTTGTCATAATATTTTAAAGAAGAACTTGTAATAAATCAAACCATCATAGATTTCCTCATATTTTCATTAGGATGTCTTGACTTAACCTGAAGTATCATCCTTTAATGATGAAACTAGAGCTCTTTTTCTATGTCCATTTTCTACAAATTGAACATGGAAGTCCATTGGCTTTATAGGTTATATGAGCTTCTCCTGTAACTGCTGGTGTGTATAAGGAAAAGCCATTGTGTAGTGGTTGATATTGAGCATTTAAAAAAAATACAGTTCTGATTACTAGGACCAGTCTCAATAGTAGATTTATTTGTTTCTGTTTTATTTATTATCTATTTATTTGTCTATATTGTTATCTATTATCCATGTCTATCTATGTCTATATATAATTATCTATTATCTATACATTTATTATCTATTTATTTTTATTATCTATTTATATCTGTTAACCAGAGATCTTCAAATCAATTAATAAAGATCTACCAAAGAATTCTGCTTGGAACCATATGTCATCAGTGAGAATTATAATATCACAGAACTTTTGGCCTGAAATGGGCCTTAGAGATTGTCTGGCCTCACTTCCTGATCTCTCTGTACCTCTTCAGTGTTTAGGCAGAGCTGTGATGTATTGATGTAGGTATCCCTTCCAGTCTATCTATGCCATCTCATCTTGGGCTTGTTCATCTTCTTCATGTTCATGATTTCTCCACTTGAGGCTCCACCTAATGTTCTTGGAGCCTTTCACTTTGTTTGACATTACACAGGTAGCAATGGAGTAGGCAAACTTTGTGTTGGGTATCCTTCGCTTTCACTAATTGGCCTTTCCCCTCTTCCATTCCTTGTTAGACATGTCCTCTTACATCCTTTATGGTTCTTCTCCTGTACAAGTCTTCATTGAGAACATGTTTGCCTTACTCGTAATCATCATGTGTCATTTCATTTTCCATCGGATGATATGCAAATTTAAATTTTCAAAGACCATGTTATTTCATGACTTGCAGTCATAGAGATCATCAGAAGAATATAAGTGATAGAATGACAGGCCTTTCTTTTAGAGAGAAGCTTACTATCATTAAAATTGCTGTGAAATGTGCTAAAGCCAATACAACCTGCTCACCTCCCTCTTTTCAATTCCGGGTTGACTTCATTGCCCCTTCTTAAGGTCAGTCCATGATATATGTCCTGACTGACCAGCCCTATGGGATGTCCATTTACCTGAACAGGCTAGTTATTTTTCATCCGCTTTTGAGTGATTATGGATACTATTGAGAAGGTTCTACCACGTTCCTAAATTGATGAAGTCAGCACCATGTATTCTACAAGTGGCCATCTGAAAAACTTCATTGTCTCTAGGGAAGCCCATTTCCTTTGAGAATCTGCAGTGTACCTCCTCTGTAACAACCGCAAACAAATTTGTTAACCATGTCTTCCTGTTTATGTGTCTCTTAATATTATTAATCAGGAGATTATTAACAAAAGTATCAGTTACTATATCTTTAAAGAAATCTTCTATGATTTTGACATATGCATGGTTGGAAGGACAACCTTTAAGGCAGGAATGTGCCAGATAAATGTTTACCAACCAGGCTTTCAAAAAAGAAAAAAAAAGTATTCATACACACTTGTAAGTTTAATCAGTATTATTAACACTTTCTTAAACAGAGATAATTAACAAAACAAATCAAGCAGTGATTTGTAGCAATTGGTGAATGATGAGGATTAAAAGGAGGCTGTTTGATTTGGCAATTAAGAAATTATTGGGAACTTTAGGTAGAACAGTTTAAGTTGGGTGATGAAGTAAGAAATCATATTACATATGGAGAGTGAGGAGAGGAAGGGGAGATAAAATATAAACAGGTTTTTTTTTTCCTGAGGAACTACACTGAGAAAGGGATAAGAGTGCTGGTATATGAGTGCTGGCAGAGAAATAGGGTCTAATAAGGTTTTGGTTTTTAAGGATAGAAGAGATTTCAGCGTGTTTGTAGAAGAGAAAGAATCAGAATCAGTAGTTAAGAAGAAACTAAAGAATAGAGAGAGAGGGTAAGGGGGAAAGAGAGAGAGAGAGAGAGAGAGAGAGAGAGAGAGAGAGAGAGAGAGAGAGAGAGAGAGAGAAAGAGAGAGAGAGAGAGAGAGAGAGAGAGAAAGAAATAATATGATAATATTATAATTATTGTGTAAGAAGATGGAAGATAATGAGATCGAGGGTACAGGTAGCAGAGTTGGGACTCAGAGACAGGAGTAGTGGAGTAATACAGGGACACAGAAAAGCGGTTTACTAAGGAAAAACTTCAGCTACTTTACAGTTTAGAGCTCTAAAATCCTGGTCTCAGCTAGATGAGATTTGAGACATTGCCATTTAAAAACTAAAGAAAAAGAAACAATATGTATTTAAAGGATTGCTTGGTTTGAACATTATGCATTTGTGGACAGCCATACCCATAAATTCTGATTTATGCACAAATTTTTCTTTCGGATGCGTGGTTCTGTTTCTTATCATGTTCTGTGCATTTAACTCTTAGTGATTTTCTGGGTCTTTCTACTTCAATGTGATCAGTAAGGATCAAAGCAAAATAAAAATGTGACCTTATGAAAACAGCAAAGTCAAATACCTGGCATAGGACTGGACATACAAGCTGGGTAATGCTTATTAAAGGGCTGGTTTATTTATAGTTTCTTCTTTGTGAACATTCATCCGCTTCATTAATACATCCACTAAGAAGAGTAGGCTAGGGATAAATAAAATAAAAAGTGTAACCTATTTAAGCTATATGGGAACCTAGAGGTCATGTAGTACAGTCCCCTGACTTATCGATGAATTCCCTCTGTGACAACGCCAATAAGCTCTGAATCACAGTGAAACAATGTCAACAGAAGAACACCTCAAAATAATTTTTAAATTAAAATTTCAATAATGGAAGGAGGGAGAGAGATCTGTCTGTGATTCAAGACCTCCTAACAAACATTTCTTTGTAAACAGAGTTCCATTCAGAATCCGAGGGTTTTTTTTTTTGATCCTATCAATAGCCATAGTTCTAAACACAGGGTAGAATTGAATGTTTATGTACATTCACTGACATAACAAAACACTAATCTATTTAAACATTTGTTCTTGGAGTTTATTTGTCTTTCTTGCAAACTTTCAATGGTCTAACAATTTATTCATGTGTAAGACAAATGGAGAATTGTTGTCATGTTTTGTGTCAAGCCTGAATGTTGATATTTAAAAATGATGATGCCTTTGTTGTTATGAGCCATATTAGTATGCCCATCATTCAGTGAGAAATGCTCTGTATAACTTGATAGAGCTTTGTTCGCTCACAGATACCTTGTTTAGCATTTACTATTTTTTCAGAGAACAACAAATACACCAGATATTGAGGTTTAATTCATGGTTGTTCAGGGTATTTTTTTACTGTCAATGATGATGCAAATTTAGCTTTTGCTACTGCCACCAGATGGCAGGAATGGCCATATGCAATGTGGAGTGTGACTGGAAGATGTCTCAGTTATTTTACCTATCAAAGTGAAACAATCAAGTTTGCTGGGTTTTAGCAGTCCTTGTCAAAAGTTTGGAGCCGAAGAGGATGAAAACTATTTCTCAAAATTAAATTTGAGGTTTGAATTCATTATCATGGATATTGATAAATTCTCCAAATCTATTGAAACTCTTTGTCTGTAGAAACACTCTTCAGGTACATTCTACTTTTACATTTTTCTCATTTGAGCTATTTGAATTTTTATTTGCTTGGTATACCCTAGAGAAAATGTGATATAACTCTTTTTTGCTTTTAAGATGGTGTGTGTGTGTGTGTGTGTGTGTGTGTGTGTGTGTGTGTGTGTGTATTTTTGTTTGTTCAATCCTATGAAAAGTATCCTTGGCCTCCTGTTATGAATTGATCCCTGATGGTAAATTCTTTTCAAAAAATAAAAAATAAATAAATTTAAACAATCCTGCCACTTTCCTCTTGTTCATTTCAATAATAATAAAACGAATTATATTTACATAGTGTTGTAACTATAGAACCCTATCTTTGAATTACTCCCATGAGGTAAGGATACAAATGTCAATACTTCCATTTTATGTATAAAGAAACTGAGGCTGAGAGGCAAAGTCAGTGAATACCAGAGCTAGAACACAAATGAAAAAAACAAAGACAAAACCCAACAAGCAAAAAAAAAACCCTTGGAATGCAGGCTTAAGCTGCAAATAAGTATAGGCACATATAACAAGGATTATTACTATTAAATGGTGTTTTGATAACTGATCATAACTGAAGAATTTCAGTGTCTGAGCTGTTATTCTCTTTTTTTTGAGATGTAAGAGATCTTTCTCTAAGTCCGAATTTTGTTCCAGTTACTCAGTAAACATTTATTAAGTACCTACTATGTGCCAGGCACTGTGATAAACACTGATAAAAAAAGAGACAAAAAGTAGTTTAAAGACAGAAGTCTTTAAGGAGCTCACAGTCTAATGGGGGAGACAACATGCAAACAAACATATATATATATATATATGCATATATGTATGCACATACATATATATACATATATATATATACATATATATATATATATATATATATATATATATATATATATATATACTTACACACAGTGGGGGAGACAACATGAAAACAGATACACATCTATACACAAGATAAATAGGAAATGAATAAGAGAGGAAAGGCACTAAAGTTAAGAGGGGTTGTGAAATGCTTTTATACATGATGGGATTTTATTTGGGCTTTAAAGGAATCCAGGAAAGCAGGTAGGTAGAGAAGAGGAGAGAGAGCATTTCAGGCATGGGGGACAGTCAGAAAAAAACCCAGAGTCAGCAGGTGGAGTGTCTTATTCACAGAAAAGGAGGCCAGTGTCACCAGACCGAAGAATAAGTGGTGGCACTAGGTTATGAAGGGCTTTGAATGCCAAACAGAGCATTTTGCTTTTGATCCTTGAGGCACTACGAAACAACTAGAATTTATTGAGTAGGGGACTGATATAGTAGCGCCTGTGCTTTAAAAAAAAAATCACTTTAGCGGCTGAATGGAGAAGAGATTGGAACAAAGAGACACTTGAGGCAGGCAGATCCACAAAGCAGCTAATGCAATAGTCCAGGCCTGAAGTGATGGGGGTCTGCCTCAGGATAATGACAGTAGGAGATGAGAGAAGGAGGCATATTCAAGAGGTGTGGCAAATGTAAAAGCCCACAGGTCTTGACAAGAGATTGGATTTTGGGGGTGAGAGATATTGAGGTTGTCAGCCGGAGGGACTGGGAGGATGGTGTTTGCTCTCTAATAATAGCAAAGGTGGGAGAGGGGAAAATATAGTGAGTCTTCTTTTGGGCATGTTGAATTTAAGATGTCTACTAGACATTCAGTTTGAGATGTCTGGAAGATAGCTGGAGGTACAAGATTGGAGGTCAGTAGAGAAATTAGGGCAGAGTATGTAGATTTCAGAATTTTTATCATAGAGATGGTAATTATCTTCATGGGAAATGATGAGATCACCTATTTAAGTAGTACAGGAAGGAGAAGAGAAGAGGACCAAGAACACAACCCTGGGGGATACCTACATTTGGAGGACATGATCTGGAAGGGGATTCAGCCAAGGAGACTGAGAAGGAAGCATCAGGTATGTAGTGAGTGACCCAGGATAGAGTGGTTCCCCCGAAAATGTAGACAGAAGAGAGTATCAAGGAGCAGAGGGTGATTAACAGTGTCAAAAGCTGCAGAGAGGTTGGGGAGAATGGCGACTGAGAAAAGGCCATTGAATTTGACAACTACAGATTACTGGTAACTTTGGAGAGAGCCTTTCAAATGGAATGATAAGGTTGGATGTCAGATTGTAAGGGGCTAAGAAGAGAATGAGAGAAGAGAAAGTGGAGACACCTAGCATTTTCATAGAGTTAAGTCACAAAGGGCAGAAGAGATACAAGACTATAGTTAATGGGGATGGAATGATCAAGTGAGAATTCTTTTCCATGATGGGCAACATATGGGCTTGTTTGTAGGCAGTAGAGAAGGAGCTGGTGGACAGGGAGAGATTAAAAGTGAGTGAGAGAGTGGGGATGACAGAAAATCTGTTGGAGGAGATGATCATGAAATGAGATCACTTGAGTAGGTAGGCTGCTCTTGCTTGGTAAAGAATAAGGGCACTTATTCATGTGAGATCATGTGGCAGAAGGAGTCTGACAGGAAATGAGGAAGTAGGGCAAAGAGGGAACTTATGGTGCCGTTCTCGATTTTTTCTGTAAAATATGAGACAAAGTTCTCATCTGAGAGGGTGCCTATAGGGGTAGCCATGGGAAGTTTGAGGAAGACCATCCAGTGAAACATTTTTGTAGTCATCACAGTTTGTAGAAGCTACAGAAAGGATACAGTCTGCATTGGTGGCAGACAACTGTGTGACCCTGAGTAAGTCACTTAGCCCCCTTTGCCTCGGTATCCTCTTCTGTGAAATGAACTGGAGAAGGAAATGACAAACTGCTCCAGTATTTTTGCCAAGAATACCCCAAATGGGGTCACAAAGAGTTGGACACAACTGAAAAATGACTGAACAGCAGCGTGCCATCAGTTTTAAATGATGTCCCTAAATTAAAAAAAAAACATACCATTCATGTAATGTGTGTATCTTGTGTGTATGTGTGGTCACTGTGAATTTGGAAGATGAAAGAAAAACAGCTTGCATTAATGGAAAGGTAGATGGTTGAGGGGGATGGCTAGGTGGCATAGTAGATAGAATACCAGCCCTGAAGTCAGAAGAACTTGAGTTCAAATCCAGTTTCATACACTTACTAGCTGAGTGACCCTGGGCCCCAATCATCTCTTCTCCCCTCCCTCAAAAAAGAAAAAGTAGATAGTTAGGTATCTGGCTCCAATGCCAGCCATATCTCAACAACCGCCTCAGGAAAGTCACTATGCCCCTCTCTAGGCTTCATTTTCATTCTCTGTAAAATGATAGGTTTGGTCTTAATGATCTCTAAGCTCCCTTCCAGAGTATGGTGGTGACTGTAAGATGAATATCAATCAGACAAGTTGTTTGATTGAATCTACTTTTTTTTTCTTCTGAATGATTGGCAGAGGAATTGATCTGGTTAAGCATTTAGACCCATTCTTTGTTTATGAAAGGAAAAATAGTGTAGCCAGTGATTTGTTGGTCATTAAGATATTCTAAGTATTTTCACATAAAATGTAGAATTCAATATACAAAGACATACAAATGGCTTAACAGGATTTTCTTTTTCATCTAGTCTAAGGTACTGAGTATATTATCTAATGACTAGCATTGATTGGCAGTTACAGTATACCCTGCTTAGCCAAATCTTCATAAAGGGAAGTGATGGCTATATAAAGTCAGTGCTTATATTAAACACAAAAGGATTTCCTATATAATAACTCTGATGTGTGCCTAGGATTGTGCTGAATGCTTGCTGAAAGGTTGGTGTGCATATGGGGAGGATAAAAGACATGAGACATAGTTCTAGCCCTTAGGACATTACAATCAGTTTAAGGGAAAAGATTAATAAGCAAAAAGCAATTAGAGAAAATACATGACAGCATATGTAAAAGTGCTAATTTAAATATAATCTAGTGCACAAGTATGTTACATTCAGTAAAAGCTATCAGCAGTCAATGGGAAGAAATCAATGTTGACTGGAGCTGCTGGAGATATCACTAAGCACATGCAAACCAAATATGGAAATATTGAGGAGATATTGAGTACAGAGCTCAGAGCTAGCTATGTTTCTTCAGGAAGGACCTCCGGGAAAATACTTCAGCATTTCAGTGAATTTAGGATCTTATCAATATGAGCACTCTTTCACATCACAGCCTATCCATGTCTTCTCACAAAGTCATTAACCGTGTCCTGTTCTCATGCCTCATCATGAGGGGAAAGTGACCTTGAGAGTTCTCAAAAGATAAGCCTGTGGGATACAAGCCTTGGTAGCATGGTCCTACTACATTAGCACAACTTAAGGTATGGCACTGGGGATAGACTAAATCTTCTTTTTGAGTGTCAGCCAAGCTAATTGGTGGAGATGTTCAGCAATAGATTGGACACTCTGATGAATTCTCTGGCCAATGGCAAGTCATGAAACACAGACAAATAGAAAATGTCCCTTGGTCCTGGTTGGTTCCCTTCTGCATCCTAGAGAAAGTAAATTTTGTCCTAGAGATTACTAAACATTATATTACTATAATCATGTGTAAGAGTTCATGGTAGGATTTTAGATTCTCAGAGCCCGTCTTTAGACTTACCTCAATAACTATATAGCCTTCTTCAACCACACAATGCCATGATCACACTCTAGATCTTAGCTCATAACATATCTGCATCATTTCTGAGATTCCACCCTTGAAATTGAATAGTATAACTACATTCTCTTATTTCTACAAGCCTCCTACATTCCCATTCACAATAGATCCTCATCGTTGCTTTCAGGCCCTTCATCTTTCCTGCTTTCCTAGTACATTTCACCTAGTCTGGCTTCATTTATATATCTAGCCTTGGCCCCATGATCTGCCAGTTTAATGGAGGCAACCATCACCCTAAAATTCATTGTCCTACTGAACTTTTGCAATTCCTGAGCTGATAATTCTTATCCTTGGGTATCTCTCATAGTCTAATTTCTTTTCTTTTGATCATAGGCTGCTAAGCATGACTGGAGAAAGTAATGAAAATGAGGTGATTAATTCATTACAAATACATGCCATATTATTATGGTTGGGTCCTTGATACTGCTTGACTGCTCAGCACTGCTTCCACTTTATTTTTTTCCTTTATGTCATTTTCCCCTATAACACTTGTTCAAAACATTTTTTTCTCTCTCATAAGCCTCCTGAATTCCTCCCCAACACTTTTACCAGATTGTCGTAGCTTCCTATTTTTTTAAGACTAAGGTCACTTGATGAATTATCCCTTGACTCTCTTCTCATTTCATAATGATTCTCAGCACCTTCTTCCTATACTCTCCTTCTAATTCCTATGCCTATGGCTATGCCCTGCATCTCATCACCTCCTTCCTCCTCCTCCTGGAAAGCACTATAGCAATTATGACTGCTCGGTCTAATTTCTCTTCAATTTTTCTCTTTCTAATTGCTCTTCCTCACTTATCAACAACCTCATGTTCCTAATCCAAAAAGTCTACCAATGATTCTTCATTCAGCTACCACACCTTCTATTTCTTTCGCTTCCCTGCTAAACTTCTTGAAAATAGCGCCTATCAATGATTCCATGTCTTCATAATCCTCTTTCTCTTCAGCCCCTTTACATAGAATTTATATCCTCATTACTATTAATACTCTGATATCAGTAATTGCTTTTCTATTTCCCAGATCCACTGTCCTTTATTTAAAAAAGTTCTTGTCACTCTTGACATCTCTTCAGCAATTGCTGAAAGACATTGCTGACCAGTCCTGGATTCTGAATATACTCTACTCCTTCACCTTCAGAGATATCACAAGTTCCCTGTTCTTCCATCTCTTTAACCAATTCTTGTCTGTCTCCTTTGCTGGTTTCTTATCTTCTCAGGCCCTTAGGTGGATGCTATCCAAAGTTCTAAACCTATTCTCATAACCTTCTAATCTCTCAGCAATCTCATTCATTAACTTCTACATCTTCAATGTTCAATTCCAGGCAGATGACTCTGAAATCAACATCTCTGGTCCTAAACTTTTCTCTGAGTTGTAGATTCACATTTCCGCCTTCATGTTGCAAAAATAATTTAATCTGTCCACTATTACAAGAACAATTTGTCAGAGAAATTGCAGAATCTCAGGGGTGGAAGTTACTTCAGAGAATATCTAGAAAAACCCATAGACACTCCTTTATAACATACAGCAAATGGTAGTCCAGCTTTTGAATGAAGACATCCAGCAAAAGAGAACCCTTTGTTTCTTGAGGCAACTCATCTTGTGATAGCTCTAATTGTTAGGAAGTTTCTTCTTTCTTTGTACCTAGAAAATTTCCTGCCCATTGCTCATTTCTCTCACTAAACCTGCTCTTCCTTCTAACATCATTATTTCTGTCAATACATCACCCTTCATTTGGTCTTTCACATTTTAAACCTTGGTGTTATCTTTTATTCTTCCCTCCCCTCAACTGTCACATCAAATCAATTGCCAAGTCCTATTGATTCTCCCTCTGCAGTTTCTCTTGCATCAGATTCTTCTTCTCTGTTCCCACTGTCCCCATCCTAGTATAGGCATTTATTATCACCTGCCTAGAACATGACAATAGTTTTATTATTAGCAATGGTCTGTTTATTAATGATTGTATTTTATCTTTTCAATTAAACATATTTCCTGACCTTCCCATTATCCCTCACCCCCAATGAAAAAGAAAAAAAAAACTTTTGTAACAAATGGCAAGCAGAAAAAAAAATTCCACTATTAGCCATATCAGAAAATGTGTAGGTAGAATTGGAAAAAAAGATACAACTTTGAAAATCAATAGTATCTTCATAGGGATTCTTATTTCCTCTTTTCTTTTGCTATCCCCCAATCAATCCTTAATTTAGCTTCTATATTTTTGAGTTTACAACACTCAGTTCTACATAATTTTGAGTTCCACGTTTTCTTCCCTCCCTCACCACACCTCCCCAAGACTGAATGGTATCTGATATATCTTCTACGTATAACTTCACTTTGAACTTATTTATACACTAGTCAAGTTGTGAAGAAGAATTATGACCAATAGAATGAATCATGAGAAAGAAGAAACAGAACCAAAAAAAACCCCAAAAACAAAAAAGAGGAAAAAAAGACAAGCATAAATTGTGCCTCAATCTGCATTCTTACTTCATAGTTCTTTCTCTGAACGTAGATAGCATTCTCCATCATGAGTTCTTTGGAGTTGTCTTTGCACCTTGTGTTGCTGAGAAGAGCAAGGTCTATCAGGGTTAGTCCTCACAGAATCCATATATCTGTGCTTGTGTATAATGTTCTCCTGGCTCTACTCTGCTCACTTAGCATTATTTCCTGTAGGTTTTTCCAGGTTGTTATGAAGTCCGTATCATACCCATTTCTTATAGCACAATAGTATTCCATTACCTTCATATGCCACAACTTGTTCAGCCATTCCCCAATTGATGGGCATACCCTTGATTTCCAACTCTTAGCTACTAAAAAAAAGAGCTGCTACAAATATTTTTGTACATATGAGTCCTTTTCCTACTTGTTTGATCTCTTTGGGATACAACCCTAGAAGTGGTATTGCTGGGTCAAAGGGTATGAACATTTTTATAGCCCTTTGGGCATAGTTCCAAATTGCCCTCCATAATGGCTAGATCAGTTCACAACTCCACCAGCAATGTAACAATGTTCCAATTTTCCCACATCATCTCCAGCATTTATCATTTTCCAGTTTTGTCATTTTTGCCAATCTGACAGGAGAGGTATGGTACCTAAGTGTTGTTTTGATTTGCATTTCTCTAATCAGTAGTGATTTCTAGCATTTTTTCATATGCCTATAGATAGCTTTAATTTCTTCCTCTGAAAACTGCCTGTTCATATCCTTTGACCATTTCTCAATTGGGGAATGACTTGTATTCCTATATATTTGGCTCAGTTCCCTGTATATTTTAGAAATGAGGCCTTTATCAGAGACACTGATTGTAAAGATTTTCTCCCAATTTTCTGCTTCCCTCCTAATCTTTGTTGCATTGGCTTTTTATATAAAAACATTTCAATTTAACATAATCAAAATTATTCATTTTGCATTTTGTAATGCTCTCTATCTCTTGTGGGGTCATGAATTCTTTTCTTTTTTCATAAATCTGATAAGTAAACTATTCCTTGCTCTCCTAAATGGCTTATGGTATCAGCCTTTATTCCTAAATTGTGAACCCATTTTGACTTTATTTTGGTATATGGTGTAAGATATTGGTCTATGCCCAGTTTCTGTTCTACCATTTTCCAATTTTCCCAACAGTTTTTGTGAAATAGTGAGTTCTTAGCCCAGAAGCTGGATTCTTTGGGTTTGTCAAAGACTAGATTGCTATAGCCATTGACTTCTCCATCTTGTGTACCTATCCTATTCCACTGATCCACGACTGTGTTTCTTAGCCAGTACCAGGTAGTTTTGATGATTGCTTCTCTAGAGTACAGTTTAATATCTGGTATAGCTAGGCCACCTTCCCTAGCATTTCTTTTCATTACTACCCTAGAGGTTCTAGACCTCTTGGTCTTCCAAATGAATTTTGTTATTATTTTATCCAGCTCTGTAAAATAATTTTTGGTAGTTTAATTGGTATGGCACTGAATAGATAGATTAATTTAGGTAAAATTGTCATTTTTGTTATATTAGCACGGCCTAACCATGAGCAACTAATATTTTTTCATTTATTTAGATCTGGCTTTATTCGCAGGAAAAGTTTTTCATAATTATGTTCATATAGTGCCTGCGTTTGTCTTGGTGGATAGACTCCCAAATATTTTATAGTGTCTACTTTGAATGGAATTTCTCTTTCTGTCTCTTGCTGTTGGGCTTTGTTAGTAATGTATAGGAATGCTGAGGATTTATGTGGGTTTATTTTATATCCTCCAACTTTGCTAAATTTGTTTATTACTTCAAGTAGTTTTTAACTTGATTCTCTAGGATTCTTTAAGTAACTCATCATATCATTAGCTTCTAGCCTATCTTATGCAGAGACCTAATCATGTAGTTATCTCAAAAATTTTCAATGGTTCCATATTACCCATCTTGAAAAATTCAAACTTCTTTGCCCGGCATTTGGGATTCTCTACGATATGGCCATCACTCTATATTTCTAGGTTTTTTTAAATATACAATTGTGTATATGCACATGAATATGCACTAAATAATCTCACACATGTGTACACATGTATACATACATACATACATATATATAATTATATGTTTATACATGTGTGTATTCCATGCTTCAGTTAAACTTAATTATTCATTATCCCTTGAATACACTTTAGAATCTTCTTCCCTTGTCCTTTGGCTCATACTTTTCCCTCTGCTTGGAATGTCCTTTCTGTACTACTTTACCTATTAAATTCCTACTCATTCTTTAAAGACTAATTCAAATGTCACTTTCTCCATGATCTCCCCAGTCTAAAATGACCTCTTCCTCCTTATGACTTCATACAAATAATACTATCTTGTCATTTCTTTGGCATAATTAGAATGTGTTATTTTGTGTTATCTATATATATGTCATATTTTGTGACTAGACTATAAGTTCCATGAGGGTAGTAAATCTGGCATATCTAAACAAGCCATATCCCTCATTCCATGATATATGTCTCTACACATAAAGCTTGCCATACTAATTTTTATGAATTGAATTGAATTTCTATGCTACTCCCCTTTTGTCCTTACTAGATTTCTTAGCAAATCCTAATATCTCAGAGTTTAAAATGATTTCATAGACCATCTTGTCCACTACAAATTTTGTCGAAAAAGCCTCTCCCTCAACATACCTTTGCTTGAAAAATTAAAATGCTTATATATGCCTCTGCAGCCTCTACTCATTACTCCTTGATGTCTTCTTGGGCTAAGCAGAAGACAGTTCCCTCTTTCATTCAAATAATTAAAGAAAAGTACCATGTCTGCCTAAATCTTCTCTTCTCCAAGCTAAAAATCCTCATTTTTCATCTACTCATTCAGTGATATGTGTACTGCTAGTCAGGGCATGTTGTTTAGTTATTTTTCAGTCATATCTGACTCTTTGTGACCCTATTTGAAATTTCCTTGGCAAAGATACTGGGGCGGTTGGCCATTTTCTTTTCCAGTTCATTGTACAGATGAGAAACCTGGGGCAAACGAGGGTAAGTGACTTGCCCAGGGTCACACAACAGTGACTGAGGTCACATTTGAACTCTGGTCTTCCTAACTCCAAGCCTGGTGCTCAATCCACTGTGCCACCTAGCTACCCAGTGCTTGGCATATAGTATAGCATAAGATACAATCTCTATCCCCAATGAATTTATAGTCTAGTTTGGAAGCCAAAAACAGAACATAAAAAATAGATAATTACATACTACAATTATGGAAGACACTGTAAGAGCCTTGGGTATTTTGACAATATAGTCTGGAGCAGTGATGGAAGACTGCACAGAAGTGGTAGGGTTTGACTAAGTAGAGTAGATAGGGATGCCTTGTATTTATAGAGTTGGAAATTTAGTGCTTATAAAAATATATTGACTCAGAGCAAAATAATGCCTCATTGATTTGTGAGCAGGGGAGTAATGGGGCCCAAACTCTGCCTCAAGAATTTCAAAAGTTCAAAGAACTGCTCTGGTAGTTGTGTGAACGATGGATTGGAAGAAGACGAGAATCCACCAGTCCAGTTTGGTATTTGTTATGATATGCTAGGGAGAAAGCAATGAGGATCAGAATTAGGGTAGGGGTTATATGAGTAGAAAAAAAGGGGTGCTGTGGAGTTAAATTCAACAAGATTTGGTAACTGATCAGGTATGGAAACATGGTGAAGGCGTGGGGAGAGTCGAGAATGATGTACAGATCATCCAACCAGGTTACTGGAAGATTGGTGTACCCTGAACAGAAATAGGGAAGGATATAGAGGGAAAAATAATGATTTCTAATTTACACATGAAGAGTTTATACTAAGACATTGTGAGTGAGATGTTCAGCAGATAATTAATGATTTTCTGTAGAAAGATTATAGCTATGTATATAGACTTGGAAATTTATTGATTAGAAAAATATTTTGGCTAAGTATATTAATATGTATCCTTAAGGGATTTTGATTAACAAGGTGTCTTCCAAACGTAAATGTACATGATAAGAGATTTATTATAACTATGACCATGGAGATATCTATGTTAAATGATCTACTCATTATGAATATCAAGTGAGGCATAAGAGGGAAATGTGTGCTCACCAAAACTGCTTGCCACTGTTATGAAGCCTTTCTTCCATGGACAGTCCAAAAAAGAGTGACAGTGAGTTTCCTCTAAATGATTCTGTTTTGGGATGGTTTATCCCTATTCAGCGGGAATCCTATGTAAGTTCATCAACGAGATCAATGAACATTCAGCATAATTATCTATACAGGAAAAAACTAAATGGATGAAGAATGCATGTTGCCCAGATTATGGAATGTACCTATATAGGCAGCACATTGAGTTAATTTATTAATATATCTATCTTGATTAAACACTACAGATGGATTGTGAGGGGGGCCCAGAATTGAGAAATTAAGTACAGGTTAGAATGCAGTTGAAAAATTGTGCAGACAATGCCAAATTGCACCTTAAATTCTAAGTCTATCCTTTGCAACATCAGTGTTCTCCAAGTAGCATTGAATCATACCATAACCTTGAAAAGGTCAACATTGTATGTGACCTAAAGGATGATGGAGAGATGTATGATAATCAGTTGACTACAGTTTTGTACCAAGGAGTTACCTAGTCAGTCAGTAAGCATTTATTAAGTGCTTACTATGTGCCAAGCACTGCAAAGTGCTAGGGATACAAAGACAGGCAAAAACAGTCCTTGCCTTCAAGGAGTTTACGATGTAATACACAATATACAAACTATGTACATGCAAGATATGTTCAGGATAAATTGAATGTAATCTCAGAGGGAAAGTATTAGAATTAAGGGGGACTAAGTAAGTTTTCTTGAAGAAACTGTAATTTTTGCTGAGACTGGAGAGAAGTCAGGGAAGCCAGGAGACAGAGATGAAGAGGGAAAGCCTTTCAGTCATGGTGACAGCCATTGAAAACACAGTTAGGAGATGGAGGATCATGTTAAAGGGACATCAAGGAGGCCAATATCACTGTATCAAAGGGATATTGTGGAGGGGGGTAAAGTGAGAAAATTAGAAAGATAGGAGGGGCTAGATTATGAAGGGCTTGAATAACCAAACAGAGGCTTTTGTGTTTCAACCTGGAGGTAATAGGGAGCCATTGGAGTTTATTGAACAGGGACATAGTCAGAACTGAACTTTAGGAAGCTCATGTTGATAAGTGAGTAGTGGATGGACTGGAGTGGGCAGAGGTAATATAAAGGATATAATCTAGGAAATATATGATTGGAAAATGAAGTAGCCAAGTCATGTTGAAATAACAAGAGATAATAAGGAATGTTAAAAGTCCTAGAGGAAGACCTTTGGCATGTTGGATAAATCCTCTATTGAAGATAACAAATAAATTTTTAAAAAGTCTTATTAGTTTCTGCTTTTTCCTGGATGATACCTGATAATCATACAGAACAAAAAGGGCATGAATGAGTTTTGATTTACACCTTTGGAGAAAGTAACCACATCAATGAAGCCACACTACTGAACTTTAGTCGTATAAGAAATTTTCAACTACACCTCATGCTAACAAGAATATTTTAAGCAGCAGGCATAATAGGAGTGCAAATTACTGAGAGTCCTGATGGTCTCAAAATAAATGTGATATTAAAACAGTAATATCAGTATGTAAAAGACCATCTACAAAACCTCTATTTGCAATTTAAAATATTTTTGTTACTATTGCTCAACATACAAAGGGGACTTAAACCTATTTTTCTCAACAATGATTTAGTTAGTGGCTTTGTGTTGAAGTGTATTATGCTTTTCCTAATTTTTTTACATTGAACTTTATCAATGAAAATACATTCAATTTTTCAATTTTCAAGGCTAAGTAAATAGGATATTTTGAAATATCAATGCATTATCATTAAAATATTTAGTCACTTAATAAACATTTATTTTGTTTTTATTTAGTAATTTTTCAATCATCTCCAACTCTTTGTAACCCCTTCTGGGGTCTTCTTGGCAAAGATAATAGAGAGGCTTACCATTTCCTTCTCCAACTCATTTTACAGATGGGGAAACTGAAGTAAACGGGGTTAAGTGACTTACCCAGGGTCACAGAGCTAGTGAGTGTCTGAGCTCAGATTTTAAACTCAGGTCTTCCCGACTCCAGGCCTAGTACTCTATCCATTGTGCCATCTAGGTCAAACATTTATTTATTATATATTATATATCAAAACACTAATTGGTCAATTAATATAGCCTATCTTTGGTGATTTTAGGACTGGCAATTTACTAATATTTACTTTTTACTCTAATATTTATAGATTTATTTTGTTGTGATTTTGTTTTTTGAAACTAAATGTTAAAAACCAGGTATAGAATTGAATTTGCAAGTTGTAAGCTGTAATATCATTTCCCTGATTGCTACTTACAGTTCACATAAAGCCCTACATATATATTATAAGTCTCTCTGTGTAAATTTCATTTGGTAATTAAAGCTATAACTTATAGTTTTAATATTACATTATTGTATTTTAAGAGCTTATTGGTTTCTGCTATTTCCTGGATGGTACCCGAGGTATGCTAAACTAACATAGATTAGCCTTTCTTACAGCTCAGATGCTTTGTACACTAAAAAAAAGGTACTACATCCTCTATTAACATTCATGCTAGTCCATGGTCTGGCATTTGGGATTAAATATCCATACATTTTCTTTAAATGCAACATAGAGACATGTCTTACTAGATAGAATGAAGGGAACATCTATGCCTAAAAGTGAACTTCAGCAAATGTCTGCACACCAAGAACTACTGTTAGTAATTTCATTAATTATAGTTTTACATATAAATATATATATGTCACCTAATATTATTTAGCTAGCTGGCATCTTTTATTTGTCCCCCCTCTTTCCTCCTTTTCAGGACAAGAATTTTAGAAGGAGCCTTTTCTACCTCTACTTCTGTAATGTTGACTCAGCTTTCAATCCCTTGGAAGCTGGCCTTAGTCCTCATCACTCTACCCAAACTGCTTGCACCTAAATTGCTTATTTGTTATCAAATCCAGAGGTCTTTGAAAGGTTTTATACTTCTTGACCTTTCTTCAGCACTTGACCTGGTTGAGTATCCTTCTTTCTTATTATGCTTCCTTTCCTTGGCTTCGGTGACACTGAACTCATCAATAGATATTCTTTCTACACAATGAGTTCATAGGTCTCTTGATTCTTTGACCCTCTCCTACTCTGTATTCTGCGCCAATTCTTCATTCTCTTCTCACAGCTTCTATGTAGGTATCCCAAAACTCTGACCTCAGTCCTTTCCTCTTCTTTCTCTCATGATATCATCATCTCTCATATCTCCAGTTATTCCCTCTATGCAAATGAATTTCAGATGTATTTTTCCAATCCTGACATCTCTCCGGTATTAGATTCTTGCATTTATGATCATTTGCTGGACACATCTACCTAAATGCACCATCACCATATCAAATTCAGCATTTCTAAAACTGAACTGATCCTTACATGACATGTTCAGGATCCAGAAAGAGTTTTACAGGCTAGGACATTGTAACTAATCTAACATGACATGTCATCAAGATAAATGTCTTATATTTGGGTTCAAAAAATCAATTTCTCAGTTTTATAAGTAAGAAGATAATTATAATTTGTGTAAAAGAAAAACACCTGGGAGTCTTCAACTTACTCTATTCCTTTGCAAAATCACATCTGAGACCCTGGTTTCTTCTTCTAGAGTAGTAGGAATTATTATCTCAAATCATAAAGGCACGAAGTAGAGCAACTCTCTAACAGGGGAAGCATCCCAAACTATCCAAAAATATTGGACTCAGGAGTCAGAAGACCTGGGTGTTGTTTTTTTCCATTTATATGAAATTATATATATTAAAATATATATAATATAAATTATATAAAATTGAGTAAGGTACTTCACTTCTCAGGGCCTCAGTTGTTCATCTGCATCTTATTTACCATTGCTATGAGTCTCTCCATTTTCCTTTGGATTACCTGCTGATTTTCTTTTTCAGAAACTATGCGATTTTTGCCATTTTTGAAGTGGTGTTTCTTTGATTTGGACTTTACCTTAAATTTCATTGGTGGAGGGAGATCCTGATATGAGTCAGGATAAATGGATAATTAAAAGAATAAACTCTTAGCAATTTGTCTACAGTTTCTAGTTTTAGGAAATGGCTTTTTATCACTGAGTAATTTCTTTTTTTTTTTCAAAAGGCAGAAATTAAGGTCTTTATTTCAAAATCTGAGTTATGCTTGACTGCTTTACCGAGTGCCAATGGTCACTTGCCACACTTGTACCAAGTTGTCTGTGTATCCAGCAAAGAGAGTCTGGCCATCAGCAGTCCAGGCTAAGGAGGTACACTGGGGAGGCTCGGCCTTGCTGCTAGTGCTGATCACTTCTTGCTCAAGCTCATCCACAATGATTTCGCCCTCTAGGTCCCAGATCTTGATGCTGGGCCAGTGGCAGCACAGAGCCAGTAGTGATTGGGGCTGAAGCAGAGGGCATTGATTATGTCACCACCATCCAGAGTATAGAGGTGCTTACCCTTATTGAGGTCCCACAGCATGGCCTGACTGTCCTTGCTTCCAGAGGCACAGGGAGAGCCATCAGGAGAAACTGTAGCTGTGTTTAGGTAGCCTGTGTGGCCAATGTGGTTTGTCTTCATTTTACAGTTGGCCAAGTTCCAGATCTTGACCAGCTTGTCCCAACCACAGAAGACAATGATGGGGTTGCTGCTGTTGGGTGAAAAATGGACACAAGACACCCACTCTGAGTGGCTCTCATCCTGCACAGTGTATTTACAGATACCCAGGGTGTTCCACAGCTTGATAGTCTTATCCCAGGAACCAGAGATGATCTGGCGCTTGTTGGAAGAGAAGGCTACACTCAGCACATCCTTGGTGTGACCAACCAAGTGCCTGTTGATAGTGCCAGTTGTGAGAGCCCACAGTCTTAGTGTGCCATCCCAGGAGGCTGAGAGTGCAAACTGGCCATCAGAGGAAATGACCACATCACTAACAAAATGGGAGTGACCCCTAAGGGCACACTGGGGGATCCCATAGTTTGTCTCATCTCTGGTTAGCTTCCACATGATAATGGTCTTATCTCGGGAGGCTGACAGGATCATGTTGGGGAACTGGGGAGTCGTGGTGATCTGGGTCACCCAGACATTGTGGCCTTTAAGGGTACCCTGAAGGGTCATCTGTTCAGTCATGGTGATGAGCCCTCGGTGGATCACTCTAGGAGGAAGGAGGGATCCAGATTGCATGGAGAGAGAGACCAACTGGCCCTCCCTCACGTGAGTAGCCCCGCAAGAAAAATAAAAAAACTCATTGAGTAATTTCAGTAGTGTGTGACTCTTTGTGATTGATTTGGGGTTTTCTTAGCAAAGATACTGTAATGATTTGCCATTTACTTCTCCAGGTCATTTATAGATGAGAAAATGGAGGCAAACAGGGTTAAGTGACTTGCCCAGGGTCACATAGCTAATGTGTCTGAGGCTGGACTTGAACTCAGTAAGATGAGTCTTCCTGACTTCAGGCCCAGTACTTTATCCACTGTGCCACCTAGATGCCCCAGGAAGTGGTTTGGCTATACATTAATACATTGTTAGTGGAACTACAAATTAGTACTACCATTCTGGAAAGCAATTAGGAATTATGCTGGTAAAATAACTAATATATCCCATACCCTTTGACCCATACCCACTGACAACATGAAGGCTCCACATAGCCCAAAATATTTAAAGCAGTATTTTTTGTGGCAGCAATGAAGTGAAACAAAGTATATGCTCAGCAATTGGAGAATTGCTAAAGAAATTCTGGTACATGATTATGATGGAATACTACTATGATATAAGAAATAGTAAACTTGATAAAAACAGAGGAAGAAGGAAACATAAGAAATGATACAAAGTGAAGTAAGCAGATCTAGGGAAACAATATACACAGTTATTACAACAAAAACAGCATCCACAAAAGAGTTTAAAAATTAATGTTGTAAAATTATAAAGAACTCATTTCTTCCCAAAGAAGAAATATAAGAAAATACCTCCTCGAGCTCCTTTACAGAAATAGGGATGGGGTCCATATAACATCATTTTTAATGTATTAATTAGTTTTTTCTGGATTCTTCATTCTAACTTCTCATTTTTATTCTGTCTTAATTTTTTAAGTTGTATTTATTATAAGCATTAGATTTTGTTTTTCCCCTTATATAATGTCTTATTCCTTTCCATTTTATTGGGTTGTTTAATCCATTCACATTTAAAATATGAAAATTTGAGAATCAGGTTTATATTTTCCCCCATTTTCTCTAATATATTTTTCTTAGTTTTTTTTCTTCTGCTTATATAAAGATAATATGTTGTTTTTTTGGAGACAAATTAAATTGTTTTATCTCTTGCACATCATTCCTATTTGGGGAGACTTAAGTGGTTGTGAAGACTGAAGAAAATGTGTAGGCCTCAATCACATTGGTCATGTGATCAAAAGTCCATTCAGCAGGATCTTGATTGATGTTTGTTGAATCTGATTGAATTTAATTCAGTAAAGAGTTGTTTCTCCCGGTAATACTAATACTACACCTTTAGGGAGTTATGAGTTAGTATTATGAAGTTATGAGTGAAGGAAGACATGTTGTTAATTTTTTGAAGCACATGCTTTACACCAACAGACAAAAGATCAAGAGGGGAAAAGTGGTGAAATGAATGGGAATTGTTTATTTCTTGGTAGATGCTATATAAATTTTAGTTTATTCTAAGTGAGTCATTTGTAAAATTATTCAGTGATATGTGTGCATATGTGTGTGTAAAAAAGGGGAAGACTATTTCATGCTCTCTTCTTTAAAAGTTCTTTCGGGTCTGTAAGTAATTTGTGCGTTCTTTGTCTACTTTGGATACTATCAGGGGTATTCACAGAGGTCTGCTCAATCATTTTCAGGTCAGGAGTTGGATAAAGATCAATAACCTTACTACAGGAAGAAATCTTCAAAATTGGTATCATAAAACAAAGTTTCCTTATGTAGTCTTTGCAATTTGAAAAGAAAATAAAATTTAAAAATAATGTTGTTGTCACCTGCTAGGATGAGGGATAATAGCCATTCCAAGCCACCCTAAGAAATAAATGTGTATATCTCATGCAACTCTTAACTGGGCAAGCAAATCACTGTGCTTGCCACCATGGTGCAATATACCTAAAATATATGATTTCATCAATGGTAGGCAAATCCTGGCAATCAGTCTTTGACTTTGTAGGTAGGTCCCATGGATTTGCCTGAGGTATGCAGAGGTTAAGTGACTTCTCTGGAGTCATACAGCTTAAATGTGCCAGCAGCAGGCATTTAACCCAAGTCTTCTTGGCTCAACAGCCTATATAGATCTAGTCCCTCTACTTACTGTGCCTCTACAATATGTCTAGAACAAAATTAATTTATTATAGTTAACCTTGGCAATTACTTACAATGTCAAAGCAATGCACTAATATACATTAGGAGATATTAAGCAAAATTATTCTCCTGTTGATTTTTTTTTGAAAGCTTATATTTTGCCCAGGCTTTGATCATAGTTTAACTATTAAAACAGAGGACTCAACTTTTAAAAATTTAGTGTTCTGTGAGCTCTTTAGGGAGTATTCTTCCTTGTAGAATACTGAGTCTGTGTTCTATATAAAAATCTTCAGACTACCCAAGCTCAATTCATTAATGTTAATTTAAGGTAACATAGATCGACTCTTTTTAAATATTCTGTAGTGGTGAAATTCTGCATAGTGACTAAGTCTAAAGTGACTAAGTCTAAAACTCCAGATAGCTAGAAGTATAAAAGATTACAATTATGTCAAAGTGTGATGTCTATTAACTAAAATGGTGTGCCCGGGTTACTTAAGTCTCCCTACAACAGAATTATCCACAGGCTGGGGGTGACCAGACTGTCTCAGGGTATCAACATTTTGAAGGTGTTCACAGTCTTTGATGCTCTTTAGCACCATAGAAACAATTGAGCTTGGTCCATGCTTAGCAAGCAGTCCTATTTTAGTTACTTAAAATAAGAAGCTAATAATTTCTAATTCCTAGTGGCTGCCTCTCTGGTGGCATCCTTCTTTGCCTAATAGGCCCTGCTTCCCCTACACCCTACTTCCCAACAATGCCCTTGCCACGTCCTGGGATCACTATCCAAGGAGGCCCAGCATTTTGGGTCTTTGTCACCTCTCCACAGGGTCATATGCCTCAGTGTCTCTTGCCTTTCTACTTTTTCCCAAACACGCTTAACTGAAACTGAATGTTTTTTTTTAAACGTAATTTGTAGTATCTCACTCCTCTTGTCCTTAATGCATTTTGGACTGATTACGATTACAGCTTTGTCTTTCAGTGCTTCTTCATCCTGGCTTCTTTCCATTCCTCTACCACAAAGAGCACTGTGGCTCATTGGGGAAAAGAATTGACAAATAGTCGATAGTCAATCATGTGTAGCATTTGTGAACTTCCTTCTGTGGACCAGCCACCATGCTAAGCTCTGGGGAAGCAAACTAGAAGGCAAAAAAAAATCCCTCCTCTCAAGGAGCTGACGATCTAAAACAGGAGACAAGATGAATTATAAAGACGCACACACAATATTCAGTCAGAGGTGCCAGAACTTACCTTTAGAGGAGAAGGCAGTATGGGTTAAGAGGTCTGATACAGGCCTCCTTTAGATGTTAGTGGTTCCACTGAGTCTTGAAGGAAGCTAGGAATTCCAAGAGGCAGAGGTGAAATGGGGTGGTATTCCAGACACGAAGGACAGCCAGGGCAATGACTGCAAAGATGCAAAATGATGCAAGAGGAATTGTTATGTGTAATGAACAGCAAATAGAGCTATGTTGCTAGATTATAGGGAACATTTTTTGTTGTTGTTCAATCTCTCAGTTGTGTCTGACTCCTCGTGACCTGGTAGACTACATCATGCCAGTAGTGTTCGTGGGGTTTTTCTGGAGTGGTTTGCCATTTCCTTCTCCGGTGGATTAAGGCAAACAGAGGTTAAGTGATTCACCTTGGGTCACATGGCCAGGCCTCATTTGAATTCATATCCTCCTGACTCCGTGCCCAGAACTCTACCCGCTGAGCCACCTAGTGCCCTCCTATAGAGAGCATAGGGGAGAATATATGAGAAGACTGGAAAGAGAGGAAGGGTAAATTTGGGAGAAAATTAAACTTCTCACCCTGTATTCTACACATGGTATGGCACCTTGCATGTAACAGATGCTTAGTAAATGTCCATTGAGTTGAATTGTTTCTGCTTTTTCTATACTGGATTAACTCAATTTCATCTCAAGAGAAGCCTTAAGAAAACAGCTGTTTCTTTAACGTTTTCATTTAAGCTGCTAATTTCCATGGTTGTTTCCTCTTAAGGATTTGCTGATTGTCTCAAATATCCATGCTTCCATACTATCAAGGGCAGTTTTTCAAAGGATATTTGTTTTAATGTCATAGAAATGAATGTACATTGTCCACACCTTACATTGAGGCTATGGAATACATCACTGGAGTTGCCAGAAAGGTACTACCAAGGTGTCTATTCATTGGAAGACGAAGAATGCATATTTCTAGAGACACAAAATTCAAATTAGTTTACTCCTGGACAATTTATTTTTCTTCAAAGCGTTAGCCCTTTATTATTAAGAAGAAATGATTAATATACTACTACACATCTGCTTTGTATCCCAGGAGATACTGAAATTAAAAACCTTTGAGCAATAGCCAGAAGACACCCTTTTTAATCTTTGTGAATTGGAAAGATACCCTTCATGGAAAGCTCTTAGTTTTATAATTAGTATGACTTATTGCTTTTCTAGCCCTCCAGTCCCACTTTATAGCCACGGTGAGGGATAACAGTGTCATGTACACAGATTAAGAATTTAATCTGCTTGTTTACTTTCCCATTCTAGCCTGTTAGCAAATGTTGTCATTGACCCTATTGTGAATTTGATTGTTAGTATCTCATTCGCAGTGTCCAATATGACAGCAATCGGTGCTATTCTGAGATGGCAATAATCTTATTATTAGAGTAAGGGAGAATCAATTGCCACCCAATGGCCTAAGTAGTTTTGCCTATAAATTAAAAATGTGTATATGTGAAAAAATAAAAAAATTCCACTTTCTTTAAAGCCTAGTATTCAAGAGACCATATTCACAAAACAGATACACTTGGATCTGGACTTTTTGGTATTGCAAAAGGACCCTATCTTTTAGGGAACAAATTTACAACTATATTCACACTAAATGTTTCTAGAACACTTAAATATGATTCAATTTCACAAACGTACAAAGGGTTTCCAAACCATCTTTCAGATAAATAGCTTTGTTTTCCTATCATGGAGAGAGCAGGAAAGATATGAGGAACAGACCAGATCATAGGGTAAAAAAAGAGAACATGAATCAAAACATAATGATAGCAAGAAGAAAGAAGAGGGGAGAAGAGGTTGTTGATACTCTGAACACATTGTCCTCAATATGTCTGCTACTTTCTGTGTCAGTTTGCAGGCTTATAATAATAGTTGGCTGTAGTACCTGGAAACTGTTACTAATCCCTACCTCCTGCTGCCGATTCAGTGTTCACATGAGATTGGTTCATATCCTCTCTGCTTATAATTTGTTAAATCAGACATTACAAAACCATAGAAACTACTGCAGTGGCTTTATTGGACTACCCACTCCCCTCCTCATGCATATGACAGTACTTAAAAAAATCTTATTTCCATATTTGACTAGCTAGATCACGGATCTGATTCAGTATTGTCAATTTTTTATGCTCTTATGTCTCATAAGACTGAATAATTATGAGTTCAGGAAGCAGTAAGCACAACCCAGGTGTATCATGTTTTCCTGTTGCATACATTTACTGTGTATCACAGCACCTTCTCATTACTGGGTTATTAGCATATTGGAATTTCAAGTGGCTAAACTTTCATGTTTTGAGCACAATGCAGGGAAGGTGAGGCTAGGGGTGGGGTTATTGTTGTTGGTGATTTCTCTAATTTACCCAAAAGCCGTGGTCATAATGCGATGTGAAAAATTTTTTTGCTTATTGTGACAAATATAGTCCTTTGGGCCAAACTGATTTCCAAAAAAAGGTGTGTGTTAGTAATCTGATACTTGACAGCATCAGATGCTAGAATAGATAAAATGAATTGGAGGTGCTTTTCTTATTTCCAGGAGCAAATCCAGAGTACTGAGGTCCAAAAATGTTTTACTTTTATTTGATCTTTCTTTGCATGTCTAAGAGAGAATAAAAAATTAGTTTAGGAATCAGTAGGTATTAAATCTCTTACTGTGTTTTTTCTTTAGAAAGAGATTCCAAAAACTTGAAAAGAAGAAAAGGCAGCTTAGAACACTTATTGAACCAAAGACATCAGAAGTACATTTTAATAGAAACTCTTGGACTTGCATATGTGTGAATTGAAAGAGCGTCCTTGGATCTTTAGTTAAAATGTTTCTAACCACCGAAGCTCCTATTAAGACACTGGAATGGGAACAGAGAATCCAAAGCATCATCGTTATTATTTGGCAATACTTCCTATTGCATTGTCCTTTGGAATTGCTTTTATTAATTATTCATGCTGGCAAACAGCTCTCCCACCACTCTTTTGGTTGTACTCTGTGCCTCCCAGCGACTCTGGGTCTTTATGAGACTTCTTCAGCCCAACTCTTAACTTCTTTATTCCCTCAGCAGTTCTTTCTCTCTGCACTTTGGAATGGGGAAGTTGATATTAGCCCCCAAAGCATTGGAGTCCAAAGACATTTTTCTTTTTGTCTTTTTTCTTTCTAATCTGGTTTTCCCTTTCCCACAAGTAGGGAAGGCTTTTTTTTCTGGCAGGTCTCTATGTCTTTCTGCTTTGCTGTAGCCTCCCTGTTGCTTTAGGGCAGCCTCACAGATCTGGCTGCCACCTTTTTCACTATTATAGTCTCTTCATTTCAATTCTCTTAGCTCTTGCTGCCACCATCAATTCTGTTTTTATTATCCCTCAAATCTTTTTTTCTGTCTTTCTTCCTGTACCTTCCCTTTCACTTAGTGTACAGTACTATGGGAAAGAACCCAAAATGGCACTTGTGTGCCTGTGCAATTAAAAGCAATGCTAATTATACGGAAGAGTGCCACAATGACATTTTATTAGAATGATTCAAGGAAGTGAAATGTGGGAAGTAAAATGGACTAACATGCAGGCCTTTGGCCCAGTAGAGTCCAGCTCTTTATTGATTTACTAAAGTAATTATAACAGTAAACATCTGTCATGACCCACAAATGCCTATGTTATTCCTAAATGGAAACCACTAATTGTTCCTAATTATGGAACATCTTATCTGCTATGTACACAGATTACTACTAAACACATAGAAATCATTTTTACCTTGCCGAGTGTTTTACAGGCATTTATATTTACTTTCTCTTGCAGCAACCTCTGAAAATGACCATTGTTGGAATATTGGAGCTAAGAACCTCTACTGTATTGGGAAGCTCAGTGGACTAAAAGTCAGAAGATCTGGGTTCAAGTGTTGGCTCTATGCCTTTCTAGATTAGAGCTAGAAGAATTTTTGAGATCATTTAATTCAACTCCCTTTTTTACAGATTAGGAAACCAAAGCCAATAGAGTTTACATGACTTACCTAAGATCACATTCATACCTTCTTTTCTCCATTCACACAGCCATCACCCTAATTCAGGATCTCATCATCTCTCACCTGGACTCCTAATTGTGTCCTTGCCTCAAGGCTCTCCTCATTTCAATCCATCCTCCACCCAGCTGCCAGAGGTTATTCTCCTAAAGTACAGATCTGATTGTGTCATCTCTCCTCCATTCAGTAAGCTCTATTGGCCCCCTCTTAGCTCCATGATCAAATATAAAATCCTGTATTTCATATTTAAAGTCCTTCATCACCTGGCTTCTTTCTCCCTTTCCAATATTCTTACAACTGACTCCCCTTTAGTCATCTGACAGTTCAGCTACACTCACCTCCTTGCTGTTTCTCATACACAAAACTATATCTCCTGACCTTTGCACTTGGTGTTCCTCAAGTCCAGGATACTTTCTTTCCTCACTTCCGACTCCTACTTTGCTTTTCATTCAAAAAGCAATACAAATCCCACAATCCTCTACAGAAGGGACATTTCCTATGACATTAACAACTATGAAAGGTGAGGTGAGTGAGTCAAGAGCCGTGGATTCTTCCTATAAAAAGTAAAACTATGTTGTTTAAAATGTAATTTACTAAGGAGAATACTACATTTGGAGAATATTGCTAAGAGGGATTTAGCTCAGTGGGGTTTCCATATTTGTGCTACTACAATACTTTTTAAAATTCTTGAGGACTTCCGAACTATTGTTTAAATGGATGAAACATTCACAATTTCAGTTTAGATTAAACTTCATGAAGTTAGACATTGCCTATGTATATCATGATAGTGAGTTGAAATGAAGTATAATAATAAGGTTTTTTACTTCTTATCACCCACATTAACTATAACTAATATCCTGTATGCATTCAGGCCAAGTATTCATCACCAATGTGAAACAAGTGATTGAGATATTTGCTCTTACAATCTATTCAGATCCCTCTAGAGGCCATTGTACTATTTAATTAGGTAGGTGTCAGTATTATAAGAGGCACAAAACTGATGGGGTTTGTTTAAGAAGAATTGAATTACCTCAAATGGAGTAGAATAAAGATTTATCCTAGTTTACTTGTAACCTGACATTACTTCTGATTTCACTAAGATAGATATTATTTGTAAAGTAAATAGTGGACTTAATGGAATGGAAATGAGTTTGTAACTGGTTAATTATAAAAGGATGGAATTTGAGTGATACCTACTGAGTCATATAAAATAATACCAGAATTAGTAATATAGTAGTTTCCTTCCTTTGTTGTCTCATTGTATAGAGTAAAAAAAGAATAATAGTAACTGATATATATATTGCTTTAAAGTTTGCAAAGTATTTTATATTTATCTCCTTTGAGCCAAACAACAACCTTCTGAAGTATATATTACAGATATTATTAAAAAATCCTGATCCTCTTTTTTTTAAAAGAAAAAGAAACATATTATAAACTTAAATATTAAAACAAATACAAAATAAGAAAAGAAAAACATGTGCACAGCAGAATGTAAAAGAGTAGTCAAAATATATAGCAATAAATTTCTATTTCAAGAAAGCCTATGTAATAACTTAATTCTCAATGTGGTGAAGGCTAAAAGTTTCTTTGGGTGGGGGGAGTACAGGTGAAATGAAAGGGCTGTTGCATCACACCCTAATGCATATTGAACTTGTAATCCATTAAACATCTAGATCTTTTTTTAGTGGACTAGTTCTCTAGCAGTGCCCACATCAGCTTGTACCTGTGAAGTTGAGTTTTTGAAGCTCCCTATAAAATTTGTGATCCCTTCCTTTTAAATTTCACCTTACTAAATTTGACTCGGCATACTATTCTAGTTTAGGTCTTTTCACGTACTAGTACTGTAATTCAATGTGGTAGCTATGCTCCAAATCTTTGTGCCATATGAAGTTTTTTGAAAGAATACCATCTATTCTTTAACCAAGTCATTGACAGGAATGGAGATTAAACATTTTATTTCATTGGTATAGGAAATAATATCTGGGTGAGCAAACTTTCCACAACATGGGCTGACATCTTTTCTGCAGCTTGTGGTTCAGTGTCTTGCCTAGCATCACAGAGACAGTAAATGATAATAGTGGCACAAATGCAAATCATCCTGGTTTTGAGGACAGCTCTCTATCTACTGTACAGACCATGTGCTAGTCATTGATAAAAATGTTAAATGGTATAGGGCTCCTTAACACATATCCCTGGAATAATACACTAGGAAATACATGCCACATCCTTATTTGCTCACATTCATTGAGTTTCCATTTTGGTCCCATATCTTCATCTTGTCCATAAAAATAAAATAGTTTATCAAAAACTATATTCCCTCTTACATGTTTTTTTCCTGTTCTTAGATGATGATAATTGTTTATATTAATATAGAACTTTTAAGCTTGCAGAGTAACTGAGAAAATTATTTTATTTTATCCCCACAGCAGCCCTGAGAAATAGGTAGTATAAGAATAATTATCCCTATTTTATAGCTAGCGACAGGAGGGTGAGAGAAGTTAAATGATTACCCCATGTTTACACAAGTTAGTGTCAGGAAAGAGATTCAAACTTGGATTTCTGCTGTCTTCAAGTTTTTTTTTGGTTATACTATATTGAAATTATGTTCTTTTTTTCTTTTTACCAGCCTACTCCAGTTTAACATGCACAGTATATACATCCTAGAAAAACTAATAGCACTGGCTTTACATTCATTTCTTTCAATTAAGTGCCCTGAAAACTCCAATAATTCAATCTCATAACACAAGCACTTATTAAGTACCTACTATGTACAAGACACTTTGTGGTTTGCTGATTGATACATTTAAGCATCAGATATTTGTTGATTTTTTTATATGTAAGCCACTCTGCTAGGTATACTAAATACTGTGAGGGATGCAAAGATGTATAAGACCAAATTCTTGTGCTTCAAATTAATATCATGTTTACAAAAATTATCCTATTATCCCATAATCACATATATGTGTCATATATGTACTATCTCATGAACACACGTGTGTATTTATATTCATATGTAAAGGCATCTGGCACAATGGAAAAAATGCTAGACAAAGAGAAAGAAGACTTGGGTTCTAGTTCCTACTATGAAAATATTTTTGTGACTTTGGGTAAGTTAATTAACTATCCTATCTTTACCTAGTTTACTCATTTATAAGATGAAGATAATACAATTTGTAGTTCTTACTTGAAGGTCAGATGCCCTCCTATTAACTGATCATTCTTGTCAATGATTCCAAAATATTTGTTGCCATAAATATTGATTAATGCTACGTGGCTAGGAATTGTGAAGCACCAAACTCTAGGGAGAATTAAAAGTATAATGGGTATTGGAAGGATTCATGGCCCCTGTCAAGAAGTAGTGGGTAATCAACTCTGACTTGTTCATGAGAAGTGATACAGGAGAAGTCAGAAAGGACAAGTATGACTAGCAAGATGGTGACCCATCATCTTTTTTCAAAGAGGAGAAACAAATTGCCTACCTAAGCAGAACGTTGGTACCTACCCCTGGAGATAAAAGGAGAAAAAAAAGTCTTTTCACCTATGGGATAAATACTTATGGAAGACTTATGGGAAAACATGACAAGAATCAGATCTGATAAGATGTGAATGAAGTATGGAAGGATTGTTATCTTCCTAGCTGGAGTGAAGACTCACACAAGGAAAACACCCTGCACTGAAGTATACTCACCAGGCTGTGTGAAGACAGTGCTTTATAGACTCTAAAGGGCACTTGTAAACGCTAGGATTTGTGGTCATCGTCATTTCTATTCAGAGTATTGAGACACCATTAGTTCAAGTAACAGGAAATGGTTGGGGCAAGGGCAGAAAGTTGAGAGGGAGTCAGGTGATATCTCCCTCTGCAGAGTATCCTTTTGTCTCAGGAAGAGTCAAAGGACCTGGTTTAAATTCCAGCATTGTGACCTACCAGCATTGCTACCCCGGGCAAATCACTGCCTTTGTGAACCTCAGTTTTCTCATCTATAAAATGAATGATTTGGCAACAATGATTTCTTAGGATGTAAAGGATTCTAAGTGCTTTCTAAATCCTATGACTTTACTCATCACAGTCACTTAAGAAATACTTTTTGGAATGAACAAACCAACTGTTACCTTCATGAAGAACTACCTTGCCTTGCTTTTAGTTCAGTTGTTGACTAGAGGACAGGTAGCTTGATTTGTGTGCTTGGTTTATATAGCAAGAATGACTTAATTGTTCTGACTATTCCACGGGCCTACTGATTTTTGCATTGGAAAAAGAAGGTTCCTTTTAGTTGTTTCTTTCATCTTTCCTTCCTTGTTTGTTCACCCGTTTAGGAGCCAGGAGGATTGGGGAAGCTGCCTCTTTCAAAGATGACAGTCATATGCTCAATTCATCATAAGGCTATATTTACTATAGAAGCAAATTAACACCCTTCTCATGAAAATATTCAACGCAGTTTCTTGTCCTGGAAGCCTTCCCCAACCCCTCTTAATTGTACTGTCTTTCTCTGTTGATTACCTCCTATTTGTCAAGTATATAATTTTCTGTATATGTGTTTATTTGCATGTTGTCCACCATTATATTTAATCTCTTTCAGGGTAGGACTCTTTCTGGTTGATGGATGAGTGGACAACTTGTATGAATACATTTAAAAAGTTGTGTGTTAGATTATTTAAATTTTACATTAATGACACCAATAATGTGAATTAGTCCAATTTGCTTTAGAACCTTAGTTTGCTTAATCACTTGCCCATTTGTCAGAAGAGTATTAGTGTTGTAAAACTGTTCCCTTTTAGTAAGGTTTTAAAGTAATAAGATAAGTGAAATAATCAGTTAGCAAGCATTTATTAAGCCACTGCTATGTGCCAGTTACTGTTCCAGGCACTACAAAGCCAAAAATGAAAATCCGTGCTCTTGAGGACCTTAATTTTTTTTTTAATTTAGTTTTCAGCATTGATTTTCACAAGAGTTTGAATTACAAATTTTTTCCCCATTTCTACCCTCCCCCCCACTCCAAGATGGTGTATATTCTGGTTGCCCTGTTCCCCAGTCAGCCCTCCCTTCTGTCACCCCACTCCCCTCCCATCCACTTTTTCCTTCCTTTCTTGTAGGGCAAGATAAATTTCTATGCCCCATTGCCTGTATATCTTATTTTCTAGTTGCATGCAAAAACTTTTTTTTTGTTTTTGAACATCTTTTTTAAAACTTTGAGTTCCAAATTCTCTCACCTCTTCCCTTCCCACCCACCCTCCCTAAGAAGTCAAGCAATTCAACATAGGCCACATGCGTATCATTATGTATAACCCTTCCACAATACTCATGTTGTGAAAGACTAACTATATTTTGCTTCTTCCTAATCTATCCCCCTTTATTGAATTTTCTCCCTTGGCCCTGTCCCCTTTCGAAAGTTTGTTTTTGATTACCTCCACCCCCATCTGCCCTCCCTTCTATCATCCCCCCTTTTTTTATCTTCTTCCTCCTTTTTTCCCATGGGGTAAGATACCCAAATGAGTATGTTTGGTATTCCCTCCTCAGGTCAAATTCGATGAGAGCAAGATTCACTCATTCCCCCTCACCTGCCTTCTCTTCTTTTCCTACAGAACTGCTTTTTCTTGCCACTTTTATGCGAGATAATTTATCCCATTCTGTCTCTCCCTATCTGCCTCTTTCAATATATTCCTCTCTCATCCCTTAATTTGATTTTATTTCTTTTAGATATCTTCCCTTCATCTTCAACTCACCCTGTGCCCTCTCTCTCTCTCTCTCTCTCTCTCTCTCTCTCTCTCTCTCTATATATATATATATATATATATATATATACATACATATATACATACATACACATTCACATATACATACATATACATAAAGATATACACATATATATGCATATTCCCTTCAGCTACTGAGGTCTCATGAATCATACACATCATCTTTCTATGTAGGAATGTAAACAAAACAGTTCAACTTTAGTAAGTCCCTTGCAATTTCTTTTTCTTGTTCTTTTTTTTGATTACCTTTTCATGCTTCTCTTGATTCTTGTGTTTGAAAGTCAGATTTTCTATTCAGCTCTGGTCTTTTCACTGAGAAAGCTTGAAAGTCCTCTATTTTATTAAAAATCCATATTTTGCCTTTGAGCCTGATACTCAGTTTTGCTGGGTAGGTGATTCTTGGTTTTAATCCTAGCTCCATTGACCTCCGGAATATTGTATTCCAAGCGCTTCGATCTCTTAATGTAGAAGCTGCTAGATCTTGGATTATTCTAATTATGTTTCCACAATACTCAAATTGTTTCTTTCTGGCTGCTTACAGTATTTTCTCCTTGATCTGGGAGCTCTGGAATTTGGTGACAATATTCCTAGGAGTTTTCTTTTTGGGATCTATTTGAGGAGGCGATCGGTGGATTCTTTCAATTTCTATTTTGCCCTGTGGCTCTAGAATATCAGGGCGGTTCTCCTTGATAATTTCTTGAAAGATGATATCTAGGCTCTTTTTTTGATCATGGCTTTCAGGTAGTCCAATAATTTTTAAATTATCTCTCCTGGATCTATTTTGCAGGTCAGTGGTTTTTTCAATGAGATATTTGACATTGTCTTCCATTTTTTCATTCCTTTGGTTCTGTTTTATAATATCTTGATTTCTCATCAAGTCACTAGCTTCCACTTGCTTCAGTCTAATTTTTAAGGTAGTATTTTCTTCAGTGGTCTTTTGGATCTCCTTTTCCATTTGGCTAATTCTGCCTTTCATGGCATTCTTCTCCTCATTGGCTTTTTGGAGCTCTTTTGCCATTTGAGTTAGTCTATTTTTTGAGTTGTTGTTTTCTTCAGTGTATTTTTCAGTATTTTTTTGGTTCTCCTTTAGCAAGTCATTGACTTGTTTTTCATGGTTTTCTCGCATCCTTCTCATTTCTCTTCCCAATTTTTCCTCTACTTCTCTAACTTGCTTTTCCAATTCCTTTTTGAGTTCTTCCATGGCCTGAGACCAGTTTGTGTTTTTCTTGGAGGCTTTTGTTGTAGGCTCTTTGACTTTGTTGACTTCTTCTGGCTGTATGTTTTGGTCTTCTTTGTCACCAAAGAAAGATTCCAGAGTCTGAGACTGAATCTGGGTGCGTTTTTGCAGCCCAGCCGTATTCCCAGCCAACTAACTTGACCCTTGAGTTTCTCAGTGTGGTATGAATGCTTGTAGAGTTAAGAGAATTATGTTCCGAGCCTGGTGGAATGCACCAGCTCTGCCACACCAGCACTCCTCCTTCCCCAAGAACCCCCAACCCGGACTGGGCTGAGATCTTCAGCAGGCTCTGCATTCCTGCTCTGATGGGCCACTTAATTCCTCCCACCAGATGGGCCTGGGGCTGGAAGCAACTGCAGCTGTAGTTCTGTAGCTGCCCCACCTCCTCTGTCCCCGGGGCGGTGGCTGAACAGGGAACTCTTTCTTAAACTCTGTCCCCAGCAGCTTTTCCCACTAACCTTATCTGTTGTCTTTGGTGTTTGTGGGTTGCGAAGTCTGGTAACTGCTGCAGCTCACTGATTCAGGGCGCTAGGGCATGCTCCACCTGGCTGCTGGTCTGGTTTATCCCCGCCACCGTAGACCTCACCCAGAGACCATCCAGGCTGTCCTGGGCTGGAGCCCTGCTTCCCTCTGCTATTTTGTGGGTTCTGCGATTCTAGAATTGGTTCAGAGCCATTTTTTATAGGTTTTTGGAGGGGCTTGGCGGGGACGCTAGTCCCTGCTTTCCAGCCACCATCTTGGCTCTGCCCCCTGTATTCGAGGACCTTAATTTTAATAATTATTTCTGTAACCTTAACATCTTTTTTCATGTTGGCAAGCTTGTGCCTGTATTTCTGGTTATAGGTTTCGAAATCTCCATTACTTTGATATGTTTATTTTGGGTACACATTCATTTGATGTTATGCAAAATGCCCATCTTTGTAATACAGTGTTTTTTTTTTTTCCTGGAAGCACAAGAAATGTTGGGAGTGGTTTTAATTGTAGCTAAATTTATTATTTAAAATTATATTGCTATGTTAGACCTTTAGTCCACATCACTATTTCATGAATTTGTGATTTTACTAGAGTGGCTACTGTGTGGGTTTCAATTCATTTATTAATTAGTAGATGGTTATCAAAAATTGCTGTGATCAAAAAATCATAATTTGGTCAGTCTGTCATTGAGTCTCCCCAGACTTAGGTAGAGGGCGGCCTTGGATAACAGATATAGTCCATCATTGGGCCCATACTGTAAATCTTTCTAACTTGACAGAGCCTGCCTGAGGCAGCCTTTGAGAATCCAAAGTCAATTCCATGCTATGGTGTGAAATAGAATTATAGTTGAAGAAAACACTAAATAACGAAAACACATAATGAGTTCATTGTGTTATTCATTTGGGGTTTCAGGAGATCTGGATTCATGTCCTAGCTCAGCCATTTACTAGTTATGTGGCTTTGGGCCAATTACTTCCCATCTATAATATGGAGATGAGACTACATGCCATACAACAAGGTTGTTATGACCCAATCCAATTTGACAGTGGGTGTTAAAGTAAATTTTTAAATTATAAAGTGTTATACAAATGTAAATGTTTACTATTATGATTATTGTTTTATTGATATTACTCATTGTTATTTATGTTTATAAACATAAACACAATAGAAAAGAAAATTTTTTTTTCCTGAAGCTCTATAGCTTACAGATTCCTTGTGTCTTCTCTACAAAGCTGTTTAGCATACCTGTTGTTCATAGCCTTCTTAATGTAAGAGGACTTTCTTGTATTATAACACCTGTTTTCTGTTAATTTTTATAGCTCATTTTGACATGTTCTGATTTTATATTTTCCCACTAAATCTTATTCTGATGCTTCTGGTGGAGTAGAGATGGTCCTCCAGGTGAGAAGCAACAAAGAGAAGGAGAGAGAGAGGGAGAGAGAAGAAAAATCTGCCTGTGAGAGCCTGGATTTGATTTTATTACTTATGTGACTATGAGAAAGTCACTTAACTTTTCTGGGCTTCAGTTTCCTTATCTGTAAAATGGGATGTTTGAACTATATTGCTTCTGGTATCCTTTCATGCTCCAAATCTATGCATGATCTATGAACTTGATCATTTTCAAAATGTGTAATGAAAACAGTATTCCCATGTATTTGTGTGTGGGCTTTGTTTTCTTTTGGTTTGGTTTCTTAATATTAAAAACACAGGTAACCTTTCTGGGCCTCAGTTTCCTCATATGTAAAATAAAGAGATTTATTAGGAAGCTTCTGAGGTCCTTTCCAGTTTTAGATCTTTTATCTTATAAAAGTCAACTTCGTACAGTAAATGTGGACACACACCACAAACACACATACATACACAGAGAGAGAGAGAGAGAGAGAAAGAGAGAGAGAGAGGAGGAAATAAGGTTGCTGGTCTCATTAATTCTTATAGACCCTTGACCAAGTTGTAGAATGATTGAAATATGTCGGAGTGGATTGAATACCCCTGGGTTGGGGAACCTGTCTTCAAGGGCATCCCTTTGACTGAATCCAAACATATGGCCCTCTAGGTCTAGGGCTGTGCTTGAGGACCTAGAGGGCTATATTTGACCGTGAGGCTGTAGGTTCTCCACCCCTGAAATACTCCACACTGACAAAATTATAACTCCTAGAAATGAAGTAAGAGTATTCTGTAAGATACACAGACACAGTCAAAAGGAGCCGTTTGCCTTGGCAAACTCTCATTTCTGATTCTATACAATTCAGAACCAATTGTGATTGGAAGCAGAGAACTCAGGGAAGGGAAACAGATCCTCTTCTGTATGGTAATGCCATTTGGTTTTAAATGTCAGAAGTTGCCAAAGGAAAAGATGAATGTCCACTTTAATTTAACAAGCATTAATAAAGCATTTACCATATTTCAAGCATTTTGTTAGGCGTTGGGTCAGGGCAGTAAAATGGGGCTGCAAAAATGAACAGTTCATGCCCTTCCCTTTGGGAAGTGGTTTCTTTGGGAGTTAGTGAGCTTTCACTTACTGCAGTCCTTGAACAAAAGCAGCCATTTGTCACATGCATTTTCATATGGATTTTTTCAGAATGTTGTTTGGATTGGACAGCTACTGAGGTCCTTGTCAGCACTGAAATTCCTTGATTCTAACATGCATTAATGCATGCACTTCTATGTTCCATCTATTAGTTCTTATCTTTGCTACAGGACAATTTATAAGAAGGAAATTCCTTCTGTTTCTCCCAGCAACTATCCTAGTGCCTTTCATTGATAAATGTTTTTGGTTGAAAAAAAAATAACAAGTGGAAGCAATGCATTGAATAGGGTAGAATAAGGCAGGAAACCATCTCACTTTTTTTTCAGAAAGGTCTGAAACCCTCCTGATGTCATTAGTTTATTTGAATCTCCTGTAAATAACCATCCAACTTTTTCTTCCCCTACATCATATGCTGCAACTAGGGCTAACACTTTCTGATTAGCCTGAGGCCTTGGTTAGAACGGGAGCTGAATAAGGAAATAGTTGAAACAACTAACAAACAATTCCTTTGAACAGTAAAGATAAGTAATAGAGAGGAAAGCAGACATATGGACGTTTCTATCTTTCAGAAATATCTACATTAATTCCCTGATGGTTTTTTTGAGTTGGTGAAAATGTAAAGATTTCCCTAAGAATATATATTTTAAAAGATGGAGAGCAATGTAAAAAATAAAATCCACACTTCCCTTTTATTGTAGGTGAAGAGGTATTTTTTTAATGTTAACTAAGAAAAACTTCCCCTAACCCACCCCAGGACTTAGTCCATTTTTCACATTAATTAGGCAAATTGACAGATGGTTTCATAAATTCTCCCAATTATGATGGCAAATATGGGATGTGAAGGATGATTATGATCCAGTCGCTTCCATTTCCCTATGTTCTCAACAGTACTTTGACAAGATTGAATGGGATTATCTTCAATGTGCCCTTGGGGAGGCATCTGTCTTTAGAATAAAATATTTAATTTTAAAAAAATATATATACAGCACTCTTAATCTGTGTAGATAGCACCGTTCCTTGCTGCTGGCTAAAAACAGGTTGGATTTATGCATAGTCCATCTCCTACATTTTATTATTTAAGGGGGCTCACAAAAAGACCCCCCAACCCCATCTAAAATATTCTCCCATAGACCCACCAGAGTACCATTATTAGAGATCTCTGCCACTAGAATAAAACATTCGAGTTCCACAGCAGCAGTCCCCTCTACCTGTATCACAAAAATCTAAATTGCATTCGATTTCCTTGTACCTTTATTCAAATGAAATGCAGTATGCTATAGAGGCAAGAATGCTAGGGTTATAGTCAGAGGACTGGATTTAATTCTGGCTCTGTATTTTACTGCCTGTATGATCCTGTGACTTAGTTTCCTCTTCTGTAAATTATAGGACTTAGCTTAGCACTAAGGTTCCCTCTAGCTCTAAGTCCATGAGCCTATGACAAAATACTGTGACATGGAAAACATGAAACTCCATATTAAAAGTGAAAAAGCATTAAATGATTTGTCAATTTGGTAAGCTAGAGACAGAATGGAAAGATCAGAAGGAGAAAGGAAGAGACACAAGGAGGAACAGATGGTCTCTAAGGTTCAACTTCTTTCTACTTTGAGAGCTAGTTCCTTATTGAGTCAGACCATGGTGGAAAGGGCATAAAGAATGACCATGCCATCCTAAAATTGTTTATAATAGAGAAGAAGAAGAACAAGAAGAATAACAGCAGGCTTGCTGTCAAGTACATCCTAGACTTTGAGGGAGGAGATTTCAAAGAGTACAGATAAGAGATCAGTAGAATCCCATGGTCTAAGATTGGTTCAAGAGTGATTAGAGGCTCTCAAAAATAAATCTGAATGACATACATAATTCCAGTAAAAGAATAAAAGGCAGTTGTGACAAAACTGATATGGAGCTGGTCTCACAGTTAGGAAGATCTGTATTCAAGTCCCACCTCCAACTTGTCCTGGCTACATGACCCTGGGCAATTTCCTTAACCTTTCCATATTCTAAGGAGTTCTTTAAAACTATACATTGTGAAGATGCTGACATGCTTTGGTAGAAGGAACAAGAAGTTTCTTCATCTGAGAGTACCATGTTATTGAAATCACAAGTCCAATTCCTTTCCTTAGAGAAAGTATGAGGGGAATGCTCTAAAGAGAATTTTAGACTACTCTAAAAGCTCATTGACAATCGCTGATAGAACTCCTTGCATCACTACCACCTTCCCACCCCCCAGCTGCCCTTTGTTCACATTTATCGTCTACCTCTCTATACTGATTCCAAGCTCAAGCTTCAGACAATACATGAAAATATTTGTCACAGCACTCAAGTACATCCCTAATGAAATCTTTCTATTTCTTTGTGTTCACTGTCACCCCTCCAGTCACTGAGGACCCTAAACCACCACCTCAGATTCAGTAAGTTACAAATTCCTATTAATCCTACCCCCACAACATGTGTCATATCGATGGCTTTCTCTCCATTCACATATGGTCACAACCACTCATCCAGGCTTTCATCATCTCTCTTTTGAACTTTTGCCATTGATTTCTAATTAGGTCCCTGGCTTCTGGTCTCTTTTCTAAATTTCATCCTAGAAATAGTTGCCAAAATAATCTTTCTAGGTCATGGGTCTGATCATATGGTCAGCTTCTATGAACTCCAAGGAATTTTTTTGGGGGGACTATTTATTTATTTATTTAATATTTTTAGTTTTCAGCATTGATTTTCACAAGAGTTTGAATTACAAATTTTCTCCCCATTTCTACCCTCCCTGCCCCCACTCAAAGATGGCAAATATTCTGGTTGCCCCATTCCCTATTCAGCCCTCCCCTCTGTCACCCCACTCCCCTCCCATTCCCTTTTACCTTCCATTCTTGTAGGCCAAGATAAATTTCTACACCCTATTGCCTGTGTATCTTATTTCCTAGTTGCATACAAAAACTTTTTTTTGAACATCTGTTTTTAAAACTTTGACCTCCAAATTCTATCCCCTCCTCCCTCCCCACCCACCCTCCCAAAGAAGGCAAGCAATTCAACACAGGCCATATGTGTATCATTATGTAAAACCCTTCCACAATACTCATGTTGTGAAAGACTAACTATATTTTGCTCCTTCCTATCCTCTCCCCCTATATTCAATTTTCTCCCTTGACCCTTCCCCTTTTTGAAAGTGTTTGTTTTTGATTACATCCTCGCCCTATCTGCCCTCCCTTCTATTGTCCCCCCCTTTTTATCTCCCTCCTTCTTTCCTGTGGAGTAAGATACCCAATTGAGTGTGTATGTTATTCCCTCCTCAGGTCAAATCTGATGAGAGCAAGATTCACTCATTCCTCCTCACCTGCCCCCTCTTCCCTTCCTACTGAACTGCTTTTTCTTGCCACTTTTATGTGAGGTAATTTAACCCATTCTATCTCCCCCTTTCTGCCTCTCTCACTATATTCCTCTCTCATCCCTTAATTTGATTTTATTTTTTTAGATGTCATCCCTTCATATTCAACTCACCCTGTGCCCTCTGTCTCTCTCTATATGTATATTCTCTTCAGCTACCCTAATACTGAGGTCTCATGAATTATACATCTTTCCATGTAGGAATGTAAACAAAACAGTTCAACTTTAGTAAGTCCCATAGGATTTCTCTTTCTTGTTTACCTTTTCATGCTTCTCTTGATTCTTGTGTTTGAAAGTCAAATTTTCTATTCAGCTCTGGTCTTTTCACTGAGAAAGCTTGAAAGTCCTCTCTATTTTATTGAAAATCCATATTTTACCTTGGAGCATGATACTCAGTTTTGCTGGGTAGGTGATTCTTGGTTTTAATACTAGCTCCATTGACCTGTGGAATATCATATTCCAAGCCCTTTGATCCCTTAATGTAGAAGCTGCTAGATCTTGGATTATTCTGATTGTGTTTCCACAATACTCCAATTGTTTCTTTCTGGCTGCTTGCAATATTTTCTCCTTGATCTGGGAGCTCTGGAATTTGGCAACAATATTCCTAAGAGTTTTCTTTTTGGGATCTTTTTCAGGAGGTGGTTGGTGGATTCTTTCAATTTCTATTTTACCCTCTGGCTTTAGAATATCAGGGCAGTTCTCCTTGATAATTTCTTGAAAGATGATATGTAAGCTCTTTTTTTGATCATGGCTTTCAGGTAGTCCAATAATTTTAAAATTATCTCTCCTAGATCTATTTTCCAGGTCAGTGGTTTTTCCAATGAGATATTTCACATTGTCTTCCATTTTTTTTCATTCCTTTGGTCCTGTTTTATAATATCTTGATTTCTCAGAAAGTCGCTAGCTTCCACTTGCACCAGTCTAATTTTTTTTTATTTAATTTATTTATTTAACATATTTAGTTTTCAGCATTGGTTTTCACAAGAGTTTGAATTACAAATTTTCTCCCCATTTCTACCCTCTCCACCTCCACTCCAAGATGGCGTATATTCTGGTTGCCCTGTTCCCAAGTCAGCCCTCCCTTCTGTAACCCCACTCCCCTCCCATCCCCTTTTCCCTTCCTTTCTTGTGGGGCAAGATAAATTTCTACTCCCCTTTGCCTGTGTATCTTATTTTCTAGTTGCATGCAAAAAACTTTTTTTTTGTTTTTGAACATCTGTTTTTTAAAAACTTTGAGTTCCAAATTCTTTCCCCTCCTCCCTTCCCACCCACCCTCCCCAAGAAGTCAAGCAATTCAACATAGGCCACATGTGTATCATTATGTATAACCCTTCCACAATACTCATGTTGTGAAAGACTAATTATATTTTGCTTCTTCCCAACCCATCCCCCTTTATTGAATTTTCTCCCTTGACCCTGTCCCCTTTCCAAAGTGTTTGTTTTTGATTACCTCCACCCCCATCTGCCCTCCCCTCCATCCTCCCCCCCTTTTTATCTTCTTCCCTCTTCTTTCCTGTGGGGTAAGATACCCAATTGAGTATGTATGGTATTCCTCCTCAGGCCAAATCTGATGAGGGCAAGATTCACTCATTCCCCCCTCAACTGCCCTCTCCCCAACTCCCACAGAACTGCTTCCTCTTGCCACCTTTATGCGAGATAATCCACCCCATTCTATCTCTCCCTATCTCCCTCTCTCAATATGTTCCTCTCTCATCCTTTAATTTGATTTTATTTCTTTTAGATATCTTCCCTTCATCTTCAACTCACCCTGTGTCCGCTCTCTCTCTCTCTCTCTCTCTCTCTCTCTCTCTCTCTCTCTCTCTCTCTATATATATATATATATATATATATATATATATACACACACACATAGATATATACATACATACACTTTCTCTTATATATATATACATATATATATATATATATATATGTACATAAACATATATACACATATGCATATTCCCTTCAGCTACCCTAATACTGAGGTCTCATGAATCATACATTTCATCTTTCCATGTAGGAATGTAAACAAAAGAGGTCAACTTTAGTAAGTCCCTTGCAATTTCTTTTTATTGTTCGTTTTCTTGATTACCTTTTCATGCTTCTCTTGATTCTTGTGTTTGAAAGTCAAATTTTCCATTCAGTTCTGGTCTTTTCACTGAGAAATCTTGAAAGTCCTCTATTTTGTTGAAAATCCATATTTTGCCTTGGAGCCTGATACTCAGTTTTGCTGGGTAGGCAATTCTTGGTTTTAATCCTAGCTCCATTGACCTGTGGAATATCATATTCCAAGCCCTTCGCTCTCTTAATGTAGAGGCTGCCAGATCTTGGATTATCCTGATTGTGTTTCCACAATACTCCAATTGTTTCTTTCTGGATGCTTGCAATATTTTCTCCTTGATCTGGGAGCTCTGGAATTTGGTGACAATATTTCTAGGAGATTTCTTTTTGGGACCTATTTGAGGAGGTAATCTGTGGATTCTTTCAATTTCTATTTTGCCCTGTGGCTCTAGAATATCAGGACAGTTCTCCTTGATAATTTCTTGAAAGATGATATCTAGGCTCTTTTTTTGATCATGGCTTTCAGGTAGTCCAATCATTTTTAAATTATCTCTCCTGGATCTATTTTCCAGGTCAGTGGTTTTTCCAAGGAGATATTTGACATTGTCTTCCATTTTTTCATTCCTTTGGTTCTGTTTTATAATATCTTGATTTCTCCTCAAGTCACTAGCTTCCACTTGCTCCAATCTAATTTTTAAAGTAGTATTTTCTTTAGTGGTCTTTTGGACCTCCTTTTCCATTTGGCTAATTCTGCCTTTCAAGGCATTCTTCTCCTCATTGGCTTTTTGGAGCTCTTTTGCCATTTGAGTTAGTCTATTTTTTGAGTTGTTGTTTTCTTCAGTGTATTTTTCAGTATTGTTAGGGTCTCCTTTAGCAAGTCATTGACTTGTTTTTCATGGTTTTCTTGCATCCTTCTCATTTCTCTTTCCAATTTTTCCTCTACTTCTCTAACTTGCTTTTCCAATTCGTTTTTGAGTTCTTCCATGGCCTGGGACCAGTTCATGTTTTTCTTGGAGGCTTCTGTTGTAGGCTCTTTGACTTTGTTGACTTCTTCTGGCTGTATGTTTTGGTCTTCTTTGTCACCAAAGAAAGAATCCAAAGTCTGAGATTGAATCTGGACTTGGCAGGGAGGTCACGCTAGTCCCTGCTTTCCAGCCGCCATCTTGGCTCCGCTCCCCACCAGTCCAATTTTTAAGGTAGTATTTTCTTTAGTGGTCTTTTGGACCTCCTTTTCCATTTGGCTAATTCTGCCTTTCATGGCATTCTTCTCCTCATTGGCTTTTTGGAGCTCTTTTGCCATTTGAGTTAGTCTATTTTTTAAGGTGTTGTTTTCTTCAATATTTTTTTGGGTCTCCTTTAGACAGTCATTGACTTGTTTTTCATGGTTTTCTTGCATCACTCTCATTTCTCTTCCCATTTTTTCCTCTATTTCTCTAACTTGCTTTTCCAAATCCTTTTTGAGCTCTTCCGTGGCCTGAGACCAGTTCATGTTTTTCTTGGAGGCTTTTGTTGTAGGCTCTTTGACTTTGTTGACTTCTTCTGGCTGTATGTTTTGGTCTTCTTTGTCACCACAGAGAGATTCCAACGTCTGAGTCCGCATCTGAGTCTGTTTTCACTGCCTGGTCATCTTCCCAGCCAACTAACTTGATCCTTGAGTTTTTCAGTGGGGTATGACTGCTTGTAGAGTAGAGAGTACTTTGTCCCAAGCTGTTGTTTTCAGAGCTATTTCTACACAGCAAGCTCTGCCACAGCAGCGCTACTCCTCCCCCAAGTACCGCCAACCCATACTGGACTCAGATCTAAGCTGACTCTGCACTCCAGTTCTGATCTGCCACTTACTTCCTCCCACCAGGTGGGCCTGGGGCCAGAAGCAACTGCAGCAGTAGTTCTGTAGCTGTGCCACCTCTGCTGCCCCTGGCCTGGTGGCCAAACCGTGAACTCCTTTCACTCTGTCCCAGCAACTCTTCCCACTAACCTTCTCTGTTGTCTTTGGTGTTTGTGGGTTGAGAAGTCTGGTAACTGCCATAGCTCACTGATTCAGGGCACGAAGGCCTGTTTCACCCAGCTCCTGATCTGATTGATTTGGGTGTCGCCCATGCTGGGCTCTGTTCTGCGCCACTCCCAGCTCCCAGCGATAGACCTTCCCCAGCGACCATCTAGACTGTCCTGGGCTAGAGCCCTGCTTCCCTCTGCCATTTCGTGGGTTCTGCAGTTCTAGAATTTGTTCAGAGCCATTTTTATAGGTGTTTGGAAGGACCAGGTGGGGAACTCACGCAAGTCCCTGCTTTCCAGCCGCCATCCTGGCTCTGCCCCCAACTCCAAGGGATTTTATGGTGTAGTGGAAAGAGGTAGAGTCCACAAATCCCTAGTTCAAAATCTTACACTGATAATCACTAGTCCTATGACCATGGGTACATCATAGAATCTCAGTGTCAGAAATATCCTCGGAGCCTTCTAGTCCAACCTGACCCAGAATCCTAAAACGTTGCTGACAGTGTGCTTTCTAGCCTTGAAGACCTTTAGTTAGGAGAATCCTAGTACCTCCCAAGCCAGAGCATTCTATTTTTGACAGCTCAAATTTTAGAGCCAAAATTGGTTTCAATGCAGGCCAGGAAGAGCAAATCTAACTTCTTTTCCAACTCTCAGACCCTTGGGAGTTATCATATCCCCTCTAAATTGTCTCCTCTCCTGCTTAAAAAATTATATATTTAATATAAATTATATATAATATATTTAAATATATTATATAAATATATCATGTTAGTGTTTTTTCAATAAATATATGATTATGTATACATGTATATTTATTAAGCTCTTACTGAGAGCAACGTATTATGCTAAGCACTGAGGATAGAAAAAAAAGCAGTAAACGCTAATCTCTTCCCTCAAGGAGCTTACATTCAAATAGGGAAAGATGGTTGGTTCGTTGTCCTTATTTCTCAAAGAGGACCAAAATCACATCACTATGCTAGAGTCAAGTTTTAAGACTGTGGCTGATCAGACCAATACAAGTTCAGATTTCTTTACCATAAGTCAGGCACAAATAGTCCATGTGAACATTTTATGGTGGATCCTCTAAATCTGTGCATTCTGCATTTCCTTTGAGCTATTTCAATTCTGGTTTGCTCACAGAGCACAGCACCTTCTCTGATGTGGGAATGACATGCTGAGCAGTCCTGTGCCAGTGTCTCCCATGTGACACGATCAATTCCAAATACAAAAGGAAGCTGCAAAAAATGGATTAGGGAACAAGGTGGCTGGTGAGAAGACATCCAGGGAAGCATTTAAGTAAAAGGGACGGAGGAAGGAGTGAGCATTTATTAAACACCAGGTATGTGCCAGGCACTGTGGTAAGCACTTTACAAATATCTCATTTGTTCCTCACAACAATCCTGTGAAGTAGGTGCTATTATTATCCCCTTTGTACAGTTGTGGAAACTGAGTCAGAGGGGAAGTGATTTGCCTAGTAAATCTGACAGAGTTAAGTCTGAGGTCAGATTTGAATTCAGATCCTACCTTAATGCAGGCCCAGTGTTCTATCAGTTATACTTCTGCCTAGCTGCCTATGAAGTGAAATATGACTGAGGCCTCTCTTGACATAACACTTCATATAAGTAGTCACCCATCTGAGATTGGGTCCTCTGGGTGGATGTTTCTCCATGGTAAGAAGAGGATGAATAGGGTTGGGGACTATATGACAGGATCTCAAAATCATTTAGTCACATTTAATTTCAGTTTCTTCCTCCATAAAAAAGGGACTTAATAATGTATGCTACCCGCCTTGTTGGGTTGTTTTGAGGAAAACATTTTGCAACCTTAAAATCCCGGACACAAAAGTGACTTATCATAGACTCACAGTTCCTGAGCTAGAAGTGACCTCCATGGCCATCTGGAACAGTCCATACCCAGTACAATAGACCTGACAATGGATCGTTCTGCTCTGCTTGAAGATCTCACTGGAAGGGGAACCCACCATCTCTTGAGGCGTTCCATTCTACCTTCAGAAAGCTTATTAGTTAGGAATTTGGTTTCGTTTCTCTGTTTTTGTTTTTCCCCTAACAGGCCTAAATTTGTATCTTTGAGACTTCTACTCTTTTCCCCTAATTCTATCCTCTGGGGTCAAAAGAGTAATTTTAACTCTTGTTCACATAATAGCCCTTCAAATACTTGAAAATAGCTATCTGGTTGGCTAACAGGAAACAACATAATCAGATATGCACAAAACTCTAGTAGATGCACACTCATTCCTCTCGTCTCCAGGTTGCTTCAATAGGTACCTGTATGACATGGACTTCAAGACATGTTGACATCCAGGTTGCCTCACTTTGGATACTCTCCACCTTATCAATGTCTGTCTTAAACTCCAGTGCCCAGAACTGAAACCAACACTGCAGATTGACTATCTGATTGGAACAGAATACCATAGGACTCTTACTTCCTCAGCCCAAGCAACTATATTAATGGAACCCAAAATGACATTCATTTTTTAGTTGCTGCATCACACTTTTGGCACATATGGAGCTTGCAATCCACTAAAATCCCTATTTTTTTAGACAAGTTGCTATTATCATCACTGCAACCATAGAAGAAAACAGGGCAAAAAAGCACAAAACCCTAGTGATGCATGTTTGACAATTTCCCTGACTTACGTGTTGGGGGCAGGGCAGTTAGTGCTAGCAAGAAGAGGTTCTAAGACCCACAAACCACCATAACCATCCTGCCCAGCTTTATCCCCCAAGCTTTACTTGGCTCTTGTGCAAGCACTATCCTGGGGTGTGCATATTTATGCCAGTTAATTTCCTAAAAATGAACTAGCTGTTTTCACCCTGGTCCATTCCTTTACTACTTTGTATACTTACCAGGGATGCTACTATCCACTCCTCCCACCCAGAAACCCCCATCATTGCTCACCATAACCCAGAAAGCAATAAGAGCTTTCAGGACCCTCTTCTTTATAAAGCTCTTTCTGAGTTTCCCTCTCTCCACTACTGCTTCTTTCTTCTATCCTTACTGAAACCACAACTATGACCACCCTATCAAAATGTCAGCAAATACTAATTAAGCTAGTTTCTGAGAGATGTCACTTCTGGAGGAAGGGAGTATTATAATCAGTTCTATAAATGTCCTTTCATAGTTATGCCTTAATCATTTAACATTATTTATATTGCTTTCATTTAGCATGCTTCTAGAATAGCTTAACACATGTTTGTTTTATTTAAGAGAAAACAAAGTTCATTTACATAAGTGTAGTTTACCTTATTTTAAATTTATAACATGTGAATATTGACATAAGAAACAGGATAGTAGAAAAGAACAGAATATGAATTAAAGTAACATTATTTGATATAAAGGAATGGATAATGAACACAAAAAGAATCCTGTCCTGAAAGACATAGAAAAATAAATTCTAGAGAAGAAAAATGTAGGTGAATTTTGAAAAGCATTCTATATAAAGATTCAGGGTTTCAGTTAGATCTAATCTTGCAGTAAGTTTTTTGGGACTTATCTTGAAATGTTTTGGAATTGTTAGCCATTTTAAGATTTTTAGAACAAAAAAGATTAATTCAGAACACTTGTAAAAAATAGATTGCTGATATCATGATGTTTTTAAAAAGTGAAATGAAAGAGCTCAAAACAAAATCTGATCTACCAGAGATAGGTTTCATTCTTTTTGGTAGGATGTTTCGGGCTTGTGTTGGTTAGTTTTCCAATATGACCGGTTATATATGGCAAGAGTGAGAGATAATAGGTGAACAGTCCATGTGTGTTATTGATACCCATACAACAAGAGATCTATGGGAAGATCCCAGCAATAAAGCTATCCCCTTATGGAAAATTCATGGGAGAACATGGGCAAATGTCACCTACTGTTAGAGAGAAGGAATAGGTTGTGGTCTGCCTCATTTGGAGAGACTACCCAAATGGATGAGATCATAGATCTCCCAAAGTATTCAAGCTCACCAACTTTCAGCACATTTAATCATTCCAATCACAGTGAGTACGAACTGAGAAAAACATTGAAAATCTCCCTTTAATATGTAAGAAAAAAAGACTTTCAATGGAAGAAAATTCTGTAAAAATGTCTTTTATTTCCAGAGACAAAATGAAGAAAATACCTGTGGCCCTAGAGGCGGATATTCATCTTATAGCACAATTGAATTGAACATATTTTGGAAGTGGGGCAAGGATAACATTTGAAGAACTATTATTGTGAGATTGATAATGTGTACAACTGTCTTTTAACTAGTGTTGTTTAATAAAAATGTGAATATTTCCTTTTTAGGCATAGTTAGTCATAATAATGACAAAATTGATGATTTCACTTTCAGCAAGTATGCAGAACGAAGAAAAATTTTCAGTCATGTGCCAAATAATACTGCATTTCTTTTTTAGCCTATGCCAAAAAAGCAGCTCGTTATGTATACTGTATAAGGTGACCTCCCTAACAGAGGAGAAGAAGCCAGAGTGGCTTCCTACTTTCTAGGATTTAAGGGAGGAAAAATGTTTTTTTAAAGAATGAACATTTGGGGGTAAGGAGAGAAGTAAAGGAGAATTCTAATCTGTGTCAAAAGGTTAAAGGATAAAAGTATGGAAATCAGAGAAGAAAAGAAATAAGAAGCTGAATTTTGTAGCTATGAAATTGTCTATAAGCGGGCAGCTAAATGGTGCAGTGGATAGAATGTTGGGCCTAGAGTCATTAAGACCTATTTTAGTGAGTTCAAATCTGGCCTTAGACAATCTCTATGTGACCCTGGGCAAATCACTTAATTCAGTTTTCCTCAGTTTCCTCATCTGTAAAAATGAGCTGGAGAAGGAAATGGCAAAATTCTCCAGTATCTTTGCCAAGAAAACCCCAAATGGGGTCATAAAGAGTCAGACATAACTGAAATGACTGACCAATAAAAAGTGTACAAGCATTTATTAATACTTTCAATATATAAAGCCCTATGAAAGTATTGGAAATACAAACAAGGTGAGAATACAGGGCCTGCTCTCAACGAGCTCATGTTTTAATTGGGGAGAAGACATTGTGCCAACAGTTACATACCTACAAGATATATAGATGTCCAGATAAGACTGTCTTCTACTAGAGAATAAAATTGACCTTCTTTATCCAACTTAAATTCTTAAAAGATATATAAGATGAGAACTAGGGCAGGAAACAGAATGAATACAAAAGAATGTTATAGTAATTAAGAATAGTGATCAGACTGCTAAACCCTGGAATAGACTGAAGCTGGTGGTGAATGCTAAGGAGGACAATGAGCTTTTTAAAACTAGATTAAGGGCATAAGAAATATCAAAGGAGGCACAGCACCAGTGCTCTGAGTAAATGAGACCATTCCACTGGACAGTGTAAAGAAGGCAGACTGGCAGGACTTGTTTTGTGTCAATTTTAACTCTAACAGAGAAAATAATCCTGGAACTTGGAAGAAGAGGGACTTGGAAGGCTATTATATTTCGGTCAATCAAGAAATCATTGAATGACAAGATCCAAGGAATAGTTGTGATTAGAAAAATATATCAGTTTAAAGGGCATGTTCTAGTGGAATGCCCCAAGAATCTGTCCTTGCCCTGTGCTGTTCAACATTTTTATGAGTGGCTTGAAGGTATAAAAGACATGCTTATCATATTTTCACATGAAACTAAATGGAGAAGAATGGGTAAGACACAGGATTGTAGAGTAAGACTTCAAAAAGATCATGACAAACTAACATGGGGCTGAATTAAAAAGATGAAATCTACAAGGGATAAATGTTAAGTGGAGAGGTTGCATTCTGTATTAGTGGAGGGAATATTCATAGCAATGAGATCAAAGATTCATTTGAGGATTTGAATAATGAATGAAGAAGCACATATTAAGAACTTAGGATATCCCTAGTGCACTAAGCCCTGGATATACAAATGCAAAAGTAAAACAGTCTCTGCCCTCAAGGGGCTTGTTTTATAATAGGAAGAGACAACTTATATAGAGGGGTGTTTTTGTTTGGGAAGTTGATAGATATGAGTGAGAGCTTAGGTAAGTTTATGGATAAGCTCTTTATAGTAGCAGTGGCAAAATTGATTTGATACTAGTTCTAGTACTGGAAAGCAGAGTGGGCAGAGGCAGGAAAGAGGAAGGAATCTTTTTTTGCCTAGCAGAGGGCCTTGCCCTTAAAAGATTCTTAATAAATGCTGATTGGGTTTGGTTTGGTTTGGATTATTAAAGAGAAAGGCTAAGAAAGTGAGTCTTAGAAGAGCAAACTCTGTAGTCTGTAATTATGAATAAAGTTTAGTCGTAAACAAAAAAATACTCCATGGCAAAGTGTTAGCTATGTAGCTTAATTATTTTCTGTGGATTAAAAGAGATTTAGTTTTGTCTAATTGAAAATGAAATATTTCTTTTTTCAGTAGCTGCTCTTAAAAGCAAAAGAACTATTCTTAATTTTACTAGATCCTTTTCTTACTTTGAGTAGAGATAAAATTTATTTTTTAGATCTAAAGAAAGTTCAGCACAATGGACAGATCACTGGCTTTGGAACCAGAAAACTTGGGTTCAACATCTCTCTTTTCCATGTCTAATCCTTGGCAAATCACAGCCTCCTAGGCATTCATCTTTATATGTAAAATGAGGTAGTTGGATTAAATGACTTCTGAGATTCCCTTCAGCTCTCTATTATCCTATTCCTAGCTATATAATCATCTAACCAACTATATGAGGTGAAAAGCAGAAGAAAATTTGAGAAGAAATAAGCCATATACTGAGAGCCAGTTTCCTCTAGTGTACTAATTGCCACCCTAGTAGCCTTTTAAAAAAAGCTTCCCCAAGTGCCTTAGTTACTTTTGGTGAATCCAATTCAACATTTACATGGAAGAATCTTTTTTTAAAATTGCTTAAAAATATTTACTTTTTCTAGAGATTAGCAAGCTTAATTTCAACTCTATTGCATGGGTCAAATGACTTCTAAAAATCCAATTTAACATCATCAGTATTACCATATAATAATATGGCATAATCCTATAGCATTTTATAATTAAAACACACCTAGGAGATTTAATTCTAAATAGTATTTCCAAATAACTAATGAATTTATTGCTTTTGGAAATCCCCTGTCTGTTGCAAACTAAAATATTAGAAATAATATTTTATTTCTAATTTATCATTTTAAATAATAGCATCCTAACAATTCCATTCCAATAATATACAATAATATTATAATACTGTATTTCTCGTAATAAAATAATAGAAATAATATTTTCATATTCCATGAAATGTGTACTTAAACTAATAATGTGGGTTTTCCCATTGAGTGAAATGTAATATTCAGCCTTTTAAAAATAGATATAATGGAAGTAATTTTTATTCAAAATTTCATTGGTTAAATTTCCTTGTCTATCTTATAACAAAGAATCAAAAAAAAGTGAGGAAGAAAAATATTAAACAAAACAGTTTAAAAAAATTTCATATGTGTTGTTTCACACTTGTAGACCCCTACCTCTAAAAAGGAGTGGGAAGATGTTTCTTCTTGTGACTCTTCTTTAGGAACCAATTATGCTGCATTAATATTTTTATCATTTTGAGGTGGATGCTCTTTCCTTTTACATTGTTACAGTCATTATGTACATTTTTCCTGCATCTGCTTACTTATCTTTGCATCAATCTGTCTATGTTTCTCTGTATTTGTGTTTGTCATTTTTTGTATTCATGTGCCAAAATGCACTTGGACAGTCCTTAATTGATGGAACAAACTTTATTTCCGGTTTTTTTGCCTCAGAATTACTGGTATAACCTGTCTTTTTGTCAATGACTGCCTTGGGGTACATGCTTAAGTAGAATCTCTGGATCAAAAGATATGGACATTTTAGTAACTGCATAATTACAAATTTAATGGGAAGCTCATCACAGTTCCATCAGTAACTCCTTATTCAGCTTATCTTCCCACAACTCTTCCAAATAGATTACTTCTGCCTTTTGTCATCTTTGTGAATTTGCTGAGTGTGAGGTAAAACCTTGAGTTTATTTTGATTTGCATTTCTCTTATTAGTTGTGATTTGCAGCATTTTTATATGCTTGGTAATATCTTATAATTCTTCTTTTGAAAACTGTTTATTCCCAGTCTGACCACTTATCTTTTGGGGAATGGCTTTGGGTCTTAAATATTTCTCTGTGTTGTCTATAAATCTTTGATATAAATGCATATCTGAGATATTTGGTAAATAGGTGTTTTTTCACTATTTAACAGCATTCTTTCTTATCCTAAATGCATTAATTTTGTTTGTGTTGAAGCTTTTCAATTTAAATTGCATCTATGCTTCATTAAGAATTAACTCTATGTATAGTAGTGAAAAGGCATAAAATCTGCTTGGATTTTAGTATTTTGTGGCATGATCTTTAATATACATACCATATGGTTATTTTCAATTTTATGGAATTGAAGTAAGATGCTTGTGTAAAATTAATTTCTACCAAACTACTTTCCAATTCTCCCAGGAGGTTTTATCAAACAGTATGGTTTTATTTTTGCTTGGTCATTTATGTTTAGTGTTGACCAAATATGGGGTTACTGATTGCATCATTTTTGATTCTCTTTTATCTAATCTAGTCCATTGGTCTACTTTTCTATCTTAACCAGTACCAAATGGTTTTGACGATTGTTTCTTTTTATTGTGAGGTCTGGAATTTCTATTGCTCTTTCATTCCTACCTTGAAAAAAAACTATTTCAATAACAATAAATTCCAACAGTAGCCATTGTAAATTAAGTTCTTCCAAACTATTGGGATGACTTCTTTTGGCCATAAAAGTTTTACAATGAAATCTCTAATTCTTTGACTTCTTCCAACCAGCAGCTTTATATATGCTGCAAAAGAGAAACACACCAACTGATTTCTTAAGCATCAAAGAGTTTTGTATTTCCTATTTACTTTAAACATGGCTAATGTAAAGAAAGCTCAGCATGGCCAGGCCCCTCTGAAGATCCTTGCTAATATTTCAGGGATTAATTGGGGTATTTCAAAGAGACACTTTGTCAGTTATCATTTTTCCCACTTTTGACTGCATTTGTCTGTTAGCTTCAGTATAATTGATCTTGTTTCAATCTGGGCTTAAATGATCCTTGAAATATTTAACATTGGCACACCAACAGCCTCTATAATATTTCTAACAGTTATAGAAGTGTGATTTTTAAAAGTTACAACTGCCTTTCCCTTGGATGTCCTTTCTTAGGAACCACAAAGCTAAAAATATAAAAAAGATAAATGAAACGTATTTGATACTAAACCTAGGACTCAGTTACACTGAAATATAGGTGAGGAAATTAACTCAATCAAGTTTCGTGTGGTCAAGGTTCGATGTTCTGAGTAAGCCTAATATCAATAGAAACAAACACACACACACACACACACACACGCACACACACACACTGATATCATAAAATGAAACCATATTAAAATGTACTTATCTAAAGTAATTCACATATCAACATCACTGTGTTTATAGACATATATGAATATATATATGTGTACATATCTATATCTATTTACTTATATCTATTTATATCAAATCTACCTGTCTTTCTATCTATCTACACAACCAGTTCTATAGATTTTCGATTTCACTGCAGCCAATTCACTTTCTGAGCAACAGGTATCTACTTTGTTTTTTCCTATGTGAAAAGTTAGGCCAAATGCCTTAGTGTCATTATGGATTTTATTTAGAAGTCTCTGAAATGTTTCAGGGCTTGATTTAAGTCAAACAATGTCATTCACAAATAGGAAAATCTGGAGGACTTTGTTCTCCTCTTCCACCTTTTCCACCTCTTCCTTCTTTCTCTCTTCTCCCTCCTCTCTCTCCTTTGGTTATTGCTGCTCTGTTCATATTAAAAATTCTGTAGTATCTTCAAATGTGCAGGTTAGTAATAATAAAGTCATAAGATTGTGTGTGATGTCTCAAGATCATTTACTCTGTTCCTTTGCAACTACAAAGTATTGCGTTTAAGTCATCCCTCCTGTTAAGGGAGGAAGATAATTTATCATTAAATATAGAATTCTGGACTTATATAGAGGGATTTGTGGTTACTCTTCTAACTCACATGTAAACTAGCCGGTCCCCCAGAAGGAGTTTAGTTTCATTTCCCCCTCAGGCCTCAGGAGTATTTTTGATCATTTGAGTTGTTTTTCCTTAATACTATAAACTCAAATATTTATCCCAGTATGTTTTCCCCAATATTAACTAACAATGATTAACACTCAGTTTCATTTAAACAATTAGTATCAATTAGACTTTACAAAAGACTGTTTATTTACTGAGGGGATATAGCAAAAACAGAAGGTTTTTTTTAATTTCCCTAAAAACTTTGTACTACAAACTCCCCTTTACCAATCTTGATCTCTGATTAGAGAAGGCTCAAGTTCAGTATGACTGATAAAACTTTTTTTCCCATCAAAGTCACTTCTGTATATGCCATAAGTGATAGATTGATAACTATTGCTCTGCCTTGGCTACCGTGGATCTATGTTTGGTCTAACAGGTCACTGAAGGCTTCAAACCTCAAAGGCTGGCCAAAAGGCTGGCTCCTGGATCTCCGGCAGCTTACTGTTCCAATCTTGAGAGACTCATAAGGCATGATCTGTCTTCAATCCTGCTTCATTTAAAAGCAGGAAAGGACAAATGTGAGGAGGGAGAGAACAGAGGCCTGTCCTTCACAGATGACATGTTGGTCTGCGGGGGATGACTGAGGCTCTTCCAGCTCAGTGGCTTACAGCATGGCTCTCTCTTCAATACAAACCAGCAAAAGGGGGAAAAAAGAAAGAGGTTGAATTGACTGGGGAGTGCCTTTAGAATGAATTTCATTTTGAGTTCAACAGCCAATTGATAGTCTGTTTCCTCACTGCGCAATCATCAGATTGGAATCAATTTTAGAATGTCTGTGCATTCTCCAGATCGGGGTGCGGGATCTTTGATTGTCTTCTATCTTGCCTTTCTGGAAGTGAGATTCCCATCCTCTTCCATGTGGACTGGCAGTGGGCAGAGTATGTTGGGCATGCTCTGAGGATGGGTCTTCCATTGGCAAGCATCCCATATGCTTGGGATGAAAAGGCCTCTGCGGAAATTCTCACTCAGTCAACTATGTGATCACAAGGCATGTCACTTTAACTCTTCGCACCTCCATTTCTTACTCTGTGAAAATGACACAGATAATAATCCTATCTAACAGGATGACTGTAAAGTTCAAATGAGAGAATGTCTTTAAAGCGCTTTGCAAACCTTTAAATTCTATATAAATGTCACCTATTATTACTATTGTTATTGTTATGATTATTACTATTATTACAGGGAAGCAGATTCTACTGCTTCTATCAAATAGTCCATGTCATTGTTTCATAATCCTTAGCATGAAAATTTCTGCTTTATCTTACCAAAGCGTCTATTTTCAATTACCAATACACTAAAGGAGATAGAAATGAGTCATTTTATATTCAAAGCAACACAGAGTTCTTCTAAACTGCTGAAACATGAAATAACCAAATAAACTTTATTATTTAAATGGATTTCTTAACAGCACAAACTATATAATGTAACTTTTTAAACTTGTAAAATCATAATGTACCATAGTAATTTAATATCATGAGACAGTGTGTATAAAACTATGTAGCATAAAAGTATTCAGCATTTAAGGTATTAGTAAGATTTTGTAGATACATTGGTAACTGTGAAAGTAGTCATCTTGATTCCTTAGCCCCATTAGTCTCAAAGAGTGGGACTCAGTTTCCTCTTTTGGATGATTATAAATTTATTTCAGGATCTGTGCTTCATATACACACATAAACAAATGCATGTATATACATGCTTATTATGCACGTATTACATACGCATATACACAATACATATACATACACATACACACATATGTACTGCTTTTCAGTTGTGTCTGACTCTTTGTCAGCCCCTTTTGGGGTTTTCATGGCAAAGATACTAGAGCAGTTTGCTATTTCCTTCTCCAGATTATTTTACAGGTGAGTAACTTCTGAAGCAAACAGGTCGCAATAGCTAGGATGTATCTGAAGCTGGATTTGAACGCATGAAAAGGAATCTTCCTGATTCCAAGCCCAGTGTTCTATCCACTGCACCACCTAGTTGTCCCTATGTATGTATAAATGAATGTGTATATAGACACATATGCAAGTGTATATATATATATATGTATGTATATATTTATGTACGTATACATAAATACATACATATGCATGTGTGCATGCATACACACATACTTACACACATATATTTCCACTTCTGTTCTCTGGGTCAGCTCATCCCATTCACATTCATAGTTGTGATCACTAATTGACTAACTGTGTATTTCCCTGAATCCCATTTTCCTCTGTTTATCCTTCTTTGCTTTTGTCTTGCCCTTCCTCAGAAGTCTGTCTTACTTCTGAACACTGCCTCCCTCTTTCAGCTATCCCCATTATCATGCCCCTAATATCTGTCATCCCCTTCCCCTTTCCCTCCTTTCTATTGGTTAAGATAGATTTCTATGCACAACTGTGTGTGTGTGTGTGTGTGTGTGTGTGTGTGTATACACACATATACTTCTGTCTTCGAACCAATTCTGATGAGAGGGAGGGTCAAGTATTGCCAGCCACCCTCCCCCCATTTTCTCCTCCACCATAAAAATTCTCCTTTATGTGAGAAAATTTGACCTGTTCTACTTCTCGCTCCCCCCTTCTCCAAGTACATCCCTCTTTGCCACCCCTGAATTTCTTTTTTTGGAGATTGTCCCAATATAATTGACTCACATCCGTGCCCTCTGTCTATGCAGGCTACTTCTAACTGCCCTAATAGTCCTTAGGAGTTATATGTATCTTCTTCCCACATAGGGATGTAAATTATTTAACTCCATTGAGTCCCTTACGATTACTCTTCTTTTCTTTCTTTTTTTGGAGGCAGTCAGGGTTAAGTGACTTGCCCAGGGTCACACAGCTATATGGCCAGTGCTCCATCCACTGCGCCACCTAGCTGTCCCACGATTATTCTTTCATGTTTACCCTTTTTATGTTTCTGTTAAGTCTTCTGTTTGTCAAAATTTTATTTGGCTCTGGTTTTTTCATTAGGAATAATTGCATCCCTTCTGTAATACCCCAGTGTAACAGACCTCTCCTGCATACCTCTTGAGAGATCTTAGACTGGAAAAATGCCTCTCTCTGACCTTTTGTTGGCTCTGCCAATCCAAAATTTGATTTGAGGCATTAAGGTTTTTTTGAGAGGAATGTTGGGAGAATTCAGCTGGGTCCTGGCCTGTACTGTACCATCTTGGCTCCACCCCCCCACCCCCCCCACCCCCGCTCCAATATTAAACACTTTAAGGCCAAGTGTAGATTCTTGGGAGAATCAACTAAAGACTTATTTCTAAATTGACATTGAGTATTAATGGCTACTCTTCAGGTTCAACTGTTCACTTTCTTCTGAAGCTATGTATACTGTAACACAATTGTCAACCATGTCTACAAGAATGGCATGATAAACATTATCAGACGTCATTGTAAAATCTAGGTGAACTATAGCTAAAATCACACACTGATCAACTGTACCAATCTCACAACACTGTCGGCAAAGGAAATGAGACTAATCTGAAATTATCTTGATGAAGCTATTCTGTATTTTTGTGATGAATTTGTGTATGTTATTCCCCTCCCTTAAAATGGGACAACATTTGTCCCTCTCCAGACTTGTGGCAGGCTTGCTATTCTCCAAGATAATTTTTTTTAAGTCCCTGGATCTGTCCCTCTCACACAGTAGCCTCTGGAAAACTGCTCTAGATTCAAGGAATTCTCTGGGTCATCACTGAATCAAATCCACAGTTCCCCACCAATGTTTATTTTTGTCAACCAGTCAGAGATGGTATTAGTTCAAAACCAAAAGAAATTCATGCAGCCGTATTGTATATAAATATGACTCCTTCCATGCAAATTTGGGAAATGAACCACTAGTTAATAAGATGATATGAGAGACTAGGCTTGGAATTTCCGGAATAGCATTTAAAATGGAAGCTCTTGATCGGGGACAAGATATACCTAACAAGTGCTGGTTAAAAGGAAAATGCCTGAGGTCTTGTGATATGATCATTCCTTTTAAACTGAAGAAGAAAGGGGGAAGGAAACTACCTGAATTTATCTACAAGGCATGAAGAGGAAATCAGAAACCAGAAAATCATAGTGCAGACACTTACTAGCTGTGTGACCCTGGGCAAGTCACTTAACCCCATTTACCTCAGTTTCCTCATCTATAAAATGTGTTGGAGAAGGAAATGGCAGAGCACTGCAGTATCTTTGCCAAGAAAACCCCAAATGGGGTCCTGAAGAGTTGGACATGACTGAAAATGACTAAATAACAATAACAACAAAAATTATGGATAAGAAAACTGAAGATGAAAATGGGTAAGTGATTTGCCCAGGTTCACCTAGCTAATTAGTGTAAGGAGGGAGGTTTGAACTCAGATCCTTCTGACTTGAAGTCACATGCTGTTTCCACTGTGTCACAGAGTTGGTTTGTAAAATAGCAGACCTATCTTTGGTGCCCAGAGGTCCTTAAAGAACAAGAGAAAAACTCTTCAGCATATTGAGCATATGGAAGCTTTAAAGGGAGATACATATGAGAATCATACATTAAGCAAAGGCATGGTGGAGGGAGGGGGGGGTAGCAGGATGGTTGTGGTTGGATTTGGTAGCAGTACCTATGCCGGTGCAATCGTGGATGCCACCATGGTACTATGTAAAATATGCCCTTAATAGCTTACAATTTTTTTAGAACACATGAACATACTCTTATCCTCTCATTTGATACCCACAGCCCTATGATCTAGGCAGGGTGTTTGAATGATGTAATGTTGGATAATATGAGTAATGCTTGCCCATTCATGAAGGACTCTCACAAATGTTTTGGCAACATGCAGGGTAGTACATAAAAAACTTCCTTGCTGATGGGGCAAAAGTGTAATCAGTTTCAGGGCATCTCAAACCATGGAGATTATCCCCACCACATAGGGGATAGGGCAGAAGGAGGAATAGAGCTTGATCCTCTTCCCTAATGACTTCATCCACAAAAAAAGAAAAAAAAATGAAAAGAAACTTTTATTGAAATTCTCACCAAAAATAGAAAATTTTAGGTTTGGAGCCAGAGAACCTGGGTTCAAATCCTGCAACTTTGCTATTCTATGTGTGATTGTAGGCAAGTTACTTAATTTTTGTGGCTTCAGTTTCCTTGTCTGTGAAGTGAAAGGATTCAACTAGATTACCTTGAGGTCCATTCCAGCTCTAAATCTATGATGATATGAAGCTAAAAAAAGTGACAAGTTTGCTAGTGCCAACTGCACAAAGGACTATAGTGATTTTTCTAACCTACTGTGTGAAACAGAAATGTTCACAAAATTGGGAGCAGAAAATATGCATGTAAAGTTAGGTTAATTACATAAAATTACCAAATATTTGCATCTTGTATGTGTTTATATTGTACTTTTATTCAATCCAATAATTACTTATTAAGTATGTGCTATGTGCAAAGCTCATAGATATCAAGAAAAATATGAACAAAAGCAAGGCAGTTTCTATACCAAAGGAGCTTCTAGCATATGGAGGAGGTGGGGGTGGGGGAAGAACAAAATAAAAAATAGAAATAAAGATAAATACAAAACAAATACAAATTAATTTGTGGATGAGGCAATAATAGGGAAATCAGGAAAGATATATAGGAGATGGTAATTGAGCAGCGCCCTGAAGGGAGAGATTCCAAGGAGAGGTGAGAAGAGGTAGCATTTCAGGCATGAGAGACAGCTTGTACAACAGGAGGTATAATGTCATATGTGGGGAATAGCAAGGAGATGAGTTTGGCCAGGATATAAAGTGTGTTTAGGGGAACATTGTGTAGACAGTTTGGAAAGATAGACTAGAGGCAGATGGTAAAAAACTTTAAATGCTAAAGAGAAGTGTTAAACACTGGCTTCACATAGATACTGAGGGCTAAAACCCAAGGCTTATTTTCTTTCTTTGTCGTATTACCTCTACCGTTCCAGGAAAATCTCTAAGTATTGCTAACATTTGCCTCAAGAGTAAGTTTCCCCAAATATAGGCGCCAGAGTTCCAGCTTCCATCATTCATGATAGATGGGAGTCTTTAATTCATTCCACAGAAATTGTAGAAGGCTCAAAAGATTCACAAGATCCCATCAATAGCTATAGAAATATATAAAGCATTTAAATAGCCATCTGTTTCATTCAGAGGGGAACTGAACCTGAGATTGCTATTAGAGCCACCTTTTGACATTCTGGAAGATCACAGGAAGGCCAACATAGCCTTTCCTGGTCTAGTCTTTTTTTGTTTGTTTATTTGCAGAATATTACTCTGCTGTAGTTTTCAATTGACAAAACTACCAAAGGATAGAGATTTAATTTAGTCCACTTTCTATAACATCTAGCATAGCGCTACAGTAAGAAAATCATCAGAAATTTTGAGAGCTAGAAATTCCCTTAGAGGTCCTATGATCTACCCCCGTATTTTACAGATAAGGAACTTTGGTCCCATGAAGATGAACCAACTTGCCCAAAGTCATACAGTTTGTAAATAGAACAGCTAGAATTCAAACCTTTCCATTCTACCATAATGTTTTTCTTAGCATTTTGATGAGTTAAAGTATTGAGAGCAGAGAGAAGGTGAATTGTCAGGAGAATTTTTAGCTCTTCTGTTCTATCTTTATTGAAATTCCTTTTAAAATGCCCCTAAAGAGCCAGTAATTGTTTTTACAATTTTCTAATGAAGTGTGAAGTGCTCTGATAGCCATCTCTTAATACTTTCTGATTGCCTTTCTTTGATCTGGAGTGGAGTGGAGCTTCAAATCTACTGAGTTAATAGAGGAAGGCAAAAAGTGGAAGCAACCTTATTTTTTTAGTGGAGGGAATCACATCACCACCACCAGCACCACCACCATCATCATCATCAACAACAACAAGGAAGCATTGGTTCTTCTGTATATGATGTGTCTTTTATTCTCAGTAGTGCTTTCACAGGTTTCTAGTGTGACTGAGTTTATTTTATTCTTGAATAACATTACTTTAACAGTGGATTGTAAGCTTCCTGACATTCACGCATTCATTCATTCAATCAGTCAGTTGGTCATTCAAAGATTACAGAGCTTTACTCTTTGTAAAATGCTGTTAGGTAGTAGGGGAAATTCAAGCCACACCCTCATAGTTTACAGGCTATGTTTCTTAGACTGCTTTTGTGTGATCATTTTTAGTAATAAAATCTGTGTTAGATACTGGAAAGTATGGTTTCATTTTCCCAAAACAAGTTTTTACCTTGTACATTTTGAAGTTCACCAAATGAACAATTAGAATGAAGATTTGAACCAAAATAAATTTTGTAATCAATATATTGATAAGCACCTTGACAGATACTGCCCTGCCTCCAACCTCTTCTTTCCAATTTAGATCCAATCAAATTAATGTATTTGATGTCATCCATCTACAACTTGTACTCAACCTCTCTATCTGGTATCTTTACATTTTGTGTTATGGACCTTTTTAGCAGATTGTTTTTAAATACATAAAATAAAATACATGGAGTTACAAAAGAAACCTATTATATTGAAATGATTATAAGGTATTTTTACAAAATGGTTATGATCCCCAACTTATACCTTTATTCATTGGATAATATATATAGATCTGGAAATGACCTTAGAGCCCATCTATTCCTCATTTTACAGGTTGTCTAGGGTCATTCACGCAGTAAGTGGCAGAACTAGATTTGTTTTAACCATCTGTCATTTCTGGAATGTTCTATGTAGTGCAATTTTTTAGAACCAGTTCAAAACATATTGGTCTCAAGAAGTTTCCTCCATTTCATTCTAATTTATACTAATAACTCCTTTAATCTGCATTACCTAAGCATATTGGATATTTATGGGATTAGATAGTTGTTCTCAAATTGCTTCATTTATATATGTCTTATTTTTGCATCTAGATTATATATTTCTTAAAGGAAGGAAATATGTTTTCCATTTCTTGTGCCTCAGTATCAACTAGAATTGTGTCGTGAATGTAGAAGGTACTCAACAATGTTAGTAATGTTTACTAGCCAATGACTTACCAAATGTTTTTGGCCAGCTAGTGTCAATATTTGAACCCCAATAATATCTTTGCTGCCTCAGCAGCTTCAAAGACCAGAAGTATCTTTTTTGTTTGTGGTGACCCAAAGCCTGACAGCCAGAGCTGTGGGCTAGAGACATTTGCATCTCCAAGTGACCCTACCTTGTTTACCTAACAACTTCCTTTCTTTGATATGGAGATCATAAACTACAACAGAGATTCCTTACTTAAAACCTTGTCTTTCTTCCTCCAGTCAATCAGAAGCTTACTTCTGATTCCATGATCATGTAAATAAATCTATACAAATTTTATTTTACCTGGTCTGTTTGCCTCCTTTAACCAAACTTACAGGTTGACACTAGATAATCATAATCACTGTTTGTCTGTGCTCACTACATGGAGACATTCCCCCACTCCCCCAGTGCCGTAGTCATAAAAGGCTTCTTTTATATGAGTTTTTTTATAAATTGTATATAAATTCTGTGATATCTTCCCTTGGGTCTCCACATATTACTACTGTTTCCTCCTTCAAATGACTTTTTGGTTACTTATTTGAGTACATGTGCATCACCTCAGTAGAAGGTAAGCTCCTTGATGGCAAGCCTGTTTGGTTTGTGTTAGGGTTCTTGGCAGAATTGTATGTGTTCTAAGTTGGTGAGTGCCATTCAAAGCATGGGGGAAACAGATATGAAAAGTCCAAAATCGAGAATAGAGCAAGACAACAAAAACTATAGTTGACTATTTGCAGAAAATATTGTATTGGAAAGTGATAAGCAAGATAAATTAGGTAACTTGGGGGAGTGCTAAAGGAGATTTTGAAGTTTAGTGTACATGAAGAGATTTTGGAATCTTCCAAACTGGCCTTGCATTTGTATTTATTTCTTAACCAACAATACATCTCACAAAAGACATTTTTAAAAGTTATCTTTCAAACTTCTTAAAGCCGCCAATGATTTTTGTTTTCTTCACTAAAGGGGCAAATTTATCATCTAGTCAAGTGTGTATCTGTCTGCCAAGAACAGTGCAAAGCAACATATATCACACTCATTAGCAGCAAGGATTTTGTTGGCCTTGTTATATGTGTTTGAATATGGAATTCATTTCAATCTGATATGTTTTACCTACCGTATTTTTCTTCTAATTAAGTCCTACAAATGCACTCAGTTTCAGCTGCAATAAATTCCATTTTTGAATATGTCTCCTAAAAGTCACAAAGCGGCACTACTACATTTCGCAATATGAATAATTCACTTTAGACTTTTCCTATTATGGAACAAAAAAGCAAGAGTATCATGGTAAAGGCTGGATTTGGAGTCAGGAAGACACAGGTCTAAATCCTGCATTTGATGCATATTGACCTTGTGAACCTGGGCAAGACACGACCTTTTTCATCTGAGTTTCTTCCTTCCCTTATAATGCTAAAAATAATACTTAAAGTATTCAATTCACAGGGTTGCTACTAGGCTCTACAGAGATGCCGTCTACCATTATTTCAATCTGGACCTATCTACAGCTATCTGTATCTCTATACCTATCTCTATCTCTATATCTGTCTCTGTATCTATACCTATCTCTAGCTCTATACATATCAATATCTGTATTTATGTCTATATGTCTGTATCTATCTCCATCTCTATCTTTATCCTGTATATATCTAACTCTATACCTATCTCTGTCTTCATCCACATCTATATCTGTGTCTGTCAATAGCCCTATATCTATATATCAGTGTCTATATCTTTATCCATGCCTATCTCTATCTCTAGGCCTATACCTATATCTATTATTCTATACCTATGCCTATTTCTATCTCTGTCCGTATATTGATATCTGTGTCTATCTCTATCTATACCTATATCTATATTTCTGTATCTGTGCCAATGCCTATCCCTATTTCCATCTGTCTCTATCCATTTCTATACGTCAATATCTGTATCTATCTCTATCTATACCTATATCTATTCCAAATCTATACCAATGTCTATCCCTATTTCCATCTCTCTCTTTCTATCCATATCTATACATCAATATCCGTATCTATCTCTACCTCTGCCTCTATCCATGTCCATGTCCATGTCCATATCTTTATCTATGCCTCTATCTGATGCTTGGCAAATTGTAAATCATATTATAAAGACCAGTGCACAATCTGGAAGAACTGGCAGAATTGTATATAAATTGGTAACTAGCATTGGACACATAGGGAATAAAAGGGTATGAAAAGTCCCAAATTGGGAATAGAAAAAGACAACAAAAACCGCACTTGAGTAGTTACAGGAAATATTGTATTGGGAAGTGAGAAGCAAGAGAAATTAGGTTGTTTCGGGAGTTGTAAAGGAGATATGATATTCATGACATTTAGAGTCCTGGAATAAAGTGAAAAGTGTGGTGGACAGGGGACAGGACTTGGAGTGAGGGAGACCAGATTCAAATCAAACACTACCTTGTAACCCTGAACAAGTCATTTAACTTACCTCAGTTTCCTCTTCTGCAAAACAAGAGATTTGGACCTCAGCCTTCAAGGTCCTGTCCAGCTCTCAGTTTATCCTACTTGGAACACTAGGAGGGGCTGCTGCACTTAGCAAGTATATAGCCCTGAGGCTTATGCTTCCAACTTATACTGCTGAGGACATCCAGAGATTCTTTGTTTGGCACTAGAGAAAGAAGCCCTGATTTAACAATTACATTTTCTATTATAGATTCAGGAGGGGTAAAAGCATTGCTTAAGTGACTACCATTTACTAGGTGCTGGGGATACAAGAACAAAAGTGAGGCAGTCCCTGCCTTCAAGGTGTTTACATTCTTTTTTTTTTTAATTAAGATTTTTATTTATTTATATGTAAACTAAAACAGCACTCAGTTCTGCATGCTTTTGAGTTCCAGATTTCCGCCCCCCCCCCCCCCCCCCCCCCCCGGCCGCACATCATGGAATCCGATATATCTTCTACATATACCTTCACATTAAACTTATTTACACAGTAGTCCAGTTGTAAGAAAGAATTATGACCAATGGAATGAGTCATGAGAAAGAAGAAACAAAACCAGTAAAAAAAAAGAGAGAGGAAAAAAAGAGAACAAATAGTTTGCCTCAATCTGCATTCAGACTTCATAGTTCTTTCTCTGGATGTACATAGCTCTTTCCATTATGAGTCCTTTGGAGTGATCTTTGAACATTTTATTACTGAGAAGAGCCAAGTCTATCAAAGTTAGTCATCACAGAATCAATATATCTGTGGTTGTGTACAATGTTCTCCTGGTTCTGCTCCGCTCACTCAGCATTATGTCATGTAGGTTTTTCCAGGTAATTATGAAGTCGGATTGAGGTTCCCCACTAGTATAGATTAGCTGTCTATTTCTCCCTGTAACTCCCTTAACTTCTCTAAGAATCTGCATGCTATACCACTTGGTGCATATATGTTGAATAATGATATTGCTTCATTGTCTTTGTTGCCTTAGCAGGATATAGTGTCTTTCCTTATCTCTTTCAATCTAATCTATCTTTGCTTTTGCTTTGTCTGAGATTAGGATTGCTACCTCTGCTTTTCTTACTTTAGCTGAAGCACAACATATTCCACTCCAGCCTTTTACCTATACTCTGCATATATCGACCTATTTCAAATGTGTTTCTTGTTAACAGCATATTGTAGGATTATGGTTTTTTAATCCATTCAGCTATCTGCCTCTGTTTTATGAGAGAGTTCATCCCATTCACATTCACAGTTGTGATTACTATCTATGTCTTTTTCTCTATCCTATTTCCCCTCTGTTTATGCTTTTATTTCTCCCTTCTCCCTTCTACTCCTCAAAGAGTTTTGCTTTTGAACACTGCCTTCCTCAGTTATGCTCCCTCTTGGTTCCCCTCCATTATCTTACCTTTTTCCCCTTGCTACTTCTTCCCTCCCTTCTAAGCCCCCCCCCCCCCGCCCTTTTTCTTTCCCCTTTCCTCACCTACTGCCTGTAGGACCAGTTTGATTTCTATACTTATGAGAGTATGTTATTCCCTTCATGAACCAAGTCTGATGAGGGTAAAACTCAAATACAGCTCTTCTCTCTCCCTTCTTTCCCTCTACTATAATATGTTTTTGTGCCTCTTCATGTGATATAATTTGCCCTATTCTACTACCCCCTTACCTCTTCTCCCAGAACCATCCCTTTATATCTCTTAATTATGTTTTTATCATTACATTAGTTATTTTTTACTGACACCCACAGTCTATGTATATCCCTTTCAATTGTCATAAGAACTGTAGTATTCTCAAGATTTACATGTATATAAAACATATATAAAACAATAAAATCCTATATAAGGATGTAATAATTTGCCTTATTGATTCACAAGGTTTTTTCACCATCCTGTTCACCTTTTTATATATCTCTTGAGTTTTGTATTTGAAGATCAAATTTTCCATTGAACTCTGGCCCTTTCATCAAGAAGGTCTGGAATTCCTTTATTTCATTGAATGTCCATCTCCATGCCTGAAAAACTATGCTGAATTTTGCTGGGTAATTGATCCTTGGTTGTAGTCCAAGCTCCTTTGCCTTTCAGAATATCATATTCCAATTTCTACTGTCATTTAATGTAGAAGCAGAAAGATCCTGTGTGATCCTGACTGTAGTTCCCGTGATATTTGAATTGTTTCTTTCTAGCTGCTTGCAGTATTTTCTCCTTGACCTGGTAATTTGGGAATTTGTCTATAATATTTCTTGGTTTTTTCAATTTGGGATCTCTTTCAGGGGGTGATTGGTGGATTCTTTTGATGACTATTTTACCCTCTGGTTCTAGGACCTGAAGGAAGTTATCCTTGATGATTTCTTGGAAGATAATGTCTAGGCTCTTTTTTTTTCATCATGGCTTTCTGGTAAACCAGCAATTTTTAGATTGTCTCTCCTGGATCTATTTTCCAGGTCAGTTGTTTTTCCATATAGACAATTCACATTTTCTTCTATTTTTTCATTCTTTAGATTTTGTTTGACTGATTCTTGATATCTCATAGAGTCATTAGCTTCTACTTGCCCAATTCTAATTTTTAATGTATTGTTCTCTTCCTTTAGCTTGTCTATCTCCTTTTCCATTTGGTTGATTTTAATTTTCAGTGGGACATTTTCTCCATTTAGATTCTGGATCTCCTTAGCCATTTCACTGATTTTACTTTTTAAAGATTTGTTTTTGTCTGATAATTTTTTTCCATTTTTTCTTTTACATCTTTCATTTGGTTTTTAAAGTCCTCCTTGAGTTCTTCCAGGAATGCTTTTTGGGCTGGAGACCAGTTCACATTCCCTTTTGAGGTTTCAGATGTGGGTATAGTGTCCATGCTGCCCTCTTCTGAATTGGCATTTTGATCTTCACTGTCTCCATAATATGAATCAATGGTCTTTGGTTTTTTACTGAGCTTTTTCATGATGTTTTTTTTTTCTCCTGGGTTCTAAAGTGGATCTCTGCTTCTGGGGCTCAAGGGGCTCTGTCTCAAGCTGGTTTTGGGAACCGTGGGCCTGCTTTTTGGATTTGTGTGCTATGGCCTCTGGTTTCATGAGGTGTGAGTGAGGGATGGTCTGGCTGCTGGAAGTCTCCTCTTCCCCTGGGCCTGCTCTACAGCATGGGTAGTCTCAGCTGGTGTCTGCCACTTCCCCTGGCTGTGCAAAGGCACATCTGGGGTCCTGGTGTTGATGTTTGCTATCCCCACCCCCCCTTAGGGCTCTCGTTCTGCAGGGGTGGGGACTGCTGAGACACCTCTCTTCCTGCACTAGTCTCTTTTGGCCAGCACACGGAGGGCCCTCTCCCCAACTTCTCTCAGTAAAAGGTTACTGAAGCCCCACTTCTGGCTCCTCTGTTTCTCCTGAGGTAATATTCTCTTGGTTAGGAATGGAGGCAGGGAGAGCCAATTTATGTGACCATTATGGATCCCAGAAGTTCAACAAGGCAAGTTTCAAACCTTTAGACTGTGGACTGGAGGCCTCCAGAGTAGCTGCTCCTGTGGCCGCAGGCTCTGCTCTGGTGTCTCCTATAGCTCCCACAGACTCCAGTCCCTGGGCTGAGAGGCCTGGGGTTTGACTGCCACCCACTGTAGCTGGTACTTCTGCCCTGGGGTTGCTTCTGTTCCTGTGTTTCCCTCACCCAGCTCTTTCCCAGACTGGCATTCTGGCTGGATTCCTCTGCTGTTCCCCATTGGTTTGGTCTGGTGCCATTCCACATGCGGGTACTCCTGCCCTTCTCAGTCTACTAGTGGCTTCTCTCTGAAATCTGTTCAGATTCACTTTTTAAGAAGTGTCTTACAGAATCTGTGAGAGAGCTCCAGTAGTTCTGTCCTTTCACAGCACCATTTGCAAGGTGTTTACATTCTAATAGAAAGAAGAAAGTGATCTGTGGGAGTGGTGGCTGACCAGGGCAGGGAGTCTTAGTCTGGGGATTCTTTGGGCTTTTGAGTAGAGCCAGAGGAAACTGAAGAAGCAAAGGTGGCATTGCTTTCTATGCCAAGAGCAAGGAGCATAACAACTGGAGGTGAGGAGAGGTAATGTGTGAGGTGGCAGAGTAAATGGCAAGCTGCCTGTGGGGGATGGCTGTATAGAATGGAAACATGGTTCTTATTAGGTAGTAAGTTAGGTGGAGTTCAGTTATATTGCTGGGTAGTTTGATCACTAGAAAAGCTATGCTATGAGGTTGCTGCAGAAGGCCCGAATTTATCTGGATGGTAGGATTGTCAAGAGGAATGAGAACAGAGCTGCAACTGCCCATACTTGTACTCATGGCTCTTTTCCTGTCTGCTCCAAGGAAACTGAAGGCCTTATGTTCTTATTTTCACTTGTAAGTGCTTTTCCAAGTTCAAGATTAGATGTGCTTAAGGAGTAGGGGTTCTTTTCGGTTGTTTGTTTGTGGGGAGAGAGGGCTCTATTACTGCAAGGGCCTCAAAGAAAACATTGTAAAAATAAGATGAAGAATTCACATAGTTGAAAGCACGAATGAATCATGGACATTAGAACTGATAAAGAGCTTAGAGTTCATACAGCCTAACCCTCCCATTGCACAGCTGAGTTAGAATTGGAACTTGGGTTTTTTAACCTCTGCTTTAGTGATTAAAAAGAAACACCCCAAAACTTGGCCACTCCATGCATATATTAAATTTGGATGCTCCTCATTTTAGAAAATGTTTACTCCAGCATTGAAAAAGTATTGCTGATTCTGAACCCAACCCCGTCGGAGTGGTTAATAGGTTAATCATTTGACATACGTATTTCTCATTTTCCTCTTTTTCTGTAGAGGGTGGAGATTGCCTTCTGAATCTTGCACACTTTATAGAAATATGTATCCTGTGCATTAATGGAGGTAAATTTAAGTGGTGCATTAGTACTGAATTTGGCATACTTCACTTTATTGGGACATGAAATTAAAGTTTCATTAAAAGTATTTATTATAGAGCGATGGAAACAATAATAATTCATGTTCTTTTTGTGGGTGACATCTGACTTAAAGGTATATGATGATTTCCAAGGAACTTTCCTGCAATATTAAAGAATATGAATGCTTCTTCAGCTAGCCAGTACAAAATTGGTGAATGCAGATAGAGGTTTGAGGCATTTCACAAACATAACAATTACTTCTGTGACTTCAGGTGAATCACTTGCCCTCCGTAGGCCTTAGTTCCTTCTTCTGGAAAAGAAGAGGCTTGGAATAAATGATTCCCAGAGGTGCTTCTAGCTCCAAATGTATGACACAAACTTGATTTATGATTAGACAAAAGACTTTGTGTTGGAATTGAGATTTTAAGATCCTTAAAAGAAAGGCACAATAGGGACTTGGAAGATCCATGGGCTGTATTTTCTTACTTAGTCAAATCATGGGCTCTTAGAACTGGAAGAACATTGAGAGCCCATTTGCTCCCAAATGTCATCTATGAGGCCTCACGAGTTTGTGACTTACCCAAGGTCACACTGTTAATTTGCAGCAGAGCTGAGAGTAGAGCCTGTGTCTCTGCCTCCTTGTCATAGCCATTATTGCTTTGAGTTTATCGGTCTCATTTTGGAAGCCCTAAATGTCCCGTTAATCATTTCTTCCTTTTTCTCACCTTCCTGTGCAGTGTTGCCATACACCCTCGAAAAGAAATCTTAGTGTCCTGTAGTGAAGATCGCCACTGGAAGATGGTGGGCATCCCCAAAGGCAATGTAATACTGACAGGTTGCGGTCACACTGATTGGCTTTCTGGCTGCTGCTTCCATCCAAGGTTAGTTTAAACATCTTCCTGAACCAGTGCTAATCCCTACTGGGAATGTGTTTGTGTGCTCTTCTCCCTGCCTCTCACTGATTTGATGACTCTCTCAATGCAATCTCATACCCTCCACTGAATTTCTAAACATGTAGATAAATGTTCCTCTGGCTTTCATTATGTTGACTTTAGATTGATTGCTTTTGGTATTTGGTACATCTGAAACTTAGTCCACATGCTGATGCATCTAACAAAGAGTAATAAGCTTTTCAGGACAAGCATTATTAATTCTCCTTGCTCTCATAAACCATGAAAAGACTGTATAGGTTTTTAGTCAATAATATATACTAAGTTTTGCATTCTTTGTGTTAATCTCACATTTTGTTTTTAGAATTATGTTGTCTTCAAAATCCAGAGGTAGTGAAGATTTTTTAAATTAAATGATTCAAGGAATATTAAAAAAGGATAAAGCACATCAGTGAGAAATAAGTTGTACATACCAGCCCTCTAATTTTGGTGATTCATTTCATTTTGAGACGCAAAACTAAGAGGGAGAGTAGATCCATGGGTTAACCCCCAAAGAGCCAAATAGATAACCTAGAGTAATTTAAATGTGTTCGTTGCTTATATCAGTGTATCTACAAAGCCCCTAAGCAGCAAAATCTATCACAGCTTACTCCATGGCCTACTGTTGTCCAATCCTGGCTTCCTTTCATCATTATTCCTCTGCTTCATTATACATGAATTCTATTATACTTTGTTTTAGACCTAGGCTAACCTCAGACCTGGATTTTATCAATTTGTAGCATTGTCTGGAAAGCCTTTTAGACACCCATTTCACTTGTTGTGACTTCTAGAACCACCCTCTTGGAAGCAAAAGTCCTAAATAGCAACTACCCCATAACAGGCAGATTAATAATATTTTGGCTCTGAAGCTTTTGTATAATCAAATTAAAAGAGGATGTTGTTTAACATTGGTTTCTTTAATAGTGAACAGACCAGGGGAAGCTAGTACTTGTAAACACCATTTTGGTTTTTTATTTTAGAATAATTGCCTCTATTTTATGTCATTTTGCTATTCTTTTAACCTTAAAAAAGCAGTGCCCATTACAGTTTTGATCTTTGGTATATCATTATAGCTATCTTTGTTCTTCATGTGCCCTGTATGATTCATTTCTTTTGCCCATACCTCCTATATCTATTTAAATCAACTGATCACCAAATCAGTGTTGAAATTGGCATCTGCTATTTTTGGCACAGTCCCACTCCCTAACATTAAAAAAGAAAACTAGCACTGGATTTAGTATGATTTGAACCTCAATAATCAGTTGAATCAGATTCAAAAATTTTCCATTTACAATACTCTAAATCTTTTTTATGAATTAGGCAATAAACAAGTTGTGGTTGTTTTTATAAAGTACTTACTATGTGTCAGGCATTGTGATGGTCACAGGGAATACTAACATGATAAGTGAAGTAAACAATTCCTAGTCACAAGGAGCTTACAAAGGGATTCTATGAGATGGAAATGAGGAGGGAGTGTATTCCAGGTGTGAAAAGGCAGGGAAGCAGGAGATGGAGCATTGTGTATGATTACCACAGGGTATTTAGCACATTTAACTCAGTAGAAAATGTTCTATTATTCCACTGAATTTTCTTTTACATGTCTGTGAAGCCCATTTATTTTAATTGATGTTTTGAGTACCCCCATTGACTTTTTCTCCTTCCTCCCCCATGAAGATACAAAATTGTACTAGATCTGAATATCAAATAGAATAAATTATAAGATTTTAAGGTAAAAATAAATTGTTTGGAAGATTGGGAGTTCAAAGGATAATTTTGACCACTTCATTTTCTTTAATCCTTCTGAAGTAGTATTTATTTTCAGTATTAGGTCCTTCACTGGAATTGAATTTATGAGCATGTAGTGTGTTCCATATCTGATATATGGATAAACAGAATACTGTCAGCCTCTCAACTCCTACCAACATAAAATTCATCTCTGAAAACAGAGAAAATACAATTAGAAGTGCAGGCTATCACATATATCTGCTGGGCATACTAACCAGCTTTCGATAATGTTTTGTTACCATGACATCAAGTGACTCACAGACTTGAAAAAAGATTTTCTCATTAGTGTTTGACCAACATAAAGGCCTTTCAATAGGGCCTCCCTGTCTCCCATTCAATTATTGAAATTAAAATGAGGCGAGGGATATCATTATTCACTCACAATATGAATTTACTCTCACTGTTTGCTATGGTAGGAGAGGAGTGAAATGCTGCTACAGTATTTGTCTTCTATTAGTACATGGAAATAAAAATAGTGGGGCTGAATACATTTCACCATAGGAGATTTCAGGCAGGGACATTAACCATCATATGATCATATTGTAAAGTGAAATGAAAGAAAGAAATGTAGTTTTTATGCCATAATTATTAGGACAAAAAAAGGATGAATTCTTTAAAGGTTTAGATGAATAAACTCTTAATTTTTTCATAGCTTTTAATTGTTTATAGATAAGACTGCAGATTCCCCCATGTCTTTCAGGAATAAATCTTAATGTCTTAATTGCATTAAGAAATATGATCCTAAAATGTGATTATATTTTATTCAATTCAGTAGACATATGCAAGGCACTATGCTAGGTCCTTGGTATACAAAGATTAAAAATGAAACAGCTCCTGCCCTCAAGGAGCTCACATTCTATTGGGTCAATACAGCATATACACAGATAAGTAAATGCAGTATAATTTGAAGAGAGAGAGAGAGAGCATTAACAAAGTGGAAGCTGAGGGATGGCTGCACAGAAGAGGTAATGCTTAGGAGGAATTTCTAAGGAAGATGATGATTCTAATAGGTGATAAGGAGGAAAGGAGTGTATTGAAGGCAGAGGGGACAGTTTATGCAAATACACACAGGTCAGAACATGAATACTGAATTCAGGGAATAATAGTAGTAACCTGGGACTATTATTCTGAGAGTGGAAGAGAAGTAACATGAGATGACTTGAAGAGTAATTGGAAGAAATTATGAAGGCTCTTAGATGCAAAAATAAATTTATATTTTATCTTAGAGGCCATAAGTGGTCTTTAAAGTCTTTTGTGCAGTGATATCATCACATGTCTGTCTAGTGAGGTCTGTTTTGTGGAGGATGCATTTAAGAAGGGAATGATTGGAAATGGGGAGACTACAGGTAAGAATGGGTGAAGATCTAGAATAGCAGCCATGTGAACAGAGAGAAGGCACAGATGTTGCAGATGTTCTGGATTTAAAAATCATAAGATTGTAACTAATTCAATGTGGGTGGTGATGGAAAAGGAATATTTAATGATAACTCCAAGCTTATGAGCTTTGGTGACTAGGAGGATGGTAGTACCATTAATAAAAAATATCAAACTTTAGAGGAGGAACAGACTTGCAAGTAAAGATGATGGATTTTGCTTTGAATGTGGCTGGTGGACATCTGGTGGGGAGGGAAGGATGTGTGGCAGGCAGTAGACAATGAAAAATTGAACTTCAGGAGAATGATCAGAAATATATTAAGAGCTGGGAGTCATCTGTGTCAAGATGACAGTTGAACCTGTGGTAGTTGATGAAATCATCCAGGAGGAGAATGTAAAGTGGAAAGAGAAGTGGGCAAAGGACGGAACTTAAGTGGATACCTTCACTTAGGTGATAGGAGATGGGTGAGGGGACCTTGGCCTTTTTAGGCTAAGGTCTTTAACAGGGCTCAGACTGAGGCAACACCCATTCAATGATTAAGGCTTAATAAGAATTGAAGCAGAGAATGGCCTCTTAATCTAGTCAAAAATTAAAAAAAAAAATCGATGGGGGGAGGGGGGAAGACCCTTAGGGTTTCCAGCCAAAACAGAAACAATTGCTATTTACATTAATTCTGAGCCAATCTGGGCCAAACAATGATGTAGTAGGGCTTAGCCTGGGACCTATTGTTGGCCAATCAAAGAGATTTAGAATGATTTGGGGTAAAGTCTGGCTTTTAAGGGGGAGGGGGGAAGAAAGGTTTCAGAGATAAAAATTTACATTCTCTTTGGGCAAAGCACTGGAAGGTAAGGGTGTGGATCCTATGTGGACTGAGTGAGGGTAGGGGAAGGAGGGAAGGAAGGAAGGAAGGAAGGAAGAAAGGAAGGAAGGAAGGAAGGAAGGAAGGAAGGAAAGAAGGAAGGAAGGAAGGAAAGAAGGAAGGCCATTTCCAGTTGCATCCTGGGCCATCTCCAGTTGTCCTGACACATATCAGGCCACTGGACCCAGATGGCTCTGGAGGAGAAAGTGAGGCTTATGACCTTGCATAGCCCTCCCTCACTTAAATCCAATAATTCAATTCACTTGCAAATTATGGTATCACCTCCTAGATGTCATAGTCCTCTTCAAAGAGAAGGACAAACAACCATACCCACACCCACAAAAACAACAGGAGATGGACAGGATGAGCAAACTGTCAGGTAGAAGGAGGAGGAGAAACAAGTGTTAACAGATCCAATTGAGGAGAGAACATCCAGGATCAGAGAATGGGTCACAGTGTAAAAATGGTATAGATTTCATTAAATTTAGATTGTTAATATCCTTAGAGAAAAAAGTTTTAGTAGAATTGTGGCCATCTAGGGGTGCTGGGAACCCCAAAATTTAAAGGCAAAAAGCATGGCTTCTGCCTTGACAGAATTCAACTCAAGCCTTCTTTCAGTCAGAAACAAAGTTTATTAAAGGTTTATTAAAACACCTGTTGGGGTGGGTGAGATATTAAGAATCTGTGCAACTGGCCAGATTTTAAGAATCTGAGCCATTTAATGACTGTGGGAATATCTGGATGAGGTCTGGTGCCAACAATGAGGGCTACAATGAAAGGGCAGTTAAAAGAATTATACTGGGATGGGCTGGATGCCTCAAGGGAATGCCTGAGACTTGGCCTTGTGGGGAAGTTAAGGGGCTGGGTTGAAAGTTCAGAGGTTGGGGGGGGGGTGTTCAGAGCGCATACCCCATCATTATGATGGAGTCAGAAGCCTGATTCTGTAGAGAATTAAGATAGTGCTAAGCAAATGGAGGGATCAAGGATAGACAACTTTTTCTAGGAGCTTGACCAAGAAATGAAATAGAGATTGAGGAAATGGCAAGAATAAGGGGGTTTTGTTTGTTTTTTGGATGACAGAAATCAGAGTGTGGTTATAGGCAGCATAAAAGGAGTCTGTAGTAAGAAGAAAATGGAAGATGAAAGAGGGAGGGGGTGATTTCTTGTGCAATCTCCAGGAGGCCTCAGGAGAGTGGAAAAAGATTTGGAACAGTTGCTACAGGGGCTGAGATTAAAAATAAAAGGATTGCCTTGCAGCAGGGTTAGCTATGATGAACTTGAATAAAATGATTTATAGAGACCTCCATGGGCAGGTTTGTATGACTTCCTCCAGCTTCATGAGAATAGGAGAATAGATGGCAGTTGGGAGGGAATTAAGAGGCAGAAGGGCATACATGGATAATGGTAGGAAATAGGTGCATGGAATTCAAGGGTGAGGGAAAGTATATAGCTGAACTTGCTATGCATAGTATGAAGAATGTGAAGGACAGATAATTAGGCAAGAGCAGGGGTGATAGCCTGGGGGAATAGGAAAAGATAAAGGAGCTGGAGGTCATATTGAGGATGAAAAATACGTTTAAAGGAAGAAGGAGGAAGATAGATAACATGGCAGGAATTTGTGATCAGGGAGAATTGTGAAGTTCAGAATCATGGAGATAGCACAGCAGTTGGGGAGGATTAGCTCTAAATTTTGACCACCCCTGTAAGTGGTTGAGGTGGAGTAAAAATATAGAAAATTGAACAGCTGTCTCATGTACGACAGAGATATATCATTTAGCAATGACCTAAGATCTGGGAATCTCCACTTTCTGCCTTTGTGGAGAGCAGGAGGAAAGTAGTGGCTGTATCATCAGGTGCCTAGAAGGGAAGGTTGGGGAAGGTCAGGATGAAGGATAACCACAACTGATGGATCATTCTATCACCCTCTGGTCTCCAAAAGAAGATTTAAGCTTGTACTGAGCTGCAATTGTATCTGTCTCCCACACATAGGATATTTGTTATCTAGATATTCTCTTAGGGATTCAGGATAAAAGCCACTTGCCTTAGTCACTCCCAAGGGACAAGTAACTGATTGGTTAGCTTTCTTCCATTCAACAATTGTTAAACAAAAGACAATCATGAATATCAAACAATATAAACCAGAAATTGGGGAAGTTTTAAAATTAAGCTAGATAATAGTATACCCAAAAGTAAATGAACTTTTTGACTCCTTAGTGATATAAAATCTCAGTTCAACCAAGTAGATAACATTTTTACTGGGGATGTCCATTTTTAGCAGTCTCTGAGGTTCAGGGCCTAGAAGTCAAGGGATATCCTGGGGTTTCAGCTTCCTCCACATGTCTTCTGCTCCAGTGATTCTCTTTAGATATTCAAAAATTGATGTCTTCTCTCTTCACCCCATCTCCCTCAATCTTTGTTGTTCTCTCCTTCCCCTGAGGTCTTTCACACATATAAAGTGGGCTAAGCAATCTTTTAACTAATGTCGACCTTTAAGTTTGGTTAAAGGAGGCAAACAGACTAGGTAAAATAAAAATTTGTATAGATTTATTCCCTTAAAGCTAACTCATACAAGACCATGGAATCAGAAGCAAACTTCTGATTGACCAGAGGAAGACACACAAATGTTTAAGTAATGAATCTCAGCTGCAGTTTATGATCTCCATATCAAAGAAAGGAAGTTGTTAGGTAAACAGGGCAATTGACAAGGGAGGTAGATGTAAATATCTCTAGCCCACTGTCCTGACTGCAGACTTTCAGTCACCACAGCAATTTTATCTGGTCTTTGAAGTTGCTGACACAGAAAGGGGGATTTTTAGCATAGAACAAAAGCAATTTGAATGTTTTGGACATTATTGGGGTTCAAATAATCTGAAAGGATTGACACTGATCAAGAGGCATGTTTCCATCTACATACACTGAATTCAACTTTACAGTTCGTCCTTCAGGAAACTACCTAACTCACTTCAGATTATGTAGGTAATGGGAGTGGAGAAAGTAATGAACTGGGAAGCCAGGTATGAGAGCACATGTTGAAATAGAAAGGAAGACTATGGACCTGGTGAAATCCTTGAGAAAGGAAAGAGGGTGGCATTGAGGTTTATGGTGGTAGACAGAGGTTCTGGATGTGATGATATATAGGAAGGAATAGTCTGAATCTTCCTGTTGGCTAGATGTGTATGTCCATGAGGTGTGGGAGGGGAGGTCAACTTGCACTAGAAAGAGAGAGTGGGTAAGAATGTGTCATCTTAATAGTGCCAGAAGATGGAGCATGTGAAGTGAGAGAGTCTGCTAATAGGGAATGAGGTTGGGTGTTTCAGGTGATACATTGGACAAAGGGCAGAAGAATGTATGAACTTTGGAGAGGCCGAACTGAATTGTATAGGGAGGAAGAATTTTTGCCATATTAAACAGCTATGATAAATCATAAGAATAAAAGCAGGAGGTAAAAATCAACCAACCATAGAATGGGGAAAGGACCAGATTGGGTCCTTCCACCTTCAAGTTCCTGTGATTACTGAACAAGGCATTAATTAGCACAAGGTTAGTAGTGTTAGCTTCCATAGCTTGTCATTACAAATGCTGGGGAGCAAGGAAGTATAAGGAATGTGACTTAGTTAATATATGGTGATTTAATCCCATCCCTTGGGTGAGACTGAACTCATACTTAGTACTAGTTGCACAACATAATTCCAATATGGCATGGATTAATAGTTCCCAAAGATATTCTATAATTAGGGTAAGCCCTTGGATCCTGAATCGTAAGATGATAGATACACAACATACTCTGTCTCATTGAAGTTCAGCAGCTCATGTTGTGCTGAGACCTTGAACATATCAAATTACTTTTTAAATTTAAATATGTAACATTTAGTTTTAGTTTTATCTTTAATTTTCCAGAATTATTCCACTTAATTTTGAATATAAAATATTCTGCTAGGCACAAAATAATATTTCTAAAATGAAAGGTTTTTTTATACATAAGGTGATTCAAATATTGAGCATATAGATATTTAAGAATTTTGTTAGAATAACATAGACATGAGTGGGTTGATAGGGTCGGGTTATTAGTGAGATTATGTTAGATTAAGTTACTGACTCCTATTAGTTGGAAGGTATCTAACATAAGTTTGCTTCCTAATGAATTCAATTCATATTTTAGTGACCAGAACTGAAAGTAAAAAATAAATCTGAGCAATTAAATAAAAAACCAAACATTTTGATATAACTTCCTTTTTCCTTTCTAAATTCTTTATTTATATAATAGAAAACCCCTATCTTATCATTTTCCTGAGATACCTATGTGACAAAGGGCTCTTCCTTAGTCTGCTAACATGTCTCTTCTCTCCAGTATCCTCCATGGAGGTCCAGGGCACTCATGTTGTCTTTTGCCTTGGATACATTTCCTGGCCTTTAGCCCTAAAGCCCTACCTTCAAATACTTTCTTATCTTTCTGCTCTTCAGGGAACAGCTGATAAACATTTGAACAAATACCCTACCTGGGCCACCATTCTATTGCTTAAAAGTCAGCTAAACAAAATTGAACACTGCTCTGAGAAATTCAATAAAGGAAAAAAAAATCTCTGGAAAAGGAAAATATGAAGTTAGACTACTAATGAGATAATTACAGTCTATATTTGTATATGTGAGACATGAATATAATGCATTGAAGCTTGTTTCATTTTTAATGTATATAGCCAAAATGATGGTGGCACTTGAAAATAATTATGCTAAAAAGCTATTGTTTCTATTTCTTAATGTAGTGATAGAAATATTCTTTGGAGATTCCCTTACAGGCCAGTTTAGAAGTATTAAGTTGGGAAGAAATAAGAAAATCAGTTACATTACTTTTCTTCACATAGTCATACTTTAAAATTAAAATATTAACCCTGTTTGATCATACATATTTATTGTTCACCAGACTCCTTGCTGAATGGTTTCTGATTGTTTCCAAAATCAAATCTGCTCTCTTAAGAAGAAGAGTTTCCACCAGTAAGAATATTCAAAAGATTATGGCAGACTCTAAAGGCTATTATGAAAGATATTTGAATCTCTTATTTCCTCAGATGTGAGAATTCTAACTATGGAAGCTCATTGCACTAAAGTAACTGAAAATTGTCTGTAAACTAGTAGATAAGTCCTAGGATGAGGATTAAAGAGTTTCCTGAAACACATAGAGGTTAAACAACTTACTTAGGGTCACATTAGTAGTCAGTAGGATTTGAACTTAGCTCTTCTTGACTCCAAACCCAACATTATCAACTATACCAAGCTACATACAAGATATTTTTCTACACTATTTTGAGAAATTAAAAAATTGTTAGAAATTGTACATGGCCTTGCAAAGGTATAAGGAAAATGTGGTAAATAAATACATGCTGCAGATGCCTCAATGACTGAGCCCCTACTTTTGCTATGAAAACTGTTATTTTGGGGATTTAAAGAGGAAGGAGAGAGAAGGGAAGGGGAACCAAAATGATAGAACTGGATAGCCCATCCTCCTCCAACAAATTTCCCACAAACTGTTCCACAAAAATCTAGAAAGTGTAATAGGCTGAATCCTGATTGAAAAATCAAAGAAAAACAAACAGTAAATAATATTTCCAGTCCAAGTTCACAAATGGAGATGTGCCAAAGGTTTCTTGGACACAGGAGACAGGGTCTAGCTAGGAGGGTACTATACAGAGCATACAGTGCTGTGTAGTGTTAATCTGATCAAAGATAAATGAAAAGAATCCAACAGTAACTTCTTGAAAGAAGCCCTAAAATTAATTATCTAGGAATATTATACTCAATATCTAAAGCTTCTAGAGCTTTCCCTAAAAATGTTAACAAGACACAGGGACAGGGACTGGTTTTGTTGTGTGTTATTATCTTAAAAAAGAAAGGAAATGGAGAAAAAAAATGAATAAACCTGAGAAGGGAAGGTAAAGAAAGAGTGAAGAAATTTGTATCACATAATTGAGATATGAAAGTAGAAGGCTTTTTGGTTTTGTATATATTTATATAAATTTCTACCTCTAAATAAGGAGAAAGGGGTGGGAGAAGCAGTGCCACCTTTACTTCGCTTTCATTTGAAGTGGTCAAAGATAGACCTCTGGTTCTTATCAAATGGGAGTACAAAGAAACAATTATTTCTCAGCTGTGCAAGGCATCTTTACAAAAACTGACTGTGTGTTAGGGTATGAAAATACTACAAATTCAGAAAAGAAAGACTATTAATCATATTTTTATGAAACATAATAAAAACCATATTGAATGAAGGGATGCTGAAGAAACAATTTAAAATTAATTGGAGATTAAATAATCCTAAAGAACAAATCATAGAAACAATAGATAATTTCATTAAGTTTGAAAATAAGAACAGTATAGCACAACAAAACTTTTGAGTTATAGCCAAAGCAGTCTTTAGTAGACAATTTACATCTCTAAAAACTTTAATAAATTAAAAAAGTAAGAGCAGATCAATGAATTGAGCATGCAACTAGAATAATTATAAAACCCCAAAATTAAAATACCAGTTAAACACAAGAATAGAAATCCAGAAAAACAAAGAAGAGATCAACAAAATTGAAAATAAAAATATTTGAAGAATAAGTAAACCTAGAAACTTTTAAAAAATAATCATTAGCTAATTTGATTTTTAAAAGGGGAACATCAAATTACCAGCATAAAAAAAATGTGTATTGTCAACATATGAACAAGAACTAAAGGGAACTATTCAAAACCATTTTCATGCACAATTATAAGCTAATCAAATGGATTATCTAAATGTAATAGATGAATATTTACAAAAACACAAAATCCCCAGATTAATACAATGAGATCGCATGAGAAGTAGATGACTAAAATAACCCAATCTCAGGAAAAGATGTTCAACAAGCCACAAGTGATCTCCCAAAGGTGGGGGTGGGGTGGGGCAGAGACAATATAATTCAGGAATAGATTTTCAAAAGAATTTTATCAAACATTTAAAGAAAAATTAATTCCAATAGTATAAGCTATTTGAAAACTCAGGAAGAAATCCCACGAATTCCTTGTATGATACAAATACATTCTCTTTTTTTGATAATTTTTAAATTTTATACTCAAATGCAAAATAAGGAAAGAAAAGAAAAACTAACTAACTGAAATACTAAAACTTAAATACAAAATAAAAAAAAAAACATTGCCGTGTTCATAGAAGACCATAGGAGAGGATTTGTAATATAAAGCAATAAATTTACATTTCAAGAAAGCCTATATAATAAATACTATATATTGTGTTTAGAGCTGTAGATCTTTTCTTTACTTCCTTGTAGGTTTTATTTTGTTCTCTGCTGTGCACTTTTTACTTATTGTTCTTTTTTCCCCTTCCTTCCCAAAGAAGGCTACAATTAAGTACACACACACACACACACACACACACACACACACACACACATTCAGGCGCATCTATGTAAGACTGTACTGTGCTTGCTTGTGCTGTTTCTCTAAACGTGGATAGCATCTTTGTTCATAAGTCCAAGTCTTTCCATATTTTTCTATATCTACCAACTCCTAATTTCCTACACCATGGTAATATTCCAACCTTATAATGTCAAATTATTTTTAATAGTCTAAAACAACATTGATTATTATGGCTGACATATAGTGTAGTTTTCATGTTTTTCTCTTTTGATTAAATCTATTTTAGCTTTAACTTTGAGATCATGATTACTACCTCTGCTTTTTTCTCTAATAAATTCTACTTGATGTTTTTTTGTGTGTGCTTCTCATTTCCTATCCCTCTTACTTTTCTTCTACCCACTACCTTGCCCTCCTATCACTTAACCTATTCCCCCTCAAAGGATCCGTTCTTTATCCTTTCCCCCCATCCTTTCCCTTTGCTTTGTTGTTTCTATGTGAATGTAGAAGACTTTTATAGAAAACTTAAATGTAGACTATGTACACACACACACACATATATATAGTGTTCCTTCTTTATCCCATTCCCACTAATGCAGATGCCCTTCTATACCCCCTTTGTCCTATTCCCTCAACCTCTTATTTCTTTATAAATTTAGAAGACTTTTATATACATACATATATATGTGTATATATATATATATATATATATATATATATAAAATGTGTACACACACACACACACACATACACACACACTTTTTTTCTCTCTTTAACCCAGATCTGATGTGAGTAGGGCTCCCTCTAAAAATCCCTCACCCCTCGCTAACACCTTGGCCTTTTATTTATTTCTGAATTTAGAAGACTTTTATACATATACATATATACACATACATGCATATACACATATACATACCTGTATATGTATGTATGTATGCATGTATGTATATATTGTTCCCTCTTTAATCCATTCCTAATGAGAGTAGCATTCCAGAACTACCAGCCCTCCTCCCCCATCTAATTCCTCTGTGTCAATTCTTCCTCTCGCACCTCATTTGTATAAGATAATTACTCTTTTTACCTTTTCCTAGATAGTATTACTTTTTAGAATCACATCATAATCAGGTCTTTCCCGATCTTTATTTCTAACTACCCAATTACTAATGACAATCTTAGAGATACAGTTTACATTTTCTTAATCTTCTTGTTTTATTGTTTTTAATGATCTCGTGTTTCTTGGATTGTTCTTATTTTTTTAAAATTTTTGCTTAATCTCTCTCATTTGATTTTTAAAATCTTTTTAAAATTCTTCTTACATTCTTGATAACTAAATTGGAAATTCAAAAGGGAGAAATAAAAGTACACATAATGATCTCTAATAACAATAGCTAAAATGTCTATAACCCTTACAATATGCTAGGCAATATGTTAAATGCTTTGCAGTCATAATCTCATTTGGTCTTCACAACAACCCCAGGAAGTAGTTATTATTATTTACCACTTTACAGTTGAGAAAATATAATGGTAATTAAGGTGGGACTTTTTTGTTTTCTCTTTTAGAATGCTGAAGTAATCAAGTGCTTTTGATTAAGTCTTCTAGGTGCAAAGCCCCAGGCCTACACCCTTTTGCTAACTAGGTGTGAAGCCCCAGGCCAGTACCTTTTGCTGATTAGGTGTGAAGCCTTCAGGCCCTAAGAAGGGTATATAAACTCAGAGGTTGGCATTTTGTTTGGGGCTCTCATTCACTGGAAGAGTGTCCTGTGATTTGACTAGAGGAAACTCTGGGCAGCCATTGATGAGAGCCCCGCCCTCCCCACCAACTTGAAAACCCAGATGTTGGTGCTTCCCTGATTACTATGTACTGAGATGTTGGACAGAAAGCTAGAAGACTGTCTACTGGTTTGTGTTATTTGATCTGTTAATATTTTCTGTTTGTAATTTGTTGTATTTTCTGTTTGTATTTGCTCTGAAATTTGCTGGTCCCCCCCCCCCCCGAACTAAGTTAATTATATATGTGTGTTTGATTAAAGTGAGATTGTTAACTCCTTAAAGTTGCTTTCCTTAGAAAAGCAGATCAAAGAACCTGCGCTGGCAGCCCTTCTGTCAACTGGTGTTGTTGGGCTTTCACCCCTACAACAGCTGCTAGCAACATTGTTGTTACAGAAAACTGAGGCAAACAGAGTTTAAGTGATTTGCCCAGGATCACACAACTAATAAGTGTCTTGAGGATCACACAATTAAGAAGTGTCTGAGGCAGGATTTGAGCCCAAGTTCAAATTTTTGACTCCAGGCGCCATAATCAATCCACTGGGCCACCTGTCTCCCCTTAGTGGATATTGATGCAAAATTTTATATTAAAATATTAACAAGAAGACTATAGAAACATATCACAAAGCTTATATGCTATAACCAGGTTAAATTTGTATCAGGAATGCAGGGTTTGTTCAGTATTAGGAAAACTATCAACATAATTGACCATATTAATTAAAAGACCAACAGAAACCATGTGGTTGTGTCAGGAGATATAAAAAATTTTTAATGTAATACAGCAGCAATTCCTATTACAAACATAAAAGTCCCAGCTAGTGCAGTAAGAAGTCAGTATTTTGGGGAAAAATATAAGAACATTGAAAAGCAGTCTGACAGAACTAAATATAGATAAACATAACAAGATAAACTCCAAATTTGTATGTGGCTTAAACATAAGAAATGACATAATAGTCAAATTAGAGGAGCAAGGAATAAAATTCCTTTCAAATTTATAGATAGAAGAACAGCTCATGACCATGCAAAGGATACAGAAGACCATAGAACATAAATAAATAATTTTGGTGATATACGGTTAAATGTTTTTTCATAAACAAAATCAGTCAATTCAGCTAAAATTAGAAGAGAGACAGGTAACTAGAAGGTATGTTCCTTTAATAAAGATTTCAATTCAAATACATACAAACACTCACATAGATAAATACATATATACATACATATGTATAACTGATTCAAATTTATACGAAGAAGAGCCATTCCCCAAGCGACAGATGATCAATGGATTTGAATAGGCAGTTTTCAGAGTAATAAATCCAAACTATCAATAGCCACATGAAAAAAATGCTCTAAATCACTATTAGAGAAATAAACATTAAAGCACCACTGAGATTCCACCTCACACATTTTCAGATTAGCAAAGTTGACGGAAAAGGAAAATGTCAAATCTTAGAGGGGTTTTGGGAATGCAGATACTTTAATGCATTGTTGAAGGAGCTGTGAACTCTACTGGCTGTTGTTAAAGGTAATTTGGAAATATGCCCCCAAAGTTACTAAACTATGCATATCAATATCACTATTATTAATTCCATACTCAAGAAGAAAAAGACCCATAATGTATAAAAATATTTGTAGCACCTTTTTGTGTGGCAAATACTGGAAACTAAGGGAGTCCTCTTAAATTAGAGGATGATTGGATAAATTATGGTATGTGAATATAATAGAATAGTATTGTGCCACAAGACATTATGAAGCATTTATTACAATATGCTAGGCACTGTGTTAAATGCTTTCCTTTTAAATGATTTCTGAGAAACCTGGGAAGATATTTGAACTAATGCAAGTTGAAATGAGCAGAACCAGGTAAATAGTTTATACAATAACAGCATTGTGAAAACAAAAAACTTTGGAAGACTTAAGAACTCTCATCAACAACAGATGATTTTAGAGGATGATTTCAAAGGAATGATGGAAAAAAACCTCAACATGCTACCCACTTCCCAACAGAGAGGTAAGGGACTCGGTGCACACGTGTGCGCGCGTGCGCACACGCACAACCACACCCAGACACAGACACACACACAGACACACACACACACACACACACACATATATCCATATATGTGTATATATGTGCGCCTTGCCTATATGTCAATATATTGTATTTGAGTATACATATAGATATTTTGTATATATTCAATATGCATCTGTATATATATAGTTTGAATTTCTGTATTTAGGTATCATTGGATTCATTTTTAAGCCTATATATTTTATTTTATGCATTTAAAAACATTATTCTAAGAGGTATCCACAGTCCACTATACTGCTAGGGGCTAGAAATAAAGATTATGAACCCTTGCCTTTGAGGTTTGTCTTATACACCCTAAGCCATATCTAATGCATTTTATTTTTCCATGGTCACACAAGCACACTTCAGTCCCCTATGCTTCTTCCCATGTACAGAGCTCTCCTGCTCTGTCATTGCCTTCCTTCTGGCAAAACTGTGAAGAATGTGATATCAGTCATTTATAACAGTTGACATGATTTTCAACAATAAAGTATTGTCTTAACTGATCATTGCATTTTAAGCCTTTTCTCAAGCAATCACCAAGCATGTCTTAGCAAACATCTCCCCCTCCTTTCCTGATATATGCCAGGCATTGTACTGCTTACATAGGATAACTACCTCTGCCCTCAAGGATTTCACCATCTATCAGGGAAACAACATGGACACACATAAGTGTGCACAAAATATATGCAAGTTAATCTGAGGGCACCACTAACAACTGTGGGAATCAGAAAAAGCCTTCTGTAGGACATTGCCCTTGAACTCAGTTTTGAAATAAGCAAGGGGTTCAAAAAGTGAGAAAGGAAGTACATTCTAGGCATGGAATTATCTTTCACTAAATGAAAGTCTCTTTTCTCTTTTTAAAAGAACTCTAAGCTTTTGCAAGCAAGTGGTGAAACTTCTGCAGTTTCAGAGAAAGTCCCAGAATTACACAAAGACTACTCATCTGACTCTAAAGATAAATGTGACTTACTCCAATGACTTTTTAGGGTCAAAAAGTACAGATGAGATATCCACTATCCTTCCCTAGCAGTAAAACAGGATGCTGCTGCTGCTGCTGCTGATATAAAGCAGGATTAGCCCATTAGAAGCTGTTAGAAATCTAGTCTTCAAACCATTAGGCTTAAAATAACCTGTTTTTCTTTGTTTCCAGCTGCTGGACTACCTGGAAGTACAGGTGTGATGATAGGCCCTTCCTATGTAAATCTTCCCCCATTTTCTCTCTTTTGATCTTTTCAGACTGTTTAAGTCAAATTAACCTCCTGTATCCATCCCTCTTACTCTCCCAGAGAGCCATCAGTTATTTTAAAAAAAATGATTTAAAAAAGAGAAAAATGGGCAAAATTGCTCAATGAATTTTTAAAAAATCTGACGTTACATGCAATAGTCCATTATATGCAATGGTCCATACCTGTACTCCCCTCCCTCACTTCTGCAAAAGGAATGAGAGAAGTGTCTCCTCATGTCTTTTATTTAGGCCTAATTTTGTTTTATTTTTATCTCACCACATTCGTTTTTAGTTGTCTTGCAGTGGCTGGTTTTTGTTTGTTTTTTACCATTGATGTTGTTGTAGTCATTTTGTACACTGTTTTCCTGGCCCCACTTACCTCAGTTTACATCAGAGCCCACGCATCTCTACCCAGCTTAGAAAGTTCCTCTCAAAAAAGTTTATCCAACAAATTTATCCTCTTTATCAATAAGAATGCTGTTGTCTATAGATCCAAACATGGACCCTAGTTGTTATTTCAGCAAATACTGACAAAGAATAAGAACAGATTCTTACAGAATACATTATGACTATAAAGTACTTGATATAGATTATTGTATTCAATCCTTTAGATATAAACAATACAAGTATCTAAGATCACAGCAGCTGGCAGGTGAAGAAGCTAGACCTCAAAGCTATATGTTTTGTCTCCCATTCCAATGCATTTAAAACTCTATTACATTGGCTCTAGAAATAAAATACACTGCATAAGGGCACTACCGATGTCAAAATACAACAATCCAAAGAAATATTCTCCTATTAGTTTGTTTTTGTTTCAACCTGCTACTCTAGTATTTGAATGAAAGTAAAACAAAAGGGTGTTGTTTTTTGTCACTTTCTCTCTTAGCTGTACTAAGGGGCCATCACATGGTTCTTCCTCAGGGTCTGATCCTGTTGAGGGAATCCTGTGATCCCAACAGCCATACTAAAGGGCCATCACGTGAGTCTTCCTCAGGGTCTCACCCTGCCTAGGAAGGCCTGTGATCCCCACAGACTAATGGGCCATCACATGTTTCTTCCTCAGGGTTTGGCCTTGCCTAGGAAATCCAGTGATCCCCACAGCTGCATTAAAGGGCTATCATGTGGGTCTTCCTCAGGATCTGACCCTGCCAAGGGAGTCCTGTGATCCCCATAGCTGTGTTTCTCACACAGAGATTTGTTGTAAGGAAAGCTCTTTGCAAATCTTAAAAGTACTTTATAAATGTGTGATGCTGCTTTGGCCCCAATGCCTCCAGATGTCCCTCTACAGAGACCAGGACACTGGAGATGAATACCTGTTGCTGCAGCAAAAATCTCCTGGCCTTGTTCTCCTTGACAATTCCCCTTGGGGAATTTTGTCTTTGCCTTGAGATTGGAGGGGAACTTGACTTTGCTAAATTTGTTCTAGGCTACATTTTGCACTTGTGGCAAGAGAAACAGAGAAGTGGCCTGGGAACTGAAGGCAGTGGGTCTGCTGTGGAAACTGGAGAAGGGTTATAGCCATAAGGTTACCAATGTCAGATCCACCCTAAGCAATGTGTGTAGATTCTGCTTTGCTGAAATCCCTCCCAGCTGCCTCTCTTCTACCACTGTGATTCTGATTTGGGAGAGGTTTTGTCTCTTTTTTCAAAAATGCAGTTTTATTGATATCTTTTTGTTTTATGGAACAGAAATTTGACCTTTCATACCTTGTCCTTCTCCATCCCAGAGAAAAATCGCTGACAATTTTTCAAAGCAGAAAAAAAGGAAAATAAAACAATAGCAAAAATCATTCAGTGCATTGAAAATGTGTTCATATTCAATACTCCACACCAGTGGCTGCTCCACTCTGCAAAAGAGTGAGTCTTTTCTTTGGAACCAAGTTTGTTGTAATCCCGTGACATTATTTTTTTCAAATTATTTTGTGGGTGTTTTTCTTTTTATTCACATTGTTATGGTTATTGTGTATCTTTTTTCCTTGATTCTCACTTCAGTTTGTATCAGTTCATATAAGTCTTTCCATGATTCTCTATGTTTGTGTTGTTTACTTTTCTGTGTTTGAATGTTTAATTTGCATCTTAAGCCAGTAGATATGACAGAGCCTATTAACCACCTGTATTGCTAATGCTATTTGCATTAGCTAATTCTAATCTATATTGTTATTCAAATGCTACATGGAAAGGGATGATTGAGGAGCTTCGTAGAAGGGAGAAAAATTTAAAACTTCAATATTTTGTCAAAGAAAGTTCTTTAGTTTGGGGCTCAGAGGTAGAAAAGGGAATTACTGATTCATTTTACAACTTTCCAGAATACACCTTCCTCATGTTTTCTCTAGACTAATGAGTTAGCAGCCATTGCTTGCTAATTAGAGCCGTTTCCCTTCTCAGTTGTGCTTCGTACACCATCCAGGCTTTCCCACCATCCCTCCCTTCCTTCTCCCCCTTATCTTTTCAGCTTCCTTTTGTGTTTTCTTCCCCCGTTAGAATGTAAGCTCCGTGAGGGCAGAGACTGTCTTTCTTTTTGTCTGTGTTTAGCACGGTGCCTGGCACATAGTAAGGGAGTCATAAATGCTTATTGCCTTGCCTTTGCCTTGAACTGAGGTGTGTATCCATCATTTTTTCTTTTTTTTTGGAGGGGGGAAGGCAGGGTAATTGGGGTTAAGTGACTTGCCCAAAGTCACATAGCTAGTAAGCATGTCAAGTGTCTGAGGCTGCATTTGAACTCAGGTCCTCCTGACTCCAGGGCTGGTGATCTACTCACTGCGCCACCTGGCTGCCCCCCATCATTTTTTTTCATAGGCTTGGTTTGAAAAGATAGCCACTCCTCCAGGGAGAAAGAACAGTGGGAGGAGCTAAAGGAATATCTCACCCAAAGGGGAAGGGTAGTCTGGCCCCCAAAAATGTAGGGCTGGTAAGAGTTGCAGACGGTCCTGTTTGCCAGATCACCAACTCAGCCTGATAACCACCACTGCATGAGTTGTTATTATTATTATCATTATTAATCACTGTAACTACATGGAACTACAATCTGACTTAGACTTTTCTCCCCATACCTCCTTGGTTGGGGCCTCTGGCCTCAAGAAAGCAGTATATCCATACTAGGAGACTTCCCCATTATTCAGCTCTTGCCTGCAGCCGCATTTTTCTGCCTTATTTTTTCTAGTTTAGCATTGGGGAGGTCATAGCAGAGGTACAAGCTAAAGCCCTCTCCTTGCTTAAGTCCCAGGGATGTGAAGATATAAGAAGATGGGGGGGAGAAGAAAAAATGGGAGAATCCCATGGCAAGTGGAATGGTTCTAGAAGACTGACTGCCAGGGAACTCTTCTTTCTCTGTTCTATGGTTCCTCATAGCAAAGCAGACTGAGCTGTCAGCAGAGAGAAAACAGTTTGAGAAGAACTGTCCTATGGTACATTCTCTAGTCTCTTTCTCATCTAGATCACTGTTTTTTAGATATAATGCAGATTGTTGATGTTCTTCCTAAAACAGGATTCCAAGAAATTAACACAGTACTTCAGACAGCCATATTATGGTAGACAATGGCAGGACTTTGGCCTCCTTTATTGTGATCACTCTGTTTCTGTAAATATAACTTAGGATTTCATCTGCTTTTGTAAAAGGGCCAATTCATACTGGGATTACATTTCCCCTACTTATTTTTAGAGATTCACATGCAAAATAATACGTTTATGTATGTATGATGTATATCATATATAAATATATATCATATGTTCATATATAATAAAACACGTGCACAATATACTCAAACAATTCATATGTGGTGCTACAAATAATTTATATGTGCTGGTGTCTCTTTCTCTTCCTCATAAAAACATACATAGCTCAACACATAAGAGAGCCACATAAATGCTGATAAGCTGAGCAATTAAAGCAATTAAAGGATTCAAATAATTAATCTAAAGAAAAATAGTAAATTGAAACTCAATCTATATTGATTCTAACTAAAATGAATCCAAACCCAAACATTTAAAGATGGCTTGGAGGGGCTGGAGTTCTTTCATTTAACTTCTTAAAAATAGTCCATATCTTATAAGAAATACTGATATAATCATGAATACTAAGTTTTTTCAGTTAAATCGAATACCAAGAATCCCTAGCTGCCAAGAATTCACAGTATCTTATACATAGTACACCCAAGTCTTCATTGAGCAAGATGCTTCTGAACTGAAACTTGGGGATTTATTATAAAAATTCCTTGGAATCACTTCATGGGATTCTTAGCCTTCAGTCATAATTCGATTGCATGAGAATTAAAAATTTATGGGATTTAATTCATGGCACAAGGATTTCTTTATGAATTACTCTATTCAACATTTTCATCTCTTATGGTAACCTAGAATCAAGACATCCTGCAGAAGTTTTCACATGATGACTGGGTCACTTCTGTGGCCCATAACAACTCATGAAAAATTCAGGAAAATACTGTTATATTCTGTGGATGCTATTTCCTTGATTTCTAATGGAGAAAAGATGTTACCACAGTTTGACATTCCTAGATTGTGTAAACTGCCTCATTCCCAAGTGTGGTTAGATCAAAGTAATTGTAAAAGGCAGAATACTTCAGAGGCACTAAGTTTTACTGAAGTTTTAATATACTAGAAAAATAATGGTACACAACTGAGAACCTTTACTAGATTCAGAGATTGTGACTTTCCTAGAGATCAGCATAGCCCAAAACACTTCCATCAAAAGCCACTATGTCAAAACCTTGCTACCTTTAAAAAAAGGATGAAAGAGAGAGAAAGAAAAAAGAAAGAAAAGAAAAAATGTTCTAATTGAAACACAATCTTAAATTTTGAAAGAAACCTCAGAAGTACCCTAAATAAACCATATCTGAATGCCTCTGACCAGAGCTAATAGAGCCAAACTCCTCTTTAAAAAATTCCATAGATTAAGAAGCTTACAACCTTTTGGGGCAGTTGATCTCACTTCTACTCATTTTTGGTCTGAACAGTTTTAAACAGCTAAAGTAAGGACAACTAGAAAAAAAGCCATCGAAACTGAGTCATTGTCATGTAAAATGAAGCAGCATTTCTAATTATGACAAATGGCCACCAAGATCACATGGATAGAACTATTTTTTCTCTCTAAAATTCCTTTCCTTCCTTCCCTCCTTTCTTATCTCCTTCCTTTCCTTCTTCCTTCCTTCCTTCCATCTATGCTTTCCTCCCTTCTCTCTGTTCTTCCTTCCTTTCTTCCTTCTTCCCTTCTATGTGATTTCATTGTAAGAGAGCTTCCAATGATCAACTTCATCTTCCTCACCAATGCAGATTGGCATGTGGTCCATAACACAGGTAGCATGTCATCCTGCAATGCCACCTCAGTCTCTGAGAGTCTAAGTGTACTGACCAAGGTCACATGACCAATACTTGTTAGAGGTAGCACACTAACACGGTTCTTCCGGACTCCTATGCTGGCTCTTTATCCACAAAGTCAGGATGCCTCTATCAATTCATTAGAAGATTCAGTTCAGAATTCTGGCCCTTAATACAAAAATCTGGGGTCCCCAAGAATGGAGACTGAATATATGTGCCCTTTCAGACACATTGTATTCATTTGGTATTAAGCAACCGCTTCCTCTTAGGTTTATTTAGTATTTAAACAATTCTGAGACCTCATCAACATAAGCATTGTCTCCGTCAGTTCAAATTGCAAGCCACCTATGCCTTCTCATCCCTTTAATTCTTAGGCTGCCCAATCTGTTATCCTGTAGTCTCACTACATGGCAAATCTACCTCCTTTTTCTGGGCATACATGTGCCTGATGTCTTCTAGGCCATTTCTTGTGTGCATGTCTTCATTGATAATATGCTGCAGCCAACATCCAAGTGAGGGGAAGGGAATAAGTATTTATTAAGCACCTACTATGTACCAGGCCTTATGCTAAGTACTTTACAAATACATTATTTACACCGGTAGGCATACTTATGCCATATTGCTTTCCTATGCCCGTGCTTATTTGATATCATGGTGCCCCATGATGTGTAGATAGATAGCTGCACAGAATATCCCTGTAAACAGATGAGCTTTGAGGGCAGAGGAGAACTTGGGATTTCTGAAAGCACCACACAGTTCCCAAGTATCCTTTAGGCTGTCTTCATCCTTGTAACCTTAGGTCAAGCTTGGTAAAAACCTTAAAGTTGGCCTAAGCAGTTTTGGTTTCAAGGGTTATTAAACTTCCTTCCACTTGAACTCTGGATGAACTCAGATATTACAGTGCTCAAGAGAAAGAGAAAGACCTGTCCATCTCTCTGTTGTCTTTTTGAAAGCACAAACTCTAAAGGTCAAAGAACCACCTGCTTTTTTGGCAGGGTGGGAGGGGGATTTACGAGTATGGGGAGAAGGATAGAAAGCTGAATAGGCACTCTTTCCTTTTCTATTAAATAGTAAGCTTGTCAAGGAGTTTGCATGGCATGGCTGTAGGCACCCCATAAATACATTAACAGATAGCTTATACAGTACCAGAGAGTATGTGGGGTATTGGAAAAGTCCCTTTATTCACAATTTATAAATCAGGCCATAAGGGTAAAAGTTGTATTGAACAGGATGCTGTCAGGTGGATTTCAGCCTTGGGCTGTGATCCTCAATATCACATACATAAAATACAGCACTGTGAAGTTATTTAAAGTCCGCATTCCCAACTGCTTCTAGATTGTAAAAATATGTAAATAGATGTGCTCTGTTTCAGAGACTCAGTCCTGGTTTTGAAGAAAATGTAGCAAAAGATATCCTGAGTACTGAGTATTCTATTAATATTCACCACTATATTAATGTCTCTGAGCATTACACTTGTACATAATGTAAGGAGCAAGGAACCTAGTATTAAGACACTGCAGTGAGTTTTATTGGCCTATTAATGTAAGCCTTGAGATTGCTATATAACTCTGGGTTTCAACCACCCAAGGCTAGTCTTGATGGACTAAATAACAGATAAAACACACTTCAGAGCATCTAACACCTTGGCTTTAAATTTCATTTCTCCCTCAAACATTATGTCAAAGATAATCATATTGGTCTTTTGCAAAACAGTTTTCCTTAACTAGAGGAGGAGGAAGAATTAGAAAACCTAGTTTGATCTTTATCACTTGCTAGCTATGTATCAGTGTGTGAGGAACTTAATCCTATTCCTCAGGTTCTTCGTCTCTCCAATGGGAATAGTGATATCAGCCCTGCCTACCTCACTGAGATGTGTAGAATAAATGAAGTAACACTTGTGAAAGTTCTTTGCAAACTGCAATGCGTTGAAAAATAGTAATTATTATAGTATTAAAAACCTCCCCTACCTATATCCCCCCCAAACTGAACAGAAATGTAGCTTTTCTCCTTTACGTTAATTACCATCTATTTATTTGTAAATTATGTTTTTCCTTTCACCCCACAGGTTACTAATCTATGGGTGCTTTTCCTTTCTACCCTGCATTATTCTGACTGCTTCTGCCATACCAATCCTTTATTTATCAATACAGCTAATCTTTCTAAACTCCCTGACAAAACCTTTAGGGTATGATCAGAAGAAGTTTCCACATTTTTTCAACCTGGAACTCTGCCTATCAGCTTGTCTGTCAGAGTTGGGAAAAGTCCAGAGTTCACATTTGACGTGGCGGTTGGTTTCAGGGGCTGCTTCATTGTAACATCCCATCCTTCTGATTCTCTCTAGACGTTATGGTAAAAAGTGGGCACTACCAATATAAAATGATTCATTTTTAAACAAATATCCCACGATTTATACCTTAGTCATTCTTAAAAATAGCTTACGTCACAAACATCTCATTCTGATTCAGTGACCTGGAATTTTGATGTATTTTTATTTTCTCTTCCAACTAGGTTGCCAAGACATCCCCCTATTTAATCCAGAATACATTTGAACTACAGTATTAACTGAACTAGTCTCACTTAGAGTTCTGGATATCTGGATATCTGGAGGCCACGTGGTAGAAAGTGGTGGTAGAAAAAGAGGAGGAAAAAAGTTCCCATTTCCCTTTCCTGATACTCTACCAATGTTTTAAAAAGGCAAAATTCATCTTTTATATCTTCCCATCTCCCTTTCTTTACTTCTCTCCCATCTCTTTGTGCCCTTCTCTGATATCTTTAAGATTTCTTTAATATTACTACTGCAGCATTTCTACTTTGCCCTATCCACCAAAAGTATCCGATATTTGAAATTATTTGCCTTGCTGCGACCAAATCATACCTTCAATGCAACTGATAACAGCTATCTGCTAGGAAAAAAGTAATATTATTCAATTAATTCACATTGAATTGAAGATATTGATAACCCTTAAGTATCTTGATGATAGTTCTTTTTCTAAAAGTAGCTTTTTTTAATTTAAATCTCTAATTAGTATAATTTCAGGCAATATAACAAAGTTATGATTTTAATGAAAAGAGCACTGTGTTGGAAGTCAAGACACTTTGATATGTAAGTGGAGCGATGACATTATCAGAATAGGCATTTCTTCCACCAGTAAAGATTTCAATAAATCTATGCTTTTGTTTTTTGTGAGTCTTGTTCATGGCTTTCCATATGTTGTCCACAAGGAGTCTTTGTGATATGCTACAGACTTTCCTCAAGGTGTGTCAATATTTAGTGGATACTAGTATTCTCTACTTTGCATATGCTGCCCCTGACTGTTTTCAGTTTCACAAGGTGCTTCTCCCAGGATAAACTCATCACCTCTAAACTTACCACAATGCTGCTAATTCAAGCCTTGATTGACATCATTTAACTCAGCTTCCTCTCCTTTCTCATCAGAGGGCTGGAGGGTGGGGTCCCAAACTCTTCCCAATGCCTTCCTTTATAGGAGGTAGAAAATGGACTCTCAGCCTATTCCACTTTGTATCTGCTGCTCTGCCTAGTTTCAGTTCCTTCCCTATGCTGGTTATCCCATCCCTTTCCTTTCTTTTCCTTCCCTGCCTCTTTTTGTGTGTTATATCTCCCTTTCCATTATAAATTCCTTGAAGGAAGGGGCTATTTTTCTTCTTATTAGTTATATCCCTAGAGCCTTGCATAGTGCCTGGCACAAAGCAGACACTTCTTATGTGGTTACTGGATTGGATTGGTGTAACATCTAGGTCTTGATACAAGGTCAGCACTCTTTCTTTCCCAATCACACATGTCATTAAGGATGTCTTTCCAGTCTTTCCATTTCAGTCAAACTCAAATAAAGACAGATCCCTGTGGCTCATATTGACTCAAAAAATCACAAATTAATATTTCATTCATTCATTCATTTATTGTTAAATATTTCTCATATGCATTTTAATCTGTTCCCTGTCTGTGGGCTGTGAATTGAACATCTCTGTTTTCACCATTTCATGGCAAATGGTAGAATGCTACAGTTTGTTTTTACCAATTATGTTTTAGGAGACTCTGAAATTATGATTTCTTGAGACTGTGACATTCTGTGATTCACAGTCATATTAGCATTTCAAAATGTTTAGCTTTAGATGTAGGGAATATATCTTTTGTTTTATACACGTTAAAATCAAACGTATGATTGTGAAAAATTGATCAACTATAGATAATCTTCTTAGATATGATCATCCTATTTATCTTATTTTCATGAGTTATGACATTGGTATGTCCATGAATCACCCTTATAAAGAATGTATAGAGTAGATGTTCCATAGGTACCTTAAATTTAACATGTCTAAAATAGAACCAGTTATCTTTTCTGCCAAGTTCTCCCCTCTTTCCAACTTCCCTATTACTGTCAAGGGGATCAGCATCCTCCCCATAACCTGAGCTCATGACCTATATGTTGTCTTGACTCCTCATTCTCACTCGCCCCACATATCCTCTCCTGTCATTTATATCATCACGACATCTCTCATATACATCCTCTTCTTTTCTCTAACATCAATACCACTCTGGTGAAGACCCTTATCATTTCATGCCTAATCTACTGAAATACTCTGCTGGTTCATTTCTCTGCCTCAAGTCTCTCCCCATTCTAGTCTGCCCTTCATATAGCTTTTAAAGCGATCTTCCTAAAGTATGGATCAGATCATGTCGCTCCCTTAATCAACAAACCACAGTGGCTCTATGACCAAATATGATCAAATATTACTCCTCTGTTGGATTTTTAATGACCTTCCTGCTCCCCTCCATTTACTCTGTTCTAGTATCACTCTTTTCCCTTCTCTTTCTCAAACAGGACACTCTGTCTCTGTACCTCATGCATTTTCACTGACTGTCTCTCTCTCTCTCCTCATTCTCCCCCTCTTAGTTCCTGGCTTCAAATCTCAGCTAAATTCCCACCTTTTGCAAGAAGCTTTTCCTAGTTCCCTTAATGCTAGTGCCTTCCCTCTGAGATTATGTCCTCTTTATCTTATCCATGTCTTATATATATGTAGATGTTGGCATGTAGTCACTTCCATTAAGCTCCTTGAGAGCAAGGGGCTAGTTTTATTTTTCAAAGCACTCAGTATGATACCCAATACCTATTAAGTTTTTAACAAATGGACTGAAAATTATTGATGTTTCTCAGTTGCTTGAGGGAAGGCAGGGAGATATTAATATATTTATCATTATTTTGCTATCTTTCCCTCTCAGATATTTGAAAAATATGTGACTAAGTGCTTTCAAAACTATGTCATCTCTAGTATGGATTATAACTGGAAGGGATCTCCAAAGTTATCTTGTACAACACCCTCATTCTAACGACAAAGAAACTGAAGACCTTGAAATTTAAGTGATTTGTTCAAGGTCACACAGACAGTAAGGCAGTCAGGATTCAAACTCAGGTTCCAGTGACTCTTCTTTTCCCATTGCACCAAGGAAAATATATCTAATTTGGCTAAAAACATTTCTAATCTCTTTTGGACCAGTCATTGTAGGCAATGTTTTAACCTGTTAAATTTCTCAAATATATGACAATAATTAGAGTCAGTATATTTTCTCCTTCCTATTTCCAGTGTAAGGGTCAACAGCTGTTTAAATATGCTAGTTTTGAGCTGTTATAATTGATAGTAGTGTATTTTTCTCATCTTTATTCTTTCTTATATTTTAATGTTAATTTTAACCTTTGCACTAACCAGTTGACTGGAACACACATAGACAGCTGATTTGAAAATGAATTCTATGTCAATAACCAGCTATTTTCTGTTAAGATATATTCATTTTTATTTTATATGATATTGTTTAGTAATTGCCATAATTTGTTTCTTAAGACTTTCTTGAAGAGAATATTCATTCCGTACAGTTCAGAGTGTTCTGAATAATCAAACTTTTGGCTTCTTTCATTTCTTAATCTTGAACTATTTTTTTTATCATCCTCTCATGTGTCAAGACATATGAGTTCTGATCCCAAGTCTCCTGATTTGCTATGTGGTTTTCATTTAATCTCTGTGAACCTTAGTTTTCCCCTTTGCAAAGTGAAAGAAAGTTTCTGCTAATAATATGATCCAATCATACTAAAATCAGGCAGTAAAAGGAAGATATTGGATTCTTCATATATATATCTACACTTTCCAGACCCCAGATTGAACCCTTAAGACTTCATGATTTGTGCCCATACACTACAGTTTTTCTGTAATGATCTGTGAAGTTTTTATTTTATTTTGCTGTCATTTTTAAGATATCAGTCCTTCCTTCCTTCCTTTCTTCTTTCCTCCCTCCCTTTCTCTCTCCCTCCCTCCCTTCCCCTTGGGGATTTGTTCAATGAAGTGCCATGGTACTGTGTCACATAGGCCTTTAAGTTTAGGCTGAAAACAGATTCTGCTTTTATATTTTGATAGATAAAATGATTCTTTTTCCTGAGTAATCAATATGACACATAATCCTTAAAGCAAAGGAAATATAGTCAATTCAATGACAATTGCCAAGGTTGTTTAAGACATGCTGTCAATTTTTAAAATTCAGTGCTGAAAAATTTCATCTTTTTATGATAATTCCCCAAAGTTGGGCTATTTTTAACCTTTTATTTCTTCAAAGCTGGGGGAAAAGAAAGTGAAAAAGAACTTGGATTTTTTTTAATCCATTCACTTTTAATAAGTAGATTCTGCACTATTTTTATAAGGTAAGAAGGTTCCTGGGTCAAACAGATACTGTCAAAATAAGGACTATAGGACCTGCTAACTGTCATAAAGAACCAAGATTTTTACCCCTAGTTAAACAAAGAAGAATTTGGTTATACCTAAGCTGTAAAGAAATATTAGCTTGTATGACCTATCCTTGCTATTTGATGGTCTGATTAAGCTATAAAGGAAACTTTGTCATGCAGTTTAAAGATTCAGAAAATTTTGTTGCTGCAAAGACAGTAGTAAAGATTGCAGTTTATGCCTCGGAGAACAGCATAAGTGGAATCTTTCTAATTGATGGGTTATAACTCCTTGACAGATTATAGGAAACCGTCTAGACAGTCACTCTAATGGTCTTCCCCTGTTTCCTAATGTCGGTGACACTGAGGTCACGTCTGTATGTGGTTATCAAACTGATTCTTTCAAGTCATCTTCACAGTTTATGTCACTTGCCCATGTGTGTCCGTAATTGAGGTGACCAAAATAAATATATTGGTTGTATCTAATATGTTTATTTCACACACCTAAACATGACCTTGGTCAGACTCATCCTGTCCTAACAGAAGGTCTCAAAAAAAGTAAAGCTTCATCTTTATGATGTAGCAGCAACATGAAAAGATATCTTGTTTTATGTGGTACAGATTTTCTGTCCTTATGGGGCTAAGGAGTTCTAAGCAGGCTTCGATTATCACGGTAAGTTTGGGGCTCTGTCATCTGGAAAGTGGGAGGACCCCAAAATCAATACCAGAATCCAGAGGGATGAGGCAAATAAGAGAAGACTGTCACCTAGTCCCTACTCAGAATAGGCTGGGGTGATATAATTAATCCAAGCAGATCTCAATCCTGAAGAGCAGAAATAAGTCTTGAAAAGTGGGTGGTTGGATCTTTAGGAGAGTATGACAGCAGGCAGTTGATGGAAGTCTTAACAGGTCAGAATCAGGAATGTAATATGTTGGCAGATGATAGTCTGGCAAGACAGTAAATAGATGGGGGTGGCAGGCATGCCAGGATGGTAGAATGGGGCAGAAGTGGCACATGGGGGAAGGAATTTGACAGCAAGTAGAGGAGATCAAGCCTACTAGATATTGGGAATATCTGAGATTTGGGATCAGAACCCTAGTGTCTGGAAAGACTAGTTATTTTTTTAAAAAAGATTTGTATTACTAGAAAAACAGACAAAGAGAAGAGTACCAGTATGGAGACTTAAATGCAGGGTTTAAGATAAGTGCTCCTTCTTTGTTGTTATAATGTTCTATTCTCAGGTGTCTTCTTCCTTGACCTTTCTTCACACATTATACTATTTCGCTTTGATAATAATTCCTCTCTTGGCTTTCATGATCCTATGATGCCCCAGTTTTTCTCCTTCCTGGACAATTATTGTTCTGACTCCTTCACTGTCCCCTTTTCATTTTCTCAATACCTTAAAATGAATGATTTCTGAAGTTTTATCTTTAGCCATCTTATCTTCTTTTCCTATAACTGATAGTCTCATCCATTTCCATGGTTTGATATGATCAAATCTTTGGAGAATATTTCTTTATATTTCATATTTGGTAGTGGTGAAAATGAGTCATTCATAGGTCATCCAACAGTTAACAAAAGGAGATTCACTTAGCCAGAATGTGAAAAAGGTATTCAGTGAGGAGACTATAGCTCTTAGCTTGGCTAGGGGTGGCCTGCCTTACCTCCATAGTTGCCTGTGTCTGGTCATCAGGACAAGGTGAGGTGTCTGGAAACTGAAGGGGTCAGACTCCAGGTGGGTGAGTCTTTTATGCCTTTAGGTAACCAGAAAGTCATACTACTGTGATTAGAGGATACTAGGAAGCTGCAGGCCAATATGTATGAGCAGAGAGGGGCCACCAGCCTAATCCAGATGAAAGGGGAAGGGGGAATCCTGGTAGATAATAGTCTAATCATTTTGTCTTAAGTCTACATATCTGAATAAGTGACCTAGCACAAGCAGACGATTATAAGAGAATAGATTTACCCAGCTTATGAGGGTATAGATGTTGAATAGAGTTAGGATAGATTGTTGGTAGTTCTGATGCTAGCTCAATGAAGCACCAAACTTCACCTTTTCTCTGTTTCTGTCATGGAGACTATATTCACAATGGTGGCTAATGGCCACCCAGGATTACCTCCCATGCCATCAAGAGTCATGAAAGGAACAATTTACTGAAGGATCTTGACTTAGAGGCACTAAAAAGAAGGTGCATTTGTCTTCTCTAGTCACCATTATTACTGCTAACTAAAAACAGTCTGATGTGTATTCATCAGAAATTATCCTAAAATTGCAGTTTATTATGACTATAAATGCATTTTCTCCCTGTGTTAGATGATTTTGATTGACACAGAGCTCGATAAGACCTGCTGTTGTTGTATTAAATATTAAAAGGACATTATTTTGAAACATTTTGGTCTGTTGTGATGTTTCAAGCTGATCAAAAGGCTCACAGAGAGTATTCAACTTGACAGATTTAATGCCTGTCAAGAGATTTTTGACAATTGTCCTACCTCAGAAGAAGCAAACAAGAAAATGCCAATCTTGCCAGGAGAGAATATGTTTCAAAAGCTTTTTAGATCTGATATTGTGTGAAAGTTCCCAACAACGAGCAGGTGCAGACTTAATGGCAGTAAATGACATTAAATTTGGGAATAACAAAACCGGCATTTGAAATGTAGGAGCGCAGCTACTGGTAATTTGAAACTTCAAGGATAACTAATTGGCCACCACATAAAAGGACAGAAAATCTGAGTGGTATTGACTTTGCTACAAAATATCCAAAGAAACAAGCTCCGTGTAATTGGATCCTTTACTAGGTTGCTACTTACACTTTGCAAACCTATTTCATGTGAGTGGACATCAAATTCCCTTTGGGATTCTTGGTTTCGTTTATTTTATCAATAAAAAAAGACCTTCTCGTGGACAAAGGAATAAATCACATATAAATGAAATACCAGAGATTATCGCAGAAGCTGAGCTTTGCTTAGACTAATCCAACAGCTTTCACCAAACATCTCAATGTCAGAGGCTATATAAGTATTCTATGAGATTTGTCTGGCAAAGAGAAATCAATAACCAGGTAATGGATTTGATTAAAATGTTTACTTTTTTTTCTCTTTTCCCTACACAAGCCAAATGGCCCTTTCCCCTACTAATCTGCTTTTTAAAAGAATTATTAGTTGGTCTGTAGCTTTTCCACAACATATACTTTTCTTTATAATACTTGCATATACTTCTGTCTCTCCATGATGTTGTCGTGGTCCATGCAATGAAGCCATGTTATATAAGATCCTTTCAGTACTTCTAACTAAGGAAACACCTGGACAAGATCCCACACCACTAAGATCCAAGGCAGGCCTGTACAACTTGTGGAATTGCTTGCAGCACTCCAAAAGATTTCAGGCAGCAAAAAATGGAGAGGAAAACATCCTTTGTATGTAGAAGAAATCCTTTGGCTTGTGCAAGTGGTCTGAGAGCTGTAGGGGACTTGAGGGCTGCAAGTTGTGCAGGCCTGATCTAAAACACAGTGATCAATCATATTATAGTGAGATACTTGATTATTAAATGATCAATATCTTAATGTATTATCCAGGATCTAGTCAGACCCTTATCAATTCGGACCCAGTGCATTACAGTTGCCTCATGATGGATAACCACTATCTCCAGTCTCCTTCTCATTTCCAATCTATTCTGTGTATCTCTCAGATGACTCTTAAAATATGACTTTACTCGTATCATTCTAGCGGTCAAAAAGCTTCAGCAATTCTCCATTGCCTGCGTGATAAATTCTAAGTTCTTTGTCCTCCATTCAAGGCCTCAATTAATCTGACCCTAATAAATTTACTTCCTATTACTCTCAAATATAAATATTCAACTCTAGGCAGAATAATTTTCTTGCTATATTCTGAGTGTACCATATGCTTTCCTGCCTCCACAGCCTTGGATCACACCATTTACTCCACCAGACCCTTCCTTCTCTCCCTATTTTCTATTCATCTTCAAAATTCAACTTCAGTCCCTTCTCTTACCTAAAGCCTTCTTTGACGGTCCCAGTCTTCTCCTTCTCTTTCTTTTTTTCTCTTTCTGAAATGCTATTGCTTTTATTGTCTAACTTCTTGTGTCACAGTAATGTTTTTACCTGCTTAGTCTCACCCACTGATAGCTTCTGGCTACTACAGATTAATGTTATCTAATGTGAAGTGGACTCGACAACAGTGCTTTTATCCTTCCCTGATTGACTTTATATTTTACTACTCATCCTAGATGGTATAAACCTTCTCTCTTTTCGAGAAACCCTTGTTTACATAGCCACTTTGGTGGCATAGGTGATTTAGCACTGTACCTGGAGTCAGGAAGACCTTAGTTCATTATAACCTCAGCTACTGTGTGCTCTCGGGGGAAGTCACTTAACATGTCTACTTTGGTTTCTTCAACTGTTACATGGATAAAGTAGCATCTATCTCCCAGGGCTGATGTGAAAATAAAATGATACAGTATTTGTAAAGCATTATGCAAGCCTTAATGTGCTAGATATTTATCATCATCATTATTATTATTCCTTTCCTTGATTCTACTAGTTGCCATTGCCTTCTCTCCCAGTTGTATTTATTCTGTATTTATTCATGCATTTGAATATTCTTCCCTCAGTAAAACATCAACTCCTTGTGGGGAGTGACTTTTTTGTTTTTGTCCTTGACTTCTTTTCAGTCTTTGACACTGTCTCTGTCATGGTCTTCTCCTGTATACCTACTTTTTTTGAGGTTTTCACAACACTGCTCTCTTGTGGTTCTTTTTGTATTTGTTTGACCACTCCTTCTTAGTTACTTTTGCTGAATCTTCATCAAATTCACACCCACTAACTATGGGTCTTTCCCAAGTCTGTTTCCTAGGCCCTCTTCTTCCCCTATATTCTCTCTCTCTCTTTTTATTCATGTCTGATTCTTTTTAAAAATTATTTTATTATTTTCTTAATAATTTAGTTTTCAACTTTGATTTCCACAAGATTCTGAGTTACAAATTTTCTCCCCATTTTTACCCTCCGCCCAGTCCAAGATGGCATATATTCTCATTGCCCTGTTCCCCAGTCAGCCCTCCTTTCTGTCACCCCACTCCCCCCATCCCTTTTCCCCTCACTTTCCTGTAGAGGAGGATAGATTTCTTTGCCCCATTCCCTATATATCTAATTTCTCAGTTGCATGCAAAAACAACTTTTTCTTTTGAGCATCTGATTTTAAAACTTCGAGCTCCAAATTCTCTCCCCTCTTCACTTCCCACTCACCTTCCTTAAGAAGGCCAGCAATTCAACATAGGCCACACATGTATCATTATGTAAAACACTTCCAGAATACTCATGTTGTGAAAGACTAACTATATTTCCCTCCATCCTATCCTGTCCCCCTTTATTCAATTTTCTCCCTTGACCCTGTCCCTTTTCAAACATGTTTTCTTTGCATTACCTCCTCCCCCTATCTGTCCTCCCTTCTATCATTCCTCCTTTTTATCCCCTTCCTCCTACTTTCCTGAGGGGCAAGATACCCAATTGAGTGTGTATGTTATTCCCTCCTCAAGTCAAATCTGATGAGAGCAAGATTCACTCATTCCCTTCCAACAAACTGCTTTTTCTTGCCACTTTTATGTGAGATAATTTACTCCATTCTATCTCTCCTATTCTCCTTCTCTCAATATGTTCCTCTCTCATCCCTTAATTTAATTTTATTTTTTTAAGATATCATCCCTTTATATTCAACTCACCCTGTGCCCTCTGTCTATAAATGTATATTTCCTTCAACTACCCTAATACTGAGAAAGGTCTCATGAATTACACACATCATCATTCCATGTAGGAATGTAAACAAAACAGTTCAACTTTAGTAAGTCCCTTATGATTTCTCTTTCTTGTTCACATTTTCATACTTTTCTTGATTCTAGTGTTTGAAACTCAAATTTTCTATTCAGCTCTGGTCTTTTTGCTGAGAAAGCTTGAAAGTCCTCTATTTTATTGAAAATCCATATTTTGCCCTGGAACATGATACTCAGTTTTGCTGGGAAGGTGATTCTTGGTTTTAATCCTAACTCCATTGACCTCCAGAATATCATATTCCAAGCTGTTCGATCCATTGAACTAGAAGCTGCTATATCTTGTATTATCTTCATTATGTTTCCATAATACTCAAATTGTTTCTTTCTGGCTGCTTGCAATATTTTCTCCTTGATATGGGAGTTCTGGAATTTGGTGACAATGTTCCTAGAGTTTCCTTTATGGAATCTTTTTCGAGAGGCTATTGATGGATTCTTTCAATTTCTATTTTACCCTCTGGCTCTATGATATCAGGAAAGTTGTCCTTGATAATTTCTTGAAAGATATATCTTGGCTCTTTTTTTGATCATGGCTTTCAGGTAGTCCAATAATTTTTAAATTATCTTTCCTGGATCTATTTTCCAGGTCAGTGGTTTTTCCAATGAGATATTTCACATTATCTTCCAATTTTTCATTCATTTGGTTCTGTTTTATAATATCTTGATTTCTCATAAAGTCACTAGCTTCTACTTGCTCCAATCTAATTTTTAAGGTGGTGTTTTCTTCATTGGTCTTTTGGACCTCCTTTTCCATTTGGCTAATTCTGCCTTTCAAGGCATTCTTCTCCTCATTGGCTTTTTGGAACTCTTTTGCCATTTGGGTTAGTCTATTTTTTGAGGTGTTATTTTCTTCAGTATTTTTTTGGGTCTCCTTTAGCCAGTCATTGACTTGTTTTTCATGATTTTCTTGCATCTCTCTCATTTTTCTTCCCCAAATTTTCCTCTACTTGTCTTACTTGCTTTTCCAAATCCCATTTTAGCTCTTCTATGACCTGATAGCAGTTCATGTTTTTCTTGGAGGCTTTTGATGAAGGCTTTTTGACTTTGTTGACTTCTTCTGGATGTATGTTTTGATCTTCTTTGTCACCAAAAAAAGGTTCTAGAGTCTGAGTCTGAGTCTGCATCCTTTTTCACTTCCTGTTCATATTGCCAGCCAATTACTTGACCCTTGAGCTTTTTGTAAGGATATGGTTGCTTGTACATCATAGAGTGCTTTGTCCCAAGCTTTAGGGTCCAAGCACTGCTGTTTTCAGAGCTACTTCTACTCCACTGTCACTACAAGCTCTGCCACAGCAACGTTTTTCCTCCCCCAAGAACTGCCAACCAGGATTGCCATCCAGATCCAAGCAGGGCAAAGCAAGCCCTACACTCACACTCTGGTCTGCTGCTTGATTCCTCCCACCATGTGAGCCAAGGACTCTGGAAGCAGCTGATGCTGGAGCTCTGGAGGCAGCCACAGGAGCCTCCTGCTGCTGCTGCCACTACTGTGCACCACCTCTGTCACCCCCAGGGTTGGGGTCGGTCCGTTTTCTAACCTGATCTAGCAGTTTTCCCACTAATCTGCTCTGTGGTCTTTAGCATTTGCACATTGAGAAGTCTGGTAACTGTCACAATTCGATGATTTATGGCCCTAAGGCCTGCTCTGGGCCTACTCCTGGTCTGGTCTGTCCTGGCATGGCGTACCCTGGGCTGCGCTCCACTTCCAGCACCGTGCAATGGACCCTTCCCAGGCACCATCCAGGCCATCCTGGGATGGAGACCTGCTTCCCTCTGCTATTTCGTGGGTTCCACAGCTGTAGAATTTGTTCAGAGCCATTTTTTACAGGTGTTTACAGGTGATTTGGGGGAGAGCTTAAGCAAGTCCCTGATTTCCGGCCATCATCTTGGCTATGCCCTACCCCTATCCTCTCTTGCATCATGATTTCATTAGTTCGATAGATAGATTTCATTGATTCGATTATTACCTCTATGCAGATGATTCCCAGATCAGTCTATGTAGTCTTAATTTCTCTCATGAACTTCATTCTTGTATCATGAACTGCCTTCTTATCATCTCAAATTGGCTATTTATAGACATCTCAAATGTAACATGTCCAATACAGAACTCATTTTAATTTGCCTCAAATCATCCTTTCTTCCCAACTTTCCCATACTGTGAGGAGCACCACCATCCTTCCAGTCGCCAAGGTTTAAAATCTAGGTGTTATCCTCAAATTCTCACTTTCATTCACCCCTCATATCTAACCCATTGCCACGCTTTGTCATTTCTAACTTCATATACAACCTCCTCTGGATTATTGCAATAGGCTACTGGTGGGTCTGCCCATCTCTACTCCAATCCATACTCCATTCAGCCACTAATACGATTTTCCTAAAGCACAGGTTCAATAACGTCACACAGCCCCTCCTTACTCAATAAATTCCAATAGCTTCCTATTGTCTTTGGGATCACATACAAAATGCTCTTTTTGGCATTCAAAGCCCTTCATAACCTGGGTCCCTCCTACCTTTCTAGTTTTCTTACAACTGGACCTCCTGAGACATAATTTCTTTTTTAAAAATTAATTTATTTTTAGTTTTCAACATTCACTTTCATAAGATTTTGAATTCTAAATTTTCTCCCCCTTCCTCCCCTTCCTTCCCCAAGATGGTGTGCAAACTGATATAGGCTCTACATATATCTTCATATTAAACATATTTTCATTTTAGTCATATTGTAAAGAAGGCTTAGAACAAATGGAAGGAACCACAAGAAAGAAGAAACAAGAAAAGGAGCAAATAGTATGTTTTGATCCGCATTCAAACTCCATAGTTCTTTTTCTGGATTTGGATAGCATTTTTCATCATGAGTATTTTGGAATTTCCTTAGATCCTTGCATTGCTGAGAAGAATTAAGTGTATCAAAGTTAGTCATCACATAATATTGCTGTTATTGTGTACATTGTTCTCCTGGCTGTCCTCCCTTCACTTAGCATCAGTTCATGTAAGTCTTTCCGGGTTTTTCTGAAGTTTTCTTGCTCATCATTTTTTATGGAATGATAGTATTTCATTACATTCATATGCTACAACTTGTTCAGCCATTCTCCAATTCATGGGCATCCCCTCAATTTTCAATTATTGACCACCACAAAAAGAACTGCTATAAGTATTTTTGTACATGTGAGTCCTTTTCCCATTTTTATGATTTCTTTAGGATACAGACCTAGAAGTGGTATTGCTGGGTCAAAGGGTATGGACAGTTTTATAGCCCCTTTGGGCATTATTCCAAGTTTCTCTCCAGAATGGTTGGATCAGTTTACAACTCCACCAACAGTGCATTAGTGTTCCAGTTTCCCCACATCTTCAACATTTGATAATTTCCCATTTTTTCATGTTAACTGATCGGATATGTGCTGACGCATATTTTCAATCCAATGACAGTGACCTCCGGGCCTTTCCACAAACAGGACACTTCATCTCTCATTTTGAGGTATTTCCTCTGGCTGTCTCCCATGCCTAGAATATTCTCCCTTCTCTGCTCTAACTACTCTCTGGCTTTCTTTCAGTCCCAACTAAAACCCCACCTTCCTCAGGAAGCCTTCCACAACCCCTCTTAATTCCATTGTCTTCCCTCTGTTTATCCTGTCTGTAGGTTGCCTCATATATGTATTTGTTTACATGTTGTCTTTCCATAAGATTATAAGCTTCTTGAAGGCAAGAACTGTGACAGTAGATGCTTAATAAATGTTTATTGATTGATTAATTTTTCTCTCTATCAACATGGGCACCAACTTGGTAGGCATTCGTCACCTCATACCTGGACTATTAAAATAGCCTACTACCAGTTGGTCTTCCTTTTGTCTTCATATCCCCAGTAGTTATCCTGGTTCCTGGCACATAAGAAGCTTTTAATGAGTTTTTTTTCTTTCTTTTATTATATTAAGATTTTTTATTTTTGGTTTACAACACTCAGTTCTGAGTGATTTTGAGTTCCAGATTTTCTTCCTCCCTCTTCCCCCTCCTCCCATAGATGGCATGGAATCTCATATATCTTCTACATATAACTTTGCGTTAAACTTATTTATATAATAGTCAAGTTGTAAAGAAGAATTATGACAAATGGAATGAATCATGAGACAGAAGAAACAAAAACAAAAAAAAGGGAAAAAAGAAGAAAAAAGGAGAGCAAATAGTTTGCCTCAATCTACATTCAGACTCCATAGTTCTTTCTTTGGATGTAGATAGCTCTCTCCATCATGAGTCCTTTGGAGTTTTCTTTGAGCCTTGTATTGCTGAGAAGAGCCACGTCTATAGTAAGCACAGAATGAATGTATTTCTGGTTGTGTATAATGTTCTCCTAGTCCTGCTTCACTCACTCAGCATTATATCATGTAGGTATTTCAAGGTTATTATGAGGTCTGTATCTTCCTCATTTCTTATAGCACAATAGTATTCCATTACATTCATATACCACAACTTGTTTAGCCATTCCTCAATTGATGGGCATCTCCTTGATTTCCAATTCTTTGCTACTACAAAAAAGAGCCACTATAAATATTTTTGTATATACCCATCCCTTTCCCACTTCTGTGATCTCTTTGGGATACAGCCCTAGATGTGGTCTTTCTAGGTCCAAGGGTATGCACATTTTTGTAGCCCTTTGGGAATAATTCCAAATTGCTCTCCAGAATAGCTGGATCAGTTCACAACTCCACCAACAATGTAACAATGTTCCAATTTTCCCACATCCTCTCTAGCATTTATCATTTTCCTGTTTTGTCACTTTAGCTAATCTGACAGGAGAGAGGTGGTACCTAAGGGTTGTTTTAATTTGCATTTCTCTAATCAGTAGTGATTTAGAGCCTTTTTTCATATGCCTATAGATATCTTTAAATTTCTTCCTCTGAAAACTGCCTGTTCATATCCTTTGATCATTTCTCAATAGGGGAATGATTTGTATTCCTATACATTTGGCTCAGTTCCCTGTATATTTTAGAGATGAGGCCTTTATCAGAGACAGTAGTTGTAAAGATTTTCTCCCAATTTTCTGCTTCTCTCCTAATCTTTGTTGCATTGCCTTTTTTATACAAAACATTTCAATTTAACATAATCAAAATTATCCATTTTGCCTTTTGTAATGCTCTCTATCTCTTGTTGGGTCATGAATTCTTTTCTTTTCCATAAATCTAATATGCAAACTATTCCTTGCTCTCCCAAAATGTTTATAGTGTCAGCCTTTATTCCTAAATCATGAACCCATTTTGACTTTATTTTGGTATATGGTGTAAGATATTGGTCTATGCACAGTTTCTGCCATACCGTTTCCTGATTTTCCCAGCAGTGTTTGTCAAATAGTGAATTCTTAGCCCAGAAGCTGGATTCTTTGGGTTTATCAAAGAGGAGACTGCTATAGTCATTGACTACCATGTCTTGTGTACCTAAACTATTCCACTGATCCACCACTCTGTTTCTTAGCCAGTACCGGGTAGTTTTGATGACTGCTGCTTTATAGAACAGTTTAAAAATCTGGTGTGGCTAAGCTACCTTCCCTTGCATTTCTTTTAATTAATTCCCTAGATTTTCTATACCTCTTGTTCTTCCAGATGAATTTTGTTATTATTTTATCCAGTTCTGTGCAATACTTTTTTGGTAGTTTGATTGGTATGGCACTGAATAGATAGATGAACATAGGTAAAATTGTCATTTTTATTTTATTAGGTGGGCTTATCCATGAGCAACTGATGTATTCCCATTTATTTAGATCTGACTTTATTTGTGTGAAAATTGTTTCATGATTATGTTCATATGGGCCCTGGATTTGTCTTGGCAGATAGACTCCCAAATATTTTATAGTGTCCACAGTAACTTTAAATGGAATTTCTCTTTCTATCTCTTGCTGTTGGGCTTTGTTAGTAATATACAAGAATGCCAAGGATTTATGTGGGTTTATTTTATATCCTGCAAATTGCTAAATTTGTTTATTACTTCAAGTAGTTTATTACTTGATTCTCTGGGATTCTCTAAGTAAATCATCATATCATCTGTAAAAAGTGATAACTTAGTTTCTTCTTAGCCCATTCTAATTCCTTCAATTTCTTTTTCTTCTCTTATTGCTACAGCTAATGTTGATACAGCTAACTTTCTAGAACCAAATTGAATGATAGGGGTGATAATGGACATCCTTGTTTCACTCTTGATCTTATTGGGAATGCATCTAGCTTATCGCCATTATAAATAATGCTTGTTGATGGTTTTAGGTAGATGCTATTTATAATTTTAAGGAAGGGTCCATTTATTCCTATGCTTTCTAGTATTTTTAATAGGATTGGGTGTTGTATTTTGTCAATAGATGTTCATATGGTTTCCACTAGCTTTATAGTTGATATGATCAATTATGCTGATAGTTTTCCTAATATTGAACCAGACTTGCATTCCTGGAATAAATCCTACTTGGTCATATTGTATTATTTTCATGATAAGTTGTTGCAATCTTTTTGCTAATTTTTTTAAAAATTTTTTTACATCAATATTCATTGGGGAAATCATTCTGTAATTTTCTTTCTCTGTTTTGACTCTTCCTGGTTTGGGTATTAGTACCATATTTGTGTCATAAAAAGAATTTGGTTTAGGACTCCTTCTCCATCTATTTTCCCAAATAGTCTGTATAGTATAGGAATTAATTGTTCTTTAAATGTTTGATAGAATTCACATGTAAAATGATCTGGCCCTGGAGATTTTTTCCTAGGGAGTTCATTGATGCCTTGCTCAATATCTTTTTCTGAGATGGGGTTATTTAGGTATTTTACTTCCTCTTCTGTTAACCTGGGCAATTTATATTTTTGTAAATATTCATCCATATCCCTAAGGTTGTCAAATGTGTGGGCATACAATTAGGTGAAATAATTCCTAATTATGTTTTTAATTTCCTCTTAAATGGAGGTGAATTCACCCTTTTCATTTTTGATACTGGTAATTTGGTTTTCTTCTTTCTTTTTTTAGTCAAATTGACCAAAGTTTTGTCAATTTTATGGTTTTTTTTTCATAAAACCAGCTCTTGGTTTTATTTATTAATTTAATGGTTTTCTTGATTTCAATTTTATTAATCTCTCCTTAGATTTTCAGTATTTCTAATTTGGTATTTCATTGAGGATTTTCAATTTGTTCTTTTTCTAGCTTTGTCAATTGTATGCCCAATTCATTGATCTTCTTTTTCTCTATTTTATTCATGTAAGCATTTAGAGATATAAAACTTCCCCTAAGAACTGCTTTTGCTTCATCCTATAAGTATTGGTATCTTGTCTCATTATTGTCATTCTCTTGAAGAAGTTATTAATTGGTTCTGTGATTTGTGCTTTCATCCACTCATTCTTTAGATTAATGAGCATTTTTCATTAAGTAATATTATTTTCTGGGATCTTTCCTTTTGTCATTTCTTCTCTATCTTTCTATTGGTTACTGGTTTCCCTGCTTACAACGAAGGAGATAGCGTATGCACAGAAAAATTCAACATGGTCTAAGGAAGCAGAGAACTGACAATTTTCAGGGAGTAGAGAATGTTTCCTATGGAGGCTGACACCTGAAATGGGCATTGAAAGAATATATGTATTCTGAGAGGAACATTTTTTGTTTGTCTGTTTTGTTTTTTAAGAATGGAAGAGATATGCTCATGTTTCTAGGCAGTAAAGAAGCAGCCATATGGATAGTTGAGCTAAACAGCAAAAGAGTGGTGATGTCAGTAGGGACAATGTGCTGAAGAAAAGGAGGTTGGATGGAATCACAGATGCATGCAGTGGGGTTTACTGAGCCACCTCTTTAGGTGAGATGGGGGTAAAACAGGAGAAACATGGACAGATTTATAACAGTTGATATAGAACAAAGAAAGTGGAACCAGGAGAAAAATGTACATGTTGATAACTATCATGAATGAATACAGTGCTAAAAAGCAGCTGATTGTGGATTAAATGCAATGACCAGTCTTATAGTGAAGCATATTTCTTTATTTTTGCTAAAGAGCTTACAGTCTATGGGAAGATAATTTTGCATATGCTGTCAGATAAGGTCAGTGTTCAGTCAGTTTTGTAAAACGGTTTTGATTTAAAAGGACAGATAGGGTCTATGTCAGGAAATTATTGTCTTTTTAAAAATTCATTTAGCAACCAAAACTTTTAGAAATAAATGTAAAAGAATTAATAGATTAGAGTGTGTGAACCCATGCCTGTTTTGACTTTTAGGATATAATTAATCATTCTCAAAGAAAATCAAAAGAAGAATAATTTCTAGCCTGCAGAAAGTGTGTTGGACATGTAGTCAATACACTTGGATTCTAATCCCATTTTTTACACTTTGCTGCCTGTGTGACCATGCTTAGGTCATTTAACTTTTCCCATTTTCAGTTAGCTCTTCTCTAAGGGGATAATAATACTATATCTATTTTACAGGGTTATTGGAGGAAATGCTTTATAGTCATCAAAGTACAAATTTTTGTTATTTAGCAAATAAATATTATACATAATTTAAAGCATAAAAAGACCCCCACAAAACCCTAAAATTATTGTAAATTATATAAATTATTGTTGCAAATAGTTTTGAAATGATAATGCTGTTGCTAATAACAATTGATGAGAAGGTTCAGAATACAGTGGTCTATAATGTTTCAGTGATTTATGTATTTATTTGAAAGTGAAAATCAAAGAAATTTCATGGAATGAATGCATGTGTGTATATGTGTATCAAAACAGTATATATGCATATGCATGTATATGTGTATGTATCTACATATATGTATGTGTATATACATGGTTTTCTATATGCATACACATGCATAAATGTGTACATATATGTATACATGTGTGTATATGTTTATGATTATGTGTGTATATGTGTATATGTATGTATGTGTGTGTATCATGCTCTTAGTCAAGAAGGAAGAACAAGGACAATGTCATCTCTTTTATGCAAACTTTGTTTACATAGTTGAACAAAGGAGATTTGGACAACCAATTGAATGGCTAGCTTGATAGATCACAAAGATCAGTTTTTTTCAGTAGTGCCTGTATACGTGGAGCTGCTGTTTGTTCAGTCCTGAGATATTAACAAGAATGACTTAGGCCTCCCGTTTGGGGGAATTATATTTAATAGTGTGTACTAAATTTGCCGCTCAACTGGAAGTTAGTTTCTTCAACTCTATAGTTATTATTACCCTCATGCTGACCACTGCTGAATGCTTTGGAGGGAGTCATGGAACTGGCTTCCTCCATTTAAAAAATGTTCAGTTTAAATGAGATAACAAGGCTAGCTCTGCACATCCCACTCTATTAAGAATATTTTCTCATGATTGACAAATAATCATTTCTTTGTTTACTCAGTTGGTGTTACTATGTGAAGAAAACTATCATGAAAATATTTGCTACTACTTCTGTGGTATTTCTGCTAAAGTCAGGAAAGGAAAGAGTTGCCCTGTATTATGTACCTGCAAAGTATTTTATTTTGGGGAGAAAGTCTGTCTCCCATGCCAGTGATATTCTACCCCTTCACTTTTGTTCCTTAGGTTTCTTGGCTTCCTTCAAGACTTAGTTCACATTAAACCTTCCATATAAAACTTTTCCTGGTCTCCAAAGCTGTTAGTGCCTTTCTGAGATTACCTTCCATTTACTCTGTATATACCTTTATACATATCTAGTATTTAAATGCTATCTTACGCTTTAGAATATGAGTTTCTAGAGAGTAAGGACTGGTTTTCCTCTATAGTAGTTAGCAGAATAATATCATGGTCCTCTTCAAGAAAGCACAAACCACAACAACAAAAACACTTAATAAATGCTTATTGACCCATTACCTGTTTGAAATCATTTAACATTTCTTCTGATCATGGAGGGAGGCAATATAATGCATAAAATGTACATAGATTTGGAGTTTGAAATTCTAGTTTGAAATATGAGCTTTGTCACTTACAGCTCTGTGATTCTTGTTTGTTCATTTTTTGAAGGGGGGAAGGCAGGGCGATTGGGGTTAAGTGACTTGCATAAGGTCAAGTGTCTGGGGCCGGATTTGAACTCAAGTCCTCCTGACTCCAGGGCCAGTGCTCTACTCACTGTGCCACCTAGCTGCCCCCGTGTATGTGATTCTTATGTTCACTCTTTATGACTGACTCCCCTATCTACGTAGCTATCCTTAGTTTTTCTTCTGAGTTCTAGTTTCACATTCCAGTTGCTATTGCACATTTCCAACTGAATGTCCTATAGGATTCTTGAACTAAACATTTCCAAAGCAGAACTAATTGTCTTTGTCCCCAAACCCACCTCTCCTCTGAACTTCCTATTTGACCATCCCTCAGGTCACATTTGAACAAATAAATTGTGAATACAGATTCACAATCTCAGAGCCATGCTCAGAACTCTCACTCTCCCTCAGCTCACCTGTACAGTCAGTTGCCAAGTAATGTTGATTTTTTCTCAACATCTCTCATGTGCATCCCCTTCTTTCCACTCATACAACCAACACCTCTTGTCTAGACTATTTCAATAGTTTTCTAGTTAGTCTCTCTGCCTGAGGTCTCTGCCCTCTATAATTCATTTCATAAAGAGCATCCAAAGGGATGTCCCCAAAGCACAGATCTGCTGTGTCATTTCTCTGCTCAACAAATGCTTCTCATGCAGCTTCTCAGGTCAAATACAAACTCCTATGACATTTAAAGCTTTTCACAGTGAAGCTTTTCAGTCTTATCAATGTGTCTCCCTCCTGGACCCTTTGGTCCAGCCAAACTGGCACTCTTGCTGTTCCTCATTTCCCATAAGTCTCCCTTTCTACAAGCTATACCCCATACCTAGAACATGTTCCCTTTTCTCCTATCTATACTGCAATTTCCCTCAAAGCTCAGCTCTTCTGTCACCTCCCCACGAAGCCTTTTTTTGGTCATCCTAGGTGTTGGTGCTTCTCCCACCAAATCACATGGCACTTAGTTTGTCTCCTCTGGTGGAATATAAGCCACTTGAGGGAAAGGACTGTTTTGTTTCGGTCTTTGTGTTTTCATTGTCTAGCACTGTGTTTGGTACATAGAGTGGCTTAATAAATGTAGTTGGTAGACTGCTTAATAAATACTTACTTGGTTGATTGATAGGTATGACTTTGGACAATCCACTTTGCTTCCGCCATCCTCATTTTCTTAATCTGTAATATAATGAGGTTGTAGTAGATTGAAACTAATGTTTATTCTTAATTTAAATTTTTTGAATTTAAAAATGAAGCCCATGAATTAGATAGATAATAACTAAAGAGCTAAGTTTTCTGAAGAATAGGGGTTACAGAAACATATCATGGAAATCCCAAGAGTGTGTTCATGTTGGGAGTTCAGTTGAGATTAGGATGGATTTCTCATTTTACTCAGTCTACAAATGTCCTTTTTGAGGCTGCATAACCCTACTTGTACAATCTGCAGTGCAGGCATGGTAGGTAGGAGGAGCTCTTGTGTGGTCATTCTTAAAGATGGACTTACCCTATCCTCTCTGCTTGCCAGGGGGTATGGTTTTGCTGTAAACATTGAATGCATCTCCAACCAGCTATTCTTTTAGCTACCTTGCCACGAGAAGTATTCAGTTTGTTTTTCAGCTGCTGGACAATTCATTTTCCAAGTTATTTCACAGGAAGTCCACTTGTAGGAGAGTATAAAGAGAAAAGCGGGGGAAAGCGACTTCTCTCATCCCATATTTAGAGGAAATATTTGTAGTATTCTCTTACCTGACACCAAGGGAAAATTCACCTTCCTGTTTACTGATATGTTCTTGGATGTGGGTAATATATTTAAATATATTCTACTCTTAAAGAGGCCTATTAACTGAATGGGCATTACCTCACTCAAAGTGAGAACCTGAAAAGACCTTAGCCTGAAAGAGCCAGGTTCTCCTAATGCATCCCGGGCCATCTCCAGTTGTCCTGGTGAATATCAGGCCACTGGATCCACTGCCAAAAAATGAAAGATGAAGAACAATAACATCTATCTATGTGTATATATCTAGAAAGATACACATATGTATCTAGACACATGTATATGAACATGTAGACATATAATTTCATCAACATAAAGATGATAGAACTTTAAGAAAGGGAGGTTTTTATTATGAACGAGTCATTTAACTGGAACGTGCTATTGTGAAATCTTTCAAGAAATCTTCAATGATCTTGATATATTGAAAGAAGTCAACTAGTAAAAGAATCTGTACCAAATAAAATGATGGATTGATTGATTGATTTTGTGACCAACAAACAAATAATACAGCACAATTTTGTGTTCTGAAATTTTTCAGTCAATTGTGAGATGGTTAAGGTATGATCCATTGTTGAATATCATTTGTGAAAACTTGCTTGCTGTTGTTCAGTCATTTTTCAGTTATATCCAACTCTGTGTGTGACCCCATTTGGAGTTTTCTTGGCAAAGATACTTGAGTGGTTTGCCATTTCTGTCTCCAGCTGATTGTGCAGATGAGGAAACTGAGGAAAACAGGATTAAGTGACATGCCCAGGATCACATAGTTATGTGTCTGAGGCCGGATTAATCTCAGGAAGATGAGCCTTCCTCACTCTAAGCCCAGTAGTCTATCCACTGTGCCACCTAGCTGCCCTATGCAATTCATGTATAAATCACCCTAATAAAATTTTTGTATAAATTAGAGAGTAGGAATATAGATTGGTGGTTCTTGATGCTTTCTTGTTGACACTTTCTTTGGAAAATATAAGGTTAGAGATTTTTTTCATGTCTTTGGTATCTTTTCTTTAGTTACCTTGTAAATTGGTCCCTCAATGCCTGCACAATCATATCATTTTCATCATGTATCATATATATCTAACAAAATATGTATATTTGTTCCAATCTGTTTTTCTAGTGTTAATTCTCTTTATTGTCATTTCACATTGCCCCTATAAGCACCTGAGGAATTGGGATATTAGGGTCCAAGTATGGTGGTTCTACTTTATGGAGAAAAGTTTATCATGATAATCTTTGCAAATATTTGAATTTTTCTTCAGTTTGTGGTCTTCTTTTAGTTTTCATCCTAGGATGCCCTTGGGGTGACTCATTTAGTTGGTTATCTTTCCAGGAATTCTTTAGATTGGTTTTACCCTCCGCCGAATCTTGAGATGATGCTGTACATAATCATCTATAATCTGTCTTTGTAAGCTTTTATGGATGAGTTTATAGTCTGAGTCAGTGTTGGTTTTGGCAGTCATCTCTCTCTGTTCAGCAAGTAAGACATATGTTTCCTAACTAAGGTACTTTCTAGGCCCTTTTGGTGTCCTCGTTATAGCAATTCATGAACTATAATCATTGTGAATGCCATTTCTGTTGTCCACTTTCCATTGTTGATTTTCAGTAGCTTGCTTAAATAATTTATCATTGAAAATTTGCATTGCATGCTATTCTTTTTTGTTTCTATTTTTTTCTCTTCTTGTTTACTATAAATTCTGATCTTAGATCCAGTGAATTGACGGTCTAAATGGGTTGACTCAGGAATAACTCTCGTATCTGAAATAGATCTTTTCCTTTTTATAACATTATAATGCTTTATTATGTATGATGCTGCTTGGTACTCACCATGTCTAATGAATGCCAATTCTTTTTTGAAAAAGGCATTCGTGATATTAAAGTGTGAGGCTTCTGTATGATCTTTGGCCTCTTTCTTTTCTTTTTCCTGAACTGTACTTTCTCATGTTTCTCCCAATCTTCATCTTTTCCTACCTTCACACTGACACCAAGTATCTAACTGTATGTTGATTTGATTTTATCCAATCTTTCATAAAATTTAAAAAAAATCTTAAAGAACTGATATTGGTAAACTAGAATTATTTTTATTTTGGTCTTTTTGCAGGTATGTATCATTTGTCCTCTAGTATGTGATGACAAAATGTACAATGGAACATTCCTTTTAGTGCTGAAAATAGAAAACTCACTACACCAAATAATTTATCTCCTTTCCAAGTAGTATCTATGAGAGATTCATTTAACTGTGACTTCTATCTTTTTCAAGTTTTGTGTATAGCAAGAATGTGAAGATTGATATGACTAAGCTCCTTAAGCAATATATGTACTCGGTCATTGGACAAGGGCTCTCACATTTAGAGAACCATCCGTGAATTTCGAGTTTATTGATGTTCTAAAAACTATGTGAATCTTAATATCCTCTGCTCTCTTTCTCATCATTATACTATTATCACTGCAAAAGCAGAGGGGATTGTGTGGTGGAGAGAGGACTGTATGTTACCAAAGGCTATTTTTCCCCTGTTTCATGGGTCTCCATGGCCAAAAATGTTTTATTAACTGGTGACCAGCCTCCTGGTGATGTGCCTCTCCATGATTAGTGTGGCTACTCTATGAAAAATATGCCCAGTCTGTTTTCTGGGCCATATTCAAAGTCTTTCTAGCTTGATATGACATACTAGGCCTCATGCTGTACCTGCATGGCCTTTCAGAACCCAGGGCCATCTCCATACCCATCAGGAAATACCAGTTTGGTTTTTTTTTGTGAAGGGCTGTATTTCTGTTACTTACATATTATTCCTAGTCACCAGCTCTATAATGGAGACAGGTAGTACATGTCAAAGAAATAATCTGTATATTTGAAAAAATGAGAAGTTATTATTATGTAATTTGCTGTATAATTATTTTTGTGAAAGTTGCACAACACGAATTACATTCCAACTGAACAATATCAACTGTAAATTGTCATCCTTTAAGCCAATTAAGCAATTTCAAGCCTGTTAAACATTGCCAAGTTCAGTGGAATGGACAATTTTTACAAAGATTATATTTAATAATACTAGTGACATTACTAAATACCTTTGGATGGAGTGAGGGGAAACTTCAATAACAGAAAAGTGTCATTTAAATGGAAAAATCACTGAATTGTATCCACAAGGTCATATTAGGAAGTGACATTTCCCCTTCAGTAATGTGCTGATCTTATTGTGTTTGTCAGTGACTTTCAATTATTTAGTTACACTCTAGAAACCTTTTCCCATTTACTCTGAAGGGAGGGTGGATGAATATAAGGCACAGAAAATAACATTTCACCAGAAATGGGCAGTTTATTATAGAAGAGATTAAATGGAGCCCCACTTGGATATATCTAGACTATATATTTAATAAAGGAGCTAAAACTGTAACATTATTATTTGTATTATTTAATATTGATTTTAGTTCATTGTCCAGCTGAGGATTTTGACTTTTTAATCACTTAAGTGAATTTAGTGATTTTATTGATGGAAAAAACACCTAGGTTAGGACTACAGATAGTTCTTGCTTTACATAAATTCACATTACACAAATTTAACTTTACTAAAGAATTCTGGAAGAAATCCACATTCAAAAGCAATATTGTTTTACTGCACAGTACTGTTTTCTCTCTCTCTCTCTCTCTCTCTCTCTCTCTCTCTCTCTCTCTCTATCTGTGCGTGTGTGTGTGTGTGTGTGTGTGTGTGTGTGTGTGTGTGTGTCTTGGTGCCTTGGTTCCATGTTCTGTAGCCTCTCCATGCCTCACTGCGTGCCCCCCCCCCGAAAAAACCCTAAAAAATCTTCAAGTAAAATCAGAAGAATTGTCCTGAAGGGGGATGGGGAGGGGGTTGGCATGAGACCTCCAGCAGGGAGAGAGGAGATCTTTGCCCACCCCTCACATGTCTGTCTTCCCTCCATGTTCCAGTAGTACTTATCTGTCCCCCTCATGTTGCCTGTCCTCTTCTATCTCTGTCCATGTCTGGTGCCCACATGTTTGCTCCCAACATGTTCTTTCTCTTGGCTCTGGGCAGATCCAGAGGAGGCTGGTCCCACCCCCCTTGTTTTCATCCTCCTGCTCTCAATTCTTTGTCTTGATCTTTGGGGGTAGGAAAGTGGGGCTTATGCCTCCCTCCCTTCTTCCCTTCTTCCCTTCCCTAGGTCCTCAAGCAAATTTACATTATGTAAAAATCACGTCAAATAGAGGTCTGTGGAATGGTCTACTAATGTAAAGCAAGAACTATCTGTAATATGCAAGAATACATCTCAAATTTTAGAAATATGTAGATAATTATTTGCATTGCCTATGTTAAATCTGAGTCAATAAACAAATATCTATCTGATACTTACTATGTGCTCAGGATTATGTGATATACAACTTTTTGGAAAGCATGTATAAAGAGCAAAGAGCTTAAAATTAAATTGATTTGAGGGAAAATCTTATCATTACCAGAGACAGACACTTCAGGTGAAGACTAAGTTAAACTGGTAGGGATTTTGTTTCTTTTTCTTTTCAGTTTGGGGTCTCTTCATGTAAAAACTTTTTTATGCAGGGAGCATTCCACCAGGGCTTTTTTTGCTTTTTCCTGCTCTTGTCTATTTTCCTACAGACTATGTAACAGAAGTTTTACCTAAATCTACATATTTTTAGAATATTGACACATTCATTCATATTGTTTCCAATCTAGATGTTAATTGTGTAATTTTCTATGTAGGTTATGGGCATCATGGCTTAAATCCTTCTCTAAACCTTCTGGTAGGAAATTTCTTTGATTTGGACTAGATCTTTAATTTCATTAGTATATGGAATTTCCAGTGAGGACTCCCCACCTCCACCCCAATAGAGATTGTCACCTGCTGTGCAATTATTCATCTCAGAGGCTAAGTGACTTGCCAGAGATTCCAAAGACTGTCAGAACCAGGACTTGTGCCCAGTTCTTCCTGACTCCAAAGCCGAGGAAAGGCTCCTTTTCATCTAACCCAAGGTTGCTTTTGTTCAGGCTTTTTTTTGTGGGTTAGGGGGTGAGATGGGATATGCCTCATCACCTACTGATTTATATTGAGGATGCAGTCTACTAAAACCTCCAGATCTTTTATTTTCTTCAGAACAACTGCTGTTGCTACATAACCTGCCCACATATTTATGAAATTGAGTTTTCTTTTTTTCTTTTTTTTATGGTCACCTTATTTATTCAACTTATATGCAGAGTACATCATATAAAGCCACATTGGACAAATCAAAAGACAATATAAAAGTTGCCAGGAGAAATATCAACAATCTTAACTATGTAGACAATACTACTCTCATGGCAAAAAATGAAGAAGAATTAAGAGGCATCTTGATACAGGTGAAAGAGGAGTGTGTAAAAGCTGGCTTGAAGCTTAATGTTAAAAATATTAAGATCTTGGCAACTGATTCCTCACTTCCTGGCAAATAGAGGAAGAAACAATGGAAGCAATGTCAGATTTTATATTCTCAGAGTCAGTGATCACTGCAGATGGTGGCTGCAGCTATGAAATTAAAAGGTGCTTGCTCCTTGGAAGGAAAGCTATGGCAAATCTGGACAGCATAGTAAAAAGCAAAGATATCATCTTGCCAGCAAAGGTCCATATAGTCAAAGCTATGGCTTTTCCAGTAGCAATGTATGACTGCAAGAATTGCACTATAAGGAAAGCTGAGCGCTGCAGAACCAACACTTTCAAATTGTGGTGCTGCATTGTTGTTGTTCTTCATTTTTTAAAGCTTAATTTATTTAATATATTTAGTTTTCAGCATTGATTTTCACAAGAGTTTGAATTATAAATTTTCTCCCCATTTGTACCCTCCTGCCCACTCCAAGATGGTGTATATTCTGGTTGCCCTGTTCCCCAGTCAGCCCTCCCTTCTGTCACCCCACTCCCCTCCCATCCCCTTTTACCTTCCATTCTTGTAGGCCAAGATAAATTTCTACACCCCATTGCCTGTGTATCTCATTTCCTAGTTGCATGCAAAAACTTTTTTTTATTTGTTTTTGAACATCTGTTTTTAAAATTTTAAGTTCCATATTCTCTCCCCTCTTCCCCACCCACCCTCCCTAAGAAGGCAAGCCATTCAGCATAGGCCACATGTGTATCATTATGTAAAACCCTTCCACAATACTCACGTTGTGAAAGACTCACTATATTTTGCTCCTGCCTAACCTATCCCCCTTTATTGAATTTTCTCCCTTGACGCTGTCCCTTTTTGAAAGGGTTTGCTTTTGATTACCTCCTCCCCCTATCTGCCCTCCCTTCTATCATCCTCCCCTTTTTTTTCTTCTTCCTCCTTCTTTCCTGTGGGGTAAGATACCCAATTGAGTGTGTATGGTATTCCCTCTTCAGGTCAAATCCGATGAGAGCAAGATTCATTCACTCCCCTTCACCTGCCCCCTCTTCCCTTCCTAAAGACCTGCTTTTTCTTGCCACTTTTATGTGAGATAATTTACCCCATTCTATCTCTCCCTTTCTCCTTCTCTCAGTATATTCCTCTCTCATCCCTTAATTTGATTTTATTTTTTTTAGATATCATCCCTTCATATTCAACTCACCCTATGCCCTCTGTCTACACACACACACATACACACACACACACACATACATATAAATGTGTGCATATTACCTTTAGCTACACTAATACTGAGGTCTCATGAATCATACACATCATCTTTCCATGTAGGAATGTAAACAAAACAGTTCAACTTTAGTAAGTCCCTTGCAATTTCTTTTTCTTGTTCTTTTTTTTGATTACCTTTTCATGCTTCTCTTGATTCTTGTGTTTGAAAGTCAGATTTTCTATTCAGCTCTGGTCTTTTCACTGAGAAAGCTTGAAAGTCCTCTATTTTATTAAAAATCCATATTTTGCCTTTGAGCCTGATACTCAGTTTTGCTGGGTAGGTGATTCTTGGTTTTAATCCTAGCTCCAGTGACCTCCAGAATATCATATTCCAAGCCCTTTGATCCCTTAATGTAGAAGCTGCTAGATCTTGGGTTATCCTGATTGTGTTTCCACAATACTCAAATTGTTTCTTTCTGGCTGCTTGCAGTATTTTCTCCTTGATCTGGGAGCTCTGGAATTTGGTGACAATATTCCTAGGAGTTTTCTTTTTGGGATCTTTTTGAGGAGACGTTTGGTGGATTCCTTCAATTTCTATTTTACCTTCTGGCTCTAGAATATCAGGGCAATTCTCCTTGATAATTTCTTGAAAGATGACATCTAGTCTCTTTTTTTGATCATGGCTTTCAGGTAGTCCAATAATTTTTAAATTATCTCTCCTGGATCTATTCTCCAGGTCAGTGGTTTTTCCAATGAGATATTTCACATTGTCTTCCATTTTTTCATTCCTTTGGTTCTGTTTTATAGTATCTTGATTTCTCATAAAGTCACTAGCTTCCACTTGCTCCAATCTAATTTTTAAGGTGGTATTTTCTTCATTGGTCTTTTGGACCTCTTTTTCCATTTGCCTAATTCTGCCTTTCAAGGCATTCTCCTCCTCATTGGCTTTTTGGAGCTCTTTTGCCATTTGAGTTAGTCTATTTTTTAAGGTGTTGTTTTCTTCAGTATTTTTTTCAGTATTTTTTTTTTTTTGGTTCTCCTTTAGCAAGTCCTTGACTTATTTTTCATGGTTTTCTTGCATCCTTCTCATTTCTCTTCCCAATTTTTCCTCTACTTCTCTAATTTGCCTTTCCAAATCACTTTTGAGCTCTTCCATGGCCTGAGACAAGTTCATGTTTTTCTTGCAGGCTTTTGATGTAGGCTATTTGACTTTGTTGACTTCTTCTGGCTGTATGTTTTGGTCTTCTTTGTCACCAAAGAAAGACTCCAAAGTCTGAGACTGAATCTAAGGCCGTTTTTGCTGCCTGGCCATGTTCCCAGCCAACTTACTTGACTCTTGAATTTTTCGTCAGGGTATGACTGCTTGTACAGTAAAGAGTACTTTGTTCCAAGCTTGAGGTGATGCCCTGTTGTTTTCAGAGCTATTTCTATACAGCCAGCTCTGCCACACCAGCACTCCTCCTTCCCTGAGAACCACCAACCAGGACCTGACCAGGATCTTAAGCAGGCTCTGCACTCCTGCTCTGATCCACCCCTTAATTCCTCCCACCAGGTGGGCCTGGAACCAGAAGCAACTGCAGCTGTATTTCTGTAGCTGCACCTCTTCTGCTGCCCCTGGGGAGGTGGCCGAACTGCAAACCCCTTCCACTCTGTCCCCAGCAGCTTTTCCCACTAACCTTCTCTGTTGTTTTTGCTGTTTGTGGATTAAGTCTGGTAACTGCCACATCTCACTGATTCAGGTGGCTAGGGCTTGTTCCACCCGGCTCCTGGTCTGATTGGTCCTGCTGCCACCTGCAGTGGGCTCCACTGGGCTCCGCTCCCCTCTGCTCCCAGTTAGTGCGCAATAAACCTCACCCAGCGACCATCCATGTTGTCCTGGGCTGGAGCCCTGCTTCCCTGTGCTATTTTGTGGGTTCTGCAGTTCTAGAATTTGTTCACAGCCATTTTTTATAGGTTTTTGGAGAGACCTGGCAGGGAGCTCTTGCAAGTCCCTGCTTTCTGGCTGCCATCTTGGCTCCGCCCCCCATGAAATTTACTTCTGGTGCCCAAGTGCAAAGATTTCTATTTATCTCTATCGAAATTAATTTTATTAGGTTCAGCCCAATTTAGACTGTTATAATGCCTTTGGATTGTGATATCTGTGTGTCAAGTATCCATCCCAGTTCTGAGTCATTTGTAAATTTGATTAAATTATCATACCTTTCTCCAAGACACTGATAAAAACCAAACAAATAAACAAAAAATCACACAGTACACAGTCTTGCACAAATACCTGGTATACTCCCTTGGAGACCTCTAGCCTTATTGATATGTAACTGTTACAAAATTCTATTTCAGTCTTTCCATCCAACTAGTCCTGTAACCATCTGTTGTAGCATCACTTAATTCATAACTTTTCATTTTCCTACATGGTGAGTATGAGATAAAGCTTTTCTAACATCTAGGTGAACGAGGCCCATGGGATTACCCTGATCTAAAATTGTTTAGTAATCCTATTCAAAAATGGTAATAAGGTTAGTCTGAGAAAATTATGTAAGTTCTTTTAATCTACACTTCTCTTTCTAGATATTGGCAAACAAGACCTGTAATAATCCTTTTTAGAATTTACCCAGGAATAGTTAAGCTTACTGACCTATAGTTTACTTTAAAAAATAAGTGGCATCTTTTCCTATTGAAAATAGGATGCTTTCACATCTCCAGTCTTGTGATACCTCTCCTCTTTTCCATTATCATTTTACTTCAACTGAATAAATCTCTGATGACCCAATTTATGAGAGTTTGGCATCAGAGGGAAGAACAATAGGATCATAGATGTAGAAGTGAGAGGACTTTGAGATCTTCAAAACAAACTCTCTCATTTTACAGATGAGGAAATTAAGGCATAGAAGTTAAGTGAATTGCCCAGAGTCCCAGATCTATCTCACAAGAATCTGAGGTAGGATTTTGACCTAAGTCATCCTGCCTTCAAGTCCAGAACTCTATTTCATCCCGAGCCAAGTCCAGGGCTCTATCATGAAGCCATATTGCCTTTCTGTTATTTGGTACCCATCCATTTTTACTTTTTCCCTTTGTCTTACACCTTGACACTGGCATCATTTCTTTTAGCATAATAGAAAAAGCAGTGTATTTGGAATTTGAGAACCTGGATACACATCTCATCTCAACTTTGTGACATGGGGCAAATCTTTTGCTTCACCTCTCTGGGCCTTGGTTGCCTCATCTGAAAATGAAGGGGTTGGACTTATTAAGGTCCCTTGTAGCCTTAAATCTGGTCTGGTCTGAAGTGATACATGTTTCTTAAGGACACAGCCCTTTTATTTGCTCTCAATTTTATAATTGCAATTTTGTTCTAGATGTTCAACCATGTCAGAATATAGCTATTAACTATGCAGTCAATAAAACAAGTTCCTTGAGTTGAATTTACTGTTAGAGATAAGTTTACCAGGGTTGAAATTTTTAATTGGCTTAAAAAATTCCATTTTCAGATTCATTGTACTCTTTTAAAATTTAATCCTTCTTTAACATATTGAGAATTAGTAGACAAAATGAGGTTGTTTGCTTGCATTCTGATGCTTCGTCTGAATCATTCATTCTCTATGCTTAGCTGTGTAAAGCATTTGTATGGTCTTAACCTTAAGGTTAAAATAGAATTTTAAAAGTAAAAACAGGAGGTAGAATCAGACCATGTGACTTAGGAAGCATGGTAATTTCTATCATGGGGAACAATACTTCTACACTCATTATTTTTCTCATAAATTGATACATCTAAAAGGGAGGCACAATAGAAAAAAAGATGATAAGGCAATATCTGAGAAATTATTAATGTAGAAATGGGTTAGAAGAGGGTGTTTTAACTTGGTACTTTAGAATCTTTACTTACATGAGTAATACAAAAAAAATAAAGAAGGTATAAATAGGCATATAAACCTGGAATCAAGAATCAAAATTCAAAGCAGACAGAAAAGAGAAAGAATTAATGAAGAAAATGGCTAAAGAAGTAAAAATTAACATATAAATATATTTATATAAATATAAAAATAAAGACATTTTTAGAAAATGAAAGAAGTTGTAGAAGAAAAAAAGGCTAGAATCTAAAGTAGCCATTTTACCTAGAGAAGGAAAAGAAAAAAGGAGTGCAAAAATTAACTATTAACTAAATAAAAAGAAACCAGTAAGTTGACTAAAACTCCAGAACAAAAGAAATCATTGACAAATGGAAAGGAAAGCTAGGAAGAGAGCAAGGTAGCCTGTGGAAATTGGATTTCATAATAAATTATCAAAATTAATTGGAGAAATAAATTACAGTTTTAAATAGGAAAAGGAACAAAAGAATTCTAAAAAAAATAATACTAGAGGCATAAATTAAGGAAATAACAACCTCGCTTTCATAACTTTAAATGTCAATTAATAAACAATCCAATATAATGAAAGAGTGACATTGGATAAGAAAACAAAACCTTGCAACCTTACAACATGTTGTTTGCAAGAAACAAATCTAAAAAGTAATGACATACTTGGAATAAAAATGAAATGCAGGAGTTTAATTCATGCTATAAAAGCAAAAAAATTAAAATTCATAATATCATAATATAACAGCCAATATCACTATTAAACTTATATACTTCAGATAAAATAAACAGCTTCTAGTCATTATATAGAGGAAAAATTAACTGAAATGCAAAAAATAAAGGTAGTATCACAATAGGAAATTTTTATATTATTCTATTTTAGATAAATCTAATAAAGAAACAAAAGGGAAGAAAGAATTTAATGAATTCTAGAAATTAGGGTTTAATGACTTATGGCATCTTCTCAATGGGTCCAGTAGAGAAGATATGTATTTCTTAACACCACATGCCACATTTATTAAACTTTATCAATTATTAGAATACCAAAAAATTGAAAATAATATGTTAGGACTGTACAAATAAAAGACACAAATGTTTACATGGGATTTCAACAATTTAGAAAGCAAATACTAGGAGAGGATTCTGGGCAGGTGGTGGAGTAAGTCAAAAAATTGCAAGCTCTCCAGATTTCCCCCACAAATAAGACAAAATAACTCCTCAAGGTGAACATAGAGGTGAAAAATAAACAAGAGTTGTGGTAGAACAGTAGTCCTTCATGGACAAACAGAAGAAAAAAGAAGAAAAATCCCAGGACTGCAGTTTGGTCCCTGTGAAGTGTAAACAGCTCCAGGCTAGTTGTGCTGGGGCTAGTTGGGTTGGGAAGTAGCCTTGGCCCCAGCCAGCGGAATTTTTACCTCCTGGACCATGTGAGGAATCAGGTATCTGAGCAGGGGAAGATTGAGGGAACCCCTGCTGATAAGGGATACCAGGCCCAGCTGTGCTGCCTAGTTGGGGCCCTGGGGGAGAAGGAACCAGCACATATTCTATGAGTGCAGAAGCAGTGGCGTGGGGACACTACTGGCTGTGGTTACTTACTGGAAGGCAGAGTTCTTGGTTTAAGTTCCAGTCCAGAGGGGAGAACTGAAGGAGGATCTGAGGCCAGAGGCACTATCCTTGATATCCCAGCAATACAGGTGATTATGACAAGTTGCTATAAATAAAAAAATAAAAAATTAGCAGACAAAGGAGAAAGAATCCAACTACAGAAAGTTATTATAGGAATAGAGAAGACCAGGGTTCATTTTCAAAGGAAGATACTGAAGCAAAAAACCCTCTGCTACCCCAAAAGTAACCTGCCCAAAAAGAATCCATAGAAGAGCTTAAAAAAGACTAAAAAGCAATTGAAAGAGATTGAGGAAAATTTTTACAAAATGAGAACAATCCAAGAAAAGCAAGAACATTTTGAAAAGAAAGTTAACCAACTCAAAAAGGAGATCCAGAATCTTAAGGAAAAAAACCTCCTTGAAAATTGAAATTGGGCAAGGGGAAGCCCATGAAGTTAAAAGAAAGCAAGAAATAATAAAACAAAACATAAAGCATGAAAAAATAGAAAAGAATGTGTAGCATCTCATAAGAAAAACAACTGATCTAGACAACAGATCAAGAAGAGAAAACAAGAATAATCAGACTATCTGAAAGTTATGATAATCAAAAAGTAACCTTGATACAATAATACAGAAGTAATTAAAGAAAATTGTCCTGAAATGTTAGAACAAGAGGGGAAAGTGGAAACAGAAAAAATCCACTGATCACCACCTGAAAGAGATCCTAAGAGGAAAATCTACAAGAATATCACAGCTAAATTGTAAAAGCCCCAGCTCAAGGAGAAAGTATTATGAGAAACAAGAAAAAAAAAACAATTCAAATATGGGAGAGCCACAGTTATTATCACACAAGACCTAGCAGTGGCTATACTAAAAGACCACAGGTCTTGGAACACTATATACTGAAGAGCAAAATAACTTAGGTTGCAGCCAAAAACATCATACCTGGTAATGTTAAGCATGATTCGGAACCAAAAAAGATATTCATTGAATTGCCAGACTTTTAGTATTTTATTGCAGAAAAGACTTGAACTTAATTGAAAATTTGACATCCACGATCTAAGAGAAATATAAGGTAAACATTAAAGACTAATTACAAGGGCCTCAGGAAGGACAGACTGTTTACCTTATATATGAGGAAATGTAAACTGTATCTCCAAGATTGTCATCACTAATTTAGGTAGTTTAGAAAGATTGCGGCAGAGCTGGGTATGATATGATTACAAAAATTAATACAATCTAAGAAAAGGCAAAAAGAGTAATTATCTTATACAAATAAGGTTCAAGAAGAAGAACTGACACTGAGGCATCAGATGGGGGAAGAGAGAGGGTAGTTTTGGAAGCCTACTCTCGTTGGGAATGGGTTAACGAGGGAACAAAGAATACACATGTATATCTAGAAGGTTATAAATGTCTTCTAAATTCAGAAAGAAATAAAAGGCTAAGAAGATAGGGAGGGGGAGGGATTTTTAGAGGGAACCCTACTCACATCAGATCTAGGTTAAAGAGAAAAGGGAATAAAAGTTTTCTAATTTTATAAATAAATAAGAGAGTGAAGGAATAGGGTGAGGGGGTGGGTATAGAAAGATGTCTAGATTAATGGGAATAAGATAAAGAGGAAACAACATATGGAAACATTTGAAAAGCTATAAAAGTCTTCTCAATTCACAGAGAAACTAGAAGGCAAGGGGAAAGGTTGGGTAAGTAGGAGAGGATAAGGGAGACAATCCTTGGAGAGAAAGAGGGATATATACATACACACATACACATATGTGTATGTATGTATATATGTGTATGTCTATATATGTTTGTGCATGTATGTGTATATATATGTATATACATATGTAAATATATGTATATATATATGTATATTTGAAAGAACATAAAAGTTTTCCAAATTCAGATAGAAACAAGAGGTCAAGGGGAAAGATGGGAGGGAGTAGATATGGGAAGGAACCTTGGAGAGGGGGTAGGTTAAGTAATAGGAGGGCAAGGTAGTGGGTAGAGGTAAAGTAGAGGAGTCAGGAGGGATAGGAAATAAGAGATACACACAAATGTAAAATAAATCAGGAGTAGAATTTATTAGGGCAAAAGAGCAGGTGTAGTAATTATGATCTCAGACAAAGTTAATGCTAAAATACGTTTAATCAAAAGAGAAAAATGGAAACTATTCTTTATATCAACCATTTTAATCAATATTGTTTTAGACTATTTAAAATAACTAGACAGTATAAGGTTGGAATATTGCTGTGGTGTAGGAAATGATGAGTTGGTGGATTTAGGAAAATATGTAAAGGCTTGGATTTCTGAAGGAAGATGCTATCCACCTTTGGAGGAACAAAGTACAAACAAGTATAGCACAGTCTTACATAGATGCATATGAACGGTATGTGTATATATGTGCATGATGATAGATATCTATGTATATGCATGTGTTTGTAAATGCATGTATGTTTCTATGCATGTATGTGTGTATATGTCATATATAGGATTGTTTGTCTATATATGCATGTATATGTATATATACACACTGTGTGTGTATCCATACTTAATCATAACCTTCGTGGGACTGGGGGGGGGGGTGGGGCAGGGAGAAAGGTAGAAAAAAAGAACAAAGTGCAAAGCAGAGAGCAAAATAAAACCTACAAGGAAGTAAAGATGTACAGCTCTGAAAAACAACTGTAGTATTTATTATATATGTTTTCTTGAAATGGAAATTTATTGCTTTATATTTTGAATATTCTCTTATGTTTTGCTATGCACATGGCAATGCTTTTTTTTCCTTTTCTTATTTTGTATTTAAGTTTGTTTCCTTTTTTATGTTTAAATTTAAAATTTTAAAAATTACAAAAAAAAAGGAAAATACCTCATTTTATGACACAAATATAGTCTTAAACCCTAAACCCAGAAAGGATAAAGCCAAGAAGAAGAACCCTGGACCAATAGAATTAATGAATATTGATTCTAAAATTTTAAATAAAATCCTGGAAAAAAATAAATCATTCACTATGATTGCACACACACACACACACACACACACACACACTATTCATTATAAATTTGAGTTTATATTCAAGATCTCAGATTAGTTCAGCATTTTGAAAGCAATTAATATAATTAATCATTTGTAAGACAAACATTTTGAAAACCATGATTTTTAATAGATACAGAGAAATATATGCTAAAGAATTCCATGGCAAATAGGCCTGTAAGTGATCTTCTGTTATATTATAAAAATCTTTCTAAGTCCCAAAACAAACACTTTATGCAATTGAGGTCTACTGAAAGCTTTCCCAAGAAATACAGGAGTAAAACTGGGCTGTTACCCCTGTCGAGTAAAATTTGATTAAGTTCAATAAATGCTACTTACCTTCTGGATCCAAGATGTAAAATAAGTCAAAAATTTTCAGACACAGCCAAGGTAGGAATTTATTTTGTTTTACAGTGCATATTCATTAAAAGGACTTTATTTTTCTTTTCCATTGGGAGGTAGGGAAATGAAAAATAGAGAAAGGAATAGGGATAGGGTGGTGGGAGATAAAAGAAAAGAAAGTCATGGAATTGCATATATGCATGTATATGATATATTTAAATGCATGGAGGAATATGTCAAAATGTATTTTAAAAAGTAAATGATGTATTTTACATATTTATGACATTTTATATTCATATTATATTTTTTATACTTTTGCAAAGTGCAATTGCAATTACAGTTATAAAATTTCATTTCATGATCACACCATCCCAGTGAGATAAGCAGGATGTCTAGGGGATGGCAGTTGGTAGTGAGGGACCGGAAGCCATGCTGCTAAAACATTAGTCAAGGAGGGCAGAGCCAAGATGGTAGATGGAAAGCAGGGAATTGCCCAGGTCTCTCCCCCAAGACCCTCCAAACACTGATAAAAAATGGCTATGAACAAATTCTACAACTGCAGAACCCACAAAGTAGCAGAGGGAAGCAGGGCTCTAGCCCAGGACAGCCTGGATGGTTACTGGGTAGGGTCTATCACCCGGAGCTGGGAGTGGAGTGGAGCAGAGCCCAGCGTGGGCTGCACCTGGACCAACCAGACAAGGACCCAGGTGGAACAGGCCCTAGGGCCCTGAATCCGTGAGCGGTGGCAGTTCCTAGAATTCTCAACCCACAAACACCAAAGACAACAGAGAAGTTTAGTGGGAAAAACTGCAAGGGACAGAGTGAAAGGAGTTTGCAGTTCGGCCACCACCCTGGGGGCAGCAGAGGAGGTGCAGCTACAGAGGTGCAGTTGTTCCAGCCCCAGGCCTACCTGGTGGGAGGAATTAAGTGGCAGATCTGAGCGGGAGTGAAGAGCCTGCTTAGATCTGAGTCCTGTCCAAGTTGGCGGTTCCTAGAGGAAGAGGAGTGCTGGTGTGGCAGAGCTTGCTGTGTAGAAATAGCTCTGAAAACAACAGCATAGACCCTCAAGCTTGGGACAAAGTACTCTCTAGTCTACAAGCAGTTATACCCCGATGAAAAATTCAAGGGTCAAGTAGTTGGCTGGGAACATGGCCGGGCAGTGAAAATGGACTCAGATTCAGACTCAGACTTTGTGATCTTTTTTTTGGTGACAAAGAAGACCAAAATATACAGCTAGAAGAAGTTAACAAAGTCAAAGAGTCTACATCAAAAGCCTGCAAAAAAAAAAAAACATGAACTGATCTCAGGCCATGGAAGAGCTCAAAAATGATTTGGAAAGGCAAATTAGAGAAGTAGAGGAAAAATTGGGAAGACAAATGAGAGTGATGCAAGAAAAACATGAAAAACATGTCAATGACTTGCTAAAGAAGAACCAAAAAAATACTGAAGAAAATAACACCTTAAAAGTAGACTAACTCAGATGGCAAATGAGCTCCAAAAAGCCAATGAGGAGAAGAATGCCTTGAAAGGCAGAATTAGCCAAATGGAAAAGGAGGTCCAAAAGAAAACTGAAGAAAATGCTACCTTAAAAATTAGATTGGAGCAAGTGGAAGCTAGTGACTTGATGAGAAATCAAGATATTATAAAACAGAACCAAAGGAATGAAAAAATGGAAGGCAATATGAAATACCTCATTGGAAAAACCACTGACCTGGAGAATAGATCCAGGAGAGATAATTTAAAAATGATTGGACTACCTGAAAGCCATGATCAAAAAAAGAGCCTAGACGTCATCTTTCAAGAAATTATCAAGGAAAACTGCCCTGATATTCTAGAGCCACAGAGCAAAATAAAAATTGAAAGAATCCACTGATCACCTCCTCAAAAATATCCCAAAAAGAAAACTCCTAGGAATATTGTCGCCAAATTGCAGAGCTCCCAGATCAAGGAGAAAATATTGCAAGCAGCCAGAAAGAAACAATTTGAGTATTGTGGAAACACAATCAGGTTAAACCCAAGATCTAGCAGCTTCTACATTAAGGGATCAAATGGCTTGGAATATGATATTCTGAGGTCAATGGAGCTACGATTAAAACCAAGAATAATCTACCCAGCAAAACTGAGTATCATGCTCCAAGGCAAAATATGGATTTTCAACAAAATGGAGGACTTTCAAGCTTAGTGAAAAGACCAGAGCTGAATAGAAAATTTGACTTTCAGACACATGAATCAAGAGAAGCATGAAAAGGTAAACAAGAAAGAAAAATCCCAAGGGACTTACTAAAGTTGAATTGTTTTGTTTACATTCCTACATGGAAAGATGATGTGTATAATTCATGAGACCTCAGTATTAGGGTAGCTGAAGGGAATATACATATATATGTGTATATGTATATATACACATACATACATATATATGCATATATATGTGTGTATATATATATACACACATACACGCACACATATAGACAGAGGGCACAGCGTGAGTTGAATATGAAGGGATGATATCTAAAAAATAAAATCAAATTAAGGGATGAGAGAGGAATACATTGAGAGAGGAAGAAAGGGAGACATAGAATGGGGTAAATTATCTCACATAAAAGTGGCAGCAAATATCAGTTCTGTAGGAAGGGAAGAGGGGGCAGGTGAGGGGGAATGAGTTAATTTTGCTCTCATCGGATTTGACCTGAGGAGGGAATAACATACACACTCAATTGAGTATCTTACCCCACAGGAAAGAATGAGGCAGGAGACAAAAAGAGGGGATGATAGAAGGGAGGGCAGATGGGGGAGGAGGTAATCAAAAGCAAACACTTTCGAAAAGGGACAGGGTCAAGGGAGATAATTGAATAAAGGGGGATAGGATAGGAAGGAGCAAAATATAGTTAATCTTTCACAACATGAGTATTGTATTGTGGAAGGGTTTTGCATAATGATACACATGTGGCCTAGGTTGAATTGCTTACCTTCTTAGGGAGGGTGGGTGGAGTGGGAAGAGGGGAGAGAATTTGGAACTCAAAGTTTTAAAAGCAGATTTTCAAAAAAAAGGTTTTTGCATGCAACTAGGAATCAGATATATAGGCAATGGGGCATAGAAATCTATCTTGCCCTACAAGAAAGTAAGGGAAAAGGGGCTGGGGGGAGTGGAGTGACAGAAGGGAGGGCCGACTGGGGAAGGAGGCAATCAGAATATATGCCATTTTGGAGTGGGGCGGACGGTAGAAATGGGGAGAAAATTTGTAATTCAAACTGTTGTGAAAATCAATGCTGAAAACCAAATATGTTAAATAAATAAATTTAAATTAAAAAAAACTCTTGTGAAAATCAGTGCTGAAAACTAAAAATATTAAATAAATAAATAATAATAAAAAAAAATTAATCAAAGGAACTAGGAATGTTTAACTTAAAATAGACTGGAGACCAGTAGCAGAGTCTCCAACATTATACTTTTGTCTTCAAGTATTGAAGTATTCCTGTATAGAAAGAGGAGTGGGCTTTTTCTACTAAGACTGTAGGAAAGAGTTTCCTTAAAAGGTGAAAGTCATGGGAAGTCAAATTTCAATTCAATAGAGAGAAAGAAAAAAAATACCAACAAGAGAGTTATCTAGAAATAGAACATGCTCCTTTAAAAGGTAATGAGTTCCTTGTCCCTAGAGGTCTTTAAACAGAAGCAACTTTTTGGAGAAAAGATATATAATTTGGGTATAAGTTAGAGGAGAAGTTGAGAAGAATTGGGAAATCATTTCTCATTCTGAGATTTTATAGTAGGGTGGTAGATACTATCATCAGGAAGTAAGTTGAGGCCAAGAGAATTTGAATGCCTTGCCTAAGGATACCTCTAGTGGAGGAGCCCAAACTGGAATGTAAGTCTCCTGCTTCTCAGAACATGCTATTTCTACTGGATCATAGTGCTTCCATTGATGTATATGTTGTGAACATGTTACATGGATTTTGCTGTGTGCAATCCCGCATTATTAATAAATGGAATTTCAATTTCCAATCAGACTTATTGCATCTCCTTCAGCTATGTTTTATCTTTGAAAACAAAACACAGTAGGAAGAGTATTTAGGATTATTGGATTGTAGTATCTGGAGTGAGAAGGATCCTAAGAGATCATCTGGATCCCTTGATTTTACTGATGAGGATTCAAAAGCCCAGTGAAGTTAGATAACATTCCTGAGATCACACAAGTTACACATTTATAATAGCACAGATAACAGTGAGCATTAATCTTGGAACCTAGTTGAAGGTGCCAGTGAAAAATTAAAATCCTAAAAAAGCTAAGAACTTTGTCAATAGAAGACAAACACAGATGAAAAAGTTGATACTTTTCCTAGAGCAAATATTCGGCATTGTTTTTGTGAGAAAATATAAAAAAGTGACAGAATGATTTTCCAGTACTCCACGTTGAATGGTCATCCTATGGGAAGAACTATGAACTTTTCCTCACAGGAAATGTATAATTGCTCTGATTCTGAAAGTCTATTTGTAGACTCCACCAACTCCACTGTCCCATTCATTTGAAATTATCTTGTATGAATGCCTTGTCATAGGAATTAATTATAGCAAGTCAGAGTACCCCTTTCTCCTTCATACAATGATAACAATAACATGCTTACATGTTATTTTAATATTTATAAATATTTTTCTTCTAATGTTCCTGGATAGTTTAGGTATTATCGTCTCCATTTCATAGATGAATAAACTGAAGTCTTGAGAGTCAAATAGCTAGTAAATGCCAGAGCCAAGATTTGAATGCAGTTCTCCTGTCTCTCTGTCATCATCCTTTCTTCTGCAACAATATATTACCAAATTAAATTACTCTCCTGCCCACAATGAGAGCTTAAGGTATTTTTACTCTCTTTTCTATTGTCCTCCATAAATTTGGATAATCACAGTAAGCTGTCTCTTTATCTTTTGACATAATCTGTACTTTGTAAAATAAACATTATGAATGTCATTTTAAATTTCTAAAGTGAAAACAAATGCACCTGCCCTTTTGGTTTCTTTCTTACATTAAATATGATAAATGTCCCAAAATTGTCCCAAACATTATTCATATAATAAAATTTATCTACCAAGACACTTACATTATGACTTTTTCCTTAAACATCTTTTCAGATCAGCAAAATGTTATTGCACTATTACTTTTTAACAAAGTAGAAAGACTACATCACATTTCCAGTAAGAAAAGATTTTTATTTGATTACCTCAGATTGCTATAGTGTTAGATATTTTAAATTACTTTGCAATTAAAGAGTTTGAGATTGGTAAGACTGATAGTCTCTTCATGAATTCAAATAATTCCATTAAACATATGGAGATATCTAAGTATCTATCTCAAATTGCACAGATGCAGATATGGATTTCCTTCTCCATTGTCAAGAAGCATGGATACAAAGTATCACATAAAAACAACTAGCGACTACAACAACGACATTTTTCCATAATAGAGTCATAGGATCCTAGATCTAGGATTAAACGGGACTTCAGAAGTTATTCAATCCAATCCCCTAATCTGCCATTGAGGAAACTAAGGGCCAGAAAGATCAAATAACTTGCCTAAAGCCATTCAGAGAGTCAGGAGTCAATGGCCAAGCTTGAATTAAAAGGATCTTATATACATCATGTGTACCTAACTATAAATCCATGATATTTTCAACTGCACTACTCTTAGCATAATGCAGATTAGAGTTAATGTAGTCTTTATTATTTTTATATTTGATTTTTAAAAAGACTAGGTTCAATGTCCATAGTAAAAATGTTGTATTATTGCATAAAGCCACATAGAGCTATGAGCTGGAAATCATCAAAAAATCATGTGAGGAGATGTAACATGAAATGGGGGACCAGTTTCAAGAAATGTATTCTTGTAGCCAAAATTAATTGCTAGTAAATCTGGTGTCATATCCTACAAGTCACCAAATTATGCCTTTAAACCCAGTAATACAACCACTAAGCCTATGCAACCTAAGATATGAAAGAAAGATGAAAAGAGCCCACGTATACCAAAGTATTTATAGGACCTCTTTTTTGTCATAAGAAAAAATGAGAAACTAAGGGGTACACATAACTAAGGAATGGCTTTTCTTTTTTATTTCGGTAGAAGGAGGTGGGAGGTAGAAAGAGGGAGAGGGATAAGGTAGTGAAAGAAAGAAAAAGGAAGGAAAGAATGAAGAAAGGAAGGAAGAGGGAAAGAAGGAAGGAGGGAAGGAAGGAAGGGAAAGGAAGACAGAAAGAGAAAAGAAAGAAGAAAGGAAGGAAAGAAGAGGAAGGAAGAAAAAGAAAGAAGAAAAAGGAAGAAATGAAGATCATGGAATCATATATTTTAAATTCACAGAAGAGAATAAAAAGAATATAGAAAGAATCATAGACAAGTAGGAAGGACATAGTTACATGTGGAATCCATACAAACACATACACACACACACACACACACACACACACAGAGCAACGTGAACATCACAGAGCTATATAGTTTTGCACACAACCTTTATCTGTTCTATACTTATGTATGTATATATGTACGTATGCATTACATAGATATATTTGAATATATTCTCTATATATGTTCTATGCATGTAGGTTCTATAATATATATGTATGTATAAAATGAGCATTTCCATATATAGACATACATCTATATGGAAATGCTCATTTTATTTAGTGTTTATTAAGTTCAGACTAAAATAAATATTATTAATTTCTATTATGTGAGCAAAACATTAGTGCTTCATATAGATAATAAGAATTAAGCAGTATGTAGGTTTGCTATAATTCACTTGGATTCTTTATTTTAAAAGTGTCTATTTTTAAATGCATTTAAAAATTTTTATCACATCACTTATATTTCCAAAAGTATCTCTTTACTTTCTCCTTCCCAATAAGCCATTCCTTTTAAAGAGAAGAGTAAAAAAATGTTCGGTAAAACAAACCAACTGAACATATCACAAAGTCTGACATTACTTATACTGTTCCATGACAATAGTTTCTCACCTGACTAGAGAAGGGAGGGAGAATCCTTCTTATATCTCTTCTTTGGGCTCAAATTTGGTCATTACAATTTCACAGCATTTACTTTCAGTTGCTTTGTTGTTCTTTCCATCTACATTGTATACATTGTGCAAATCATTTTCCTGTTTCTGCTTTTTTTCACTTTGTATCAGTTTATGTTTTTACATGCTTTCCATATACATTTTATCTTTCTATGTCCTTCCCTCCCTCCCTCTCTCTCTCTTTCTTCTTTTCCTTTCTTTTTCTTTCTTTCTTTCTTTCTTTCTTTCTTTCTTTCTTTCTTTCTTTCTTTCTTTCTTTCTTTCTTTTTCTTTCTTTCTTTCTTTCTTTCTTTCCTTCTTTCTTTCTTTCTTTCTTTCTTTCTTTCTTTCTTTCTTTCTTTCTTTCTTTCTTTCTTTCTTTCTTTCTTTATTTATTTTTCTTTCTTCCTTCCTTTCCTTTCTTTTTTCCTTCCTTCCTTCCTTCCTTCCTTCCTTCCTTCCTTCCTTCCTTCCTTCCTTCCTTCCTTCCTTCCTTCCTTCCTTCCTTCCTTCCTTCCTTCCTTCCTTCCTTTCTTTCTTTCTTTCTTTCTTTCTTTCTTTCTTTCTTTCTTTCTTCCTTCCTTCCTTCCTTCCTTCCTTCCTTCCTTCCTTCCTTCCTATCTTATCCAGACCTTGAAATGCAGGAGCAACTCTTGGGTACAATCCCATTACATTCTATTTCTGACCCTGGAAAGTTTATTGCTACTTAGGCAACCTAGTGGTACTCCAACTCCTGGTAGTGTTCCTCAGTCCTGGGGCTCCTGGTAGTGTCCCTCAGTCCTGTAGCTTCACCATAATTCCGATTCCAGAATTAATATAGATGCCTGGTAGCCTACTGCATTTCAGAACTCTTGAACTCAAGAAATTCACCAGACTCAGCCTCTCTGGTAGCTGAGATTACATATGTACATCATCACGCCTAGCATATTCGTTGTTTTCTACAATCTAACTTTTTTACTCATTTTATAGTCAATACACATCTATTTTTCATAGTTCTTTCCTACTATGAAAAGTGATGCTTGAAAAACTTTTTGAATACATGGGTACTTTTTTTTATCAATGACCTCCTCAGGGTATATGCTTAGCTATGAAATCTCTCGGTTCAAAGGTATGAACAGTTTAGTCACTTTCTTCATATCATTCCCATTTGCTTTTCAGAGTAGTTAGATGAATTTTTAGTTTTACCAACAACAGAGCGTCCCTCTTTATACAATCCCCCCAACATTAGTTATTCTACTCTTTTGGCGTCTTTGCCATTTTTCTGTGGGTGAGGTAAAAGATCAGTATTTTTTTTGGCATTTCTTTTATTAGTAGTGGTTTTTAGCATTATTTCATATGGTTGATAGTAGTTCAGGATTCTTCTTTCAGAATTATTACTATTTTTGATCACTTGTTGGTGAATAGGAAAGCTTCTGGCTATTGATCAAAGCAAAATATACCACATCCAAAAGCCATCATACACTATCAGGGATCTGAAGATACTAACAATTTTTGTAGGAATAGACACAATTTAACCTATTCTCATATATAATGTATGCTTGAGTCTTTGTGATTTACAATAACTTTATCTCATTTTAGATGCCCCTAATGCTATATCATTCTAACCTTACAACCTTCGGTTTATTTTTCTATTCTGATTGACAAAGACTGTCTTCTTTATTTGTAACTTTAGTGCAAATCCTGTGAAAATATGACATCGTTTAAATAACTTTCTAAAAGTATCCTTTTTTTAGAAGTACATTTTTAGAAGTATCTTTATGAGAAGATATAAATCTAAGATTTGTTGTGTCAAAATTATTATGTGACACTTTGTTGAAAGAGAAAGCTCTCTTTATTAGGCACCCATCTTCCAAACAACTGTTTGAAACACTCATTTATATTGTTTCTAATGGAGTCGATTACTAAACAAAAAGCTAATTGATGCATTCTGTTTACTTTGAAACTACTGTATTCTTATTGTTTGCAACACATTTTAAGTCATTCTGAACCAGTATAAATATTTGTCGAAAATAAATTTATTACAAAACCAGGCGTTCAAACTATATGAAAAATAGCAAATGTAAAGGGAGAAATTCAGGGATCTCCAGGTGCCAGTGTAGGGCTGTGGAAAAAAATGAATAATCAAAAAAGAAATGCGTCAGTGAACAATGCAAGAATGAAACTGGGAGACATAAAGGAGACACATGCCAGGGAGAGTCAAGTTGGAGTCAGCCTAGCTATCAATAACTAACAGGAAGTGAACATAAGTGGTTTTTGCCTATTGGATGACATAAAGAAGCTGAGGTCCATGTAGATGCCAACCAGTATTGTCTGTAACAAAAAGCCAGGTCAAGAATGTTTTGTTTTGCTTTTTTCTAGCCATGAGCAGATATGCATTTTCTCAATATCTGTGTGGAATCCAGGAATATATAATCAAGACTGAACAAGTTGTTTTGAGTCCAGGATTCTGAAACAATGGTATGAAGTCCCTGAGCTGATAATTTTAGAACTAAGCTATTTTATCAAACACACTCACTGAACTCCTAATGACAACAACCATATTGAAAATTGTTTTAATGAGAAAGTTAGTTACAGATACACTTCATAATTAGCAGGAATTTCCTTGTTCTCCTTCTTTTAGCTCTTGTTGCAAGGATAAGTTCATAAATAATATGGACTTGTTGGAGTAATTAAATCATGATTTGAATAATCTTTGCACTATTAGCACAAAGTATGAATCCTACTGGGAAAAACTTCAGTTTTAGAAATCCAGAAGAGTAATATGTGTTCTGAATCTATAAATATAGTTTTAGATTCTCTTCTTAAGAAAGTGCCAATGGTTTTAGATAAATATTACTTATCATTTTAAGGTAAAATTCATTTGTTCCTATGCTCTCTAACATTTTTATAGGAGTGAGTGCTGTATTTTGTCAAAAGTTTTTTTTTCTGCATCTATTGAAATAATCATATGCTTTTTGTTGTATTTGTAATTTATATGGTCAGTTATGCTTATAACTTTAAAAAATACGGAACCATCCCTGTAGTCCTCGTATAAATTCCATCTGGTCATAGTGTATGGTCTTTCTGATATATTGTTATAATTTCCTTGCAAGTATTTTATTTAAATATTTTCATTAATATTCGCTGGGGAAATTGGTCAGTAGTTTTCTTTCTCTGTTTCTACTCTCCCTGGTTTAGGGAATAAAAAACATATTTGTGTCATAAAAGGAATTTGGTAGAACTCTTTCTTTGCCTATTTTTTCCAGATACTTTATATTTTATTGGAATTAATTATTCCTTTAATGTTTTGTAGAATTCACTTGTAAATCCATCTGGTCATAGGGATTTTTTCTTAGGTAGTTCTTTTATGGCTTATTAATTTTCTTTTTCTGAGAAGGGTTATTTAAAAATTCTATTTCCTCTTCTGTTAATCTGGGCAATTTATATTTTTCCAAATATTCATCTATTTGACTTAGATTATCAGTTTTGCTAGCATATAATTGGGAAAAATAACTCCTAGTAATTTCTTGAATTTCATCTTAATAAATGCTACAATCACCATTTTCATTTTTGAAACTGATATTTTGGTTTTATTTTTTAAAAAAAATCAGATTAACCAAGGGTTTATCTGTTTTAGTGGGTTTTTAAGCAGCTCTTGTTTTACTTATTTGTTCAGTTTTTAAACATTTCAATTTTATTAATCCCTCTTTTGAATTTTTTAGGATTTTTATTTTGGTCTTTAGGATTTTTTAATTTGTCCTTTTTCTAGTTTTTTTTTAGTTGTGTGCCTAATCATTGATTGCTTCTTTTTATCTTTTATTGATATACATATTTATAAATATAAAATTTCCCCTCAGTACTGCTTTGGATGTATCCCACAAATTTTGATGTATTGTTTCATTTGCTATAATTATCTTTAATGGTATTATTGATAATTTCTGTCATTTGTTCTTTGACCTATTCATTCTTTAGGATTAAATTATTTAGTTTCCAGTTAGCTTTTAGTCTATTTTTCCACAGTCTTTTATTGAATGTCATTTTTATTCCATTATGATCTGAAAGGGGTGCATTTTCTGCATATAGAAGAAGGCAGAGGTCAGAAGCAAAAAAAAATTACTTTAGAGGAAGGACAGGATAGAAAGAGAGTGAAAAAGATAATTAGGAGAAAATAGTTTGAAGGGAAATAGTAATCAACTTTGTGAATGTGAATGTGATAATTTCACCCATAAAATGGAAGCAGATAGCAGGATAGCTTAGAAACTAGAATCCAACAATGTGTTATTTACAAGAAGCACACTTGAAACAGGGAGACACGCACAGAGTTAAAATAAGGGGCTGGTACTGAATCTATTATGCTTCAGCTGAAATAAAAAAAAAGAAGTGGTGGTAATCACGATCTCAGACTAAGTAAAAGCAAAAATAGACTTAATAAGAGAAAATCAGGAAAACTACATCTTGCTAAAAAGGCTCCATGGAAAATTGACCCTGCATTGGGGCATCAAAAACCCCACAAACAAATGTAGAAAATGCTTCTCTCTGCCTTTGACCTGTGACCCAGGATTGGGCATAGGTGATGGAATTGCCTAACAGCATCCAGTCCTTCCTTCCAGTGTTAGTGGAGGAATTAAATGATGGCACCATTTCAGCTTTTCTCTGGAATTGTTTTGTTTTAAAGAATACAGTGTCATAATTACCAGTCTTAGGAAGCTATGTCCCTGACTTGTGAGGGAAAAAGAGGAGATACCCATTATACAGACAGTATAGTGTCTAAGGATCATAGATTTAGAGGTGGAAGGGACCTTAGAGGGGATCTGGTCCAACCTACCTAATTTTATAGATGTGAAAAGCTGAGGCCTAGAGTTGAGAAATGATTTTCCCAAGGACACACAGGTAATAAGTGGACACATGTCCTCATTGGACATGTGCTGCAGCCTCTTTCTTTCCATACTAGAGCTTCCCATTGTACTTTGGGACACTTGCAATTTTGACACCTTGAATATTGTGGCGTTTCTAGATGCACTAGTATCCAGCATTGCAGTGAGAGAATTGAATAACAGAGGAGTTGAGAAACTGGGAGGTACCCAAGAGACCATTTAGTCCAGGCTTTTCATCATTTAGATCAAAAGAGTGAGGCTCAGAGAATGGCCCAAATCACACGAGATTAAGTGGTAGGGTGGAGATTTGAACCTGAAACTTCTGGTTCCCAGCTGTGACACCCTTTAAATTGCTATATGCTGCCCCTTCTCCACCAACAGGCACACCTCTTCTATGAGCAAGCACTCACACAAGGCACTACTTGAATTCTCATTAGTGGCTGGCTAATCCTTGAAACAGAAATTATCAGAAAAGCACCTTTAGAATGAAGTAGACACATTGCTCTATGAAGATATTCAGCCTCATCATAAAATGAATAGTGGGACTCCATCCTCTTTCTAATGTCCTGACTGTGCAAAGTACATGACCCATCATGTACATGTGGTTCCTCCTCTTAGATTCCACATGGCCTTGGCCATTGATCTTACACACTCATTCCACTATGCTTCTGAATTTTCACTGTCCTGTATTACTAATGATCTGGCAGATAGCACATTCCAAATGCTTTAAATGAAAAGATAATTCGTCAAGCCTCAGCCTAGCATCATGGGATATCTAATCTATTAAATGTTGTCATGCTGCTTCTGCTTCATTATATACCATGAATAAAGGATTTTGACATCTATGAAGTCATATTTATATCAACTTGCTGCAGAAACTTCCTTCAGATGATATATAGCAAGAAGAAAAATGCATTTTGTTAAATTTAATTATTAAGGCATGAAACACTCCAACTTCAACAGGTCTGTTATGTCAGCACTATGAATTTTACCTCCAACAGTACAGGTTGCAACTGATCCATGCCTTCTCATTCTGCATAGTTCTGGTCTACATTCTTCAAAAGATCCTCCGCAGAAGTACTAGAGGCATTCTTCTAGGATTTTTTTGTTTACATTTTCTTAGTATCAGTGGAGTACTAAAGGTGTCTATCTTATATCCCTAACTTTGTAACATGACTAGCCTACCACGTGCTTGTTCTGATTTTTCTCTCTCCTATCCCTCTTTATGGTCAGGACTTTGAACTAGTGAAGGGAATTTTTCCATTAGAAAGATGGATTTTTCATCAAGGTACAACACAGCTTCCTCCATTCAATCTAATCTGTTTTTTTTAATTCTCATTCACCTCCAGGCATAATTCATTCATTATCTTCAGTGCTCATCCCAGATATATTTAATGATATATTAACTCATTGAAAGAGCCAAGCAATCTTGTTTCATAGTTTGGACAATAACCGTTTTTATTTTTCCATTTAATTTTTCCTGAATGATCAATCTTCTTTAGAGTGTTTATGATTTTTATTAAGAAGTCCCCATTTGATGGCAGGGTATATGATATTATTAGCATACTATCATCCCTAAATAGTAGAATTTGTTTTTTAAAATAAATTTGTTATTTATTTGTCTTTAACATAATTTTTTTAGTTGTGAGTTCTGAATTCTCTCTCTTCCTACAGTCCCTCATCCACCTGTTGAGAAGGCAAGTAATATGATATTAATTATATGTGTGAAATCCAAATAGTAGCATTTGAAGGACTTCACCCTCTAAAAGGAATTCCTCTGCCATTTGCACCTTGCTTAAGATTTCCTTTGTGCAAGTAGCAAACACCTTAAATGAGTATATTGACCTGTTTTGATAAGCAGGGTTTTGTTGAAGGATAACCTTTATGATTGCATTTATCAGGGAATCTTGAGTATACAAGATTTCTTTTTTGGAGGAGTGCCTTTAAGACACATTTTGCTCTGCTTAGAGACAGATGAGACCTTAGAGGCCATTTCATCTAACCCCCCTCATTATATGAACGAGAAAAATGAGGCCCTGAGTGTAACTTACCCAAAGTCACATAGGCAGTAAGTGACATTTCTAAGATGTGAACTCATGTCCTCTCACTCAGAATTATAACTAATTTTCCAATTTTCTGGGTGCTTATCTCATTCCTGCTAATAGACTAAGCACTTTTCAGAGGCAGGAAGTTTTTTTGTTTTATTCCTGTATCTTGTCCCAAGTCTGTCTCATACCATTTGTACCTATCCCATCCCAGGATTTTGTTCCCATGGCTAAATTGTGAAGCTGGTGAAATCTGAGTTTCCTCCTCTAGCTGTCCTTTTCTATGTATTCTTTTTAATCTCTTCTCTCTGTGCCCCTGATCTCCCTTTCAGGCACTAAAGTATATTCTCTATTGTTAGATCCTAGCATTAGGAAAAGGTCTCATATCCATCAAATATCCCTTTATATTATCAATCCCAGAAAAAATTTAACCTTATATGTTAATTATTGAAAAAAATTTTCACTTTCTTATGAGAATTAAAAGCATAAGCTGATAGATGGGTGAACTATTTGAGGAAAGGGAAACTTTCTAGAACCCAAAATCTTGTCATAAAAATGAGCAGCTGACTGTCCTACCAAGCCAAAGACTGCCCTGTTGTACACATAACCTTAGCATCCATATATTAAATGAGGCCTGAAAAAATTAGAGAGAATTTCAAGGACAGCTAACAAGTAATATTCTTTCCTTTTTAAGGAAAAAAAAAGAATTACATGAACTAATTTTGTTTCTCAGGAACTGCTGTAAAATGATAATAGAAGAAAGATAAGCCTGGTAGACCTGATTTGGTTTTTTTAAGCCAAGGCATACTGGGAGCTGAAGAGACAGAGGTCAGTCAGTGACAAGTTCCATGAATAGTAACTGTCCTCAGAAACCAAAAGGCCATGAACACACATTGTGGAAAATTCTTTTTGTCACGTCCCAATTTTTTGAACCATTCTCTAACACTCGGCCCCAGTTCTTTCTTCTTCAAGATACCTTTGCTGATCACCCCAGCCAGAATTGATCTCTCCATTTCTGTAGTCTTACATCATTTACTTTGTACCAGTCATGTGATATTGCCACATATAGGCTGGAATTTTAGATATGTGTATGGGATTTCTTTTACTAACATTCAAGCTTCTTGAGGTTAAGGTCAGTGTGTTGCACAAGTTTTTTATTATGTACAATCCTTTGTGTAATGCCTTGTCCAGAGTATATAATAAGTATTTTTTATTGATTAAATGAATAAATGAACAGAAAGAGGTCTCTTCTAATAGTGTGCATTTTTTAACAGTAAGGACACTTTTCTACTTAGATACGTAGGAATTTGGATAATAATAAATTGACCTTCACTGCAAGATTGCCATTATTTTAAAAATCAATTCAAATCATATGTGCATATATTCCAACACATTCTCTATTCTCTATTCTTATTAACAGTGGTACCAAGTTGGCTACCTCCAGTGGAGATACTACAGTGAAATTGTGGGATCTGGTCAAGGGTGATTGCATTCTGACCCTGGGAGGACACAGTCATGCTGTCTGGTCCTGCACATGGCATTCCTGTGGAGATTTTGTAGCTTCTTCCTCATTAGATACAACTGGCAAAGTCTGGGATGTCAATAGGTAAGGAACTCTTTTTTTCTCTTTTTTAAATTTGTTTTTTTTTATTTTTAGTTTACAACACTCAGTTCCACAAGTATTTAGCTTTCAAATTTTCTCTCCCTCCCACTCCTCCCCGCAACCACCCAAGACAGCATGTGATCCAATGTAGGTTTTACATATACCTTCACCTTGAACTTATTTACATAATAGTCCAGTTATAATGAAGAATTATAACCAATGGAAAGAATCATGAAAAAGGAGAAACAAAGCCAATTTTTTTAAAAAAAAACAGGAAAAAAAGAGAGAGAGAGGAAAAAGTTTGCCTCAATCTGCATGCAGACTCCATAATTCTTTCTCTGGATGTGCATAGCTTTTTCCATCAGTCTTTTGGAGTTGTCTTTGAACCTTGCATTGATGGAAGAAGTCAGTCTATCAAAGTTAGTCTTTACAGATATCCTGTGTCTGTAATTGTGTATAATGATCTCCTGGTTCTGCTCTCCTCACTCAGCATCAGTTTGTGTAAGTCATTCCAGGTTGTAATGAAGTCCACCAGCTCCTAATTTATTATAGCACAATAGTATTCCATTACATTCATATGCCACAATTTGTTTAGTCATTCCCCAATTGATGGGCATCCCCTTGATTTCCAATTCTTTGCCACCACAAAAAGAGCTGCTATAAATATTTTTGTACATATGGGTTCCTCTCCCACTTTTATAATCTCTTTGGGATATAGTCCTAGAAGTGGTATTGCTGGGTCAAAGGGTATGCACCCCAAAGGTGCATATGCCCTTTGGGCATAGATCCAAATTGTTCTCCAGAATGGCTGGATCAGTTAACAACTCCACCAACAATGTAATAATGCTCCAGTTTTCCCACATCCTCTCCAGCATTTATCATTTTCTTGTTTTGTCATGTTAGCCAATCTGACAGGAGAGATGTGGTACCTAAGAGGTGTTTTGATTTTCATTTTTCTAATCAATAGTGATTTAGAGCTTTTTTTCATATGCCTATAGATATCTTGAATTTCTTCCTCTGAAAACTGCCTGTTCATATCCTTTGACCATTTCTCAATTGGGGAATGACTTGTATTCCTATAAATTTGGCTCAGTTCTTTGTATATTTTAGATAAAAGGCCTTTATCAGAGACACTGGTTTTAAAGATTTTCTACCAGTTTTCTGCTTCCCTCCTTTTCTTGGTTGCATTGGCTTTGTTTATACAAAAACTTTTCAATTTAACGTAATCCAAATTATCCATTTTGCATTTTGTAATGTTCTCTATCCGTTGTTGAGTGATGAATTCCTCCCTTTCCCATAAATCTGACAGGTAAACTATTCCTTGCTCTCCCAAATTGCTTATCGTATCAGCCTTTATTCCTAAATCATGAACCATTTTGACTTTATTTTGGTAAACTGGTATGCCCAGTTTCTGCCCTACCATTTTCCAATTTTCCCAGCAGTTTTTTGTCAAATAGTGAATTCTTAGCCCAGAAGCTGGATTCTTTGTGTTTATCAAAGAGTAGATTGCTATAGTCATTGACTACTGCGTCTTGTTTACCTAACTTATTGCAATGATCAAGGCTCTGTTTCTTAGCCAGTACCAGGTAATTTTGATAATTGCTGCTTTATAGTACAGTTTAATATCTGGTATGGTTAGGGCATCTTCCTTAGCATTTCTTTTCATTAATTCCCTTGATATTCTGGACCTTTTGTTCTTCCAGATGAATTTTGCTATTACTTTATCCAGCTCTGTAAAATAATTTTTTGGTAGTTTGATTGGTATGGAACTGAATAAATAATTTAAGTAAAATTGCCATTTTTATTATATAAGCTTGGCCTAAATATGAGCAACTGATGGGTTTTTCCATTTATTTAAGTCTGACTTTATTTGTGTGAAAAGTGTTTCATAACTGTATTCATATAGGCCTTGGGTTTGTCTTGGCAGGTAGACTCCCAAATATTTTATAGTGTTTACAGTAACTTTAAATGGAATTTCTCTGTCTCTTGTTGTTGGGCTTTGTTAGTAATATACAGGAATGTCAAGGATTTATGTGGGTTTATTTTATATCCTACAACTTTGCTAAAGTTGTTTATTATTTCAAGTAGTTTTTTACTTGATTCTCTAGGATTCTCTAAATCGTCATATCATCTGCAAAGGGTGATAATTTAGTTTCTTTTTAGCCTATTCTAATTCCTTCAATTTCTTTTTCTTCTCTTATTCCTAAAGCTAACATTTCTAGTACCAAATTGAATAATAGGGGTGATAATGGACATCCTTGTTTCGCCTCTGATCTTATTGGAAATGCATTAGCTTATGCCCATTATAATAATGCTTGCTGATGGTTTTAGGTAGATGCTACTTATAATTTTAAGGAAGACTCCATTTATTCCTATGATTTCTAGTGTTTTTAAGGGGAAGGGATGTTGTATTTTGTCAAAAGCTTTTTCTGCATCTACTGAGATAATCATATGGTTTTTGCTAGTTTTGTTGTTGATATGATCAATTATGCTGATAGTTTTCCTAATATTGAACCAGCCTTGCATTCCTGTAATAAATCCTACCTGGTCATAGTATATTATTATCCTCATAAGTTGCTGCATTCTTTTTGCTCATATTTAATTTAAAATTTTTGCATCAATATTGATTAGGGAAATTGGTCTATAATTTTCCTTTCTCTGTTTTGACTCTTCCTTGTTTAGGTATTAGTACCATATTTGTGTCATAAAAAGAATTTGGTAGGACTCCTTCTTCACCTATTTTTCCAAATAGTCTATAATGTATGGGAATTAGTTGTTCTTTAAATTCACATGTAAAACCATCTGGCCGTGGAGATTTTTTCCTAGGGAGTTCATTTATGGCTTGCTCTATTTCTTTGTCTCAGATGGGGTTATTTAAGTATTTTACTTCCTCTTCTCTTAACCTGGGCAATTTATATTTTTGTAAATAATCATCCATTTCCCTCAGGTTTTCACATTTATGGGCATACAATAATTCCTAATTATTGTTTTAATTTCCTCTTCATTGGAAATGAATTCACCCTTTTCATTTTTGATAGTCATAACTTAGTTTTCTTCTTTTTTTAAATCAAATTGACCAAAGGTTTGCCAATTTTATTTTTTTTTCATAAAACCAGCTCTTAGTTTTATTTATTCAGAAATTTTTTGATTTCAATTTTATTCATCACTCCTTTGGTTTTTAGTATTTCCAATTTGGTATTTAATGGAGGATTTTCAATTTGTTCTTTTACTAGCTTTTTCAGTTACATGCCCAAATTCATTGATCTCCTTTTTATTTATTTATTCATGCAAGCATTTAGAGATATAAAACTTCCCCTAAGAACTGCTTTTGCTGCATCCCACAAGTTTTGGTATGTTGTCTCATTATTGTCATTCTCTTGAATGAAATAATTAATTGTTTCTGTGATTTGTTCTTTGACCCACTCATTCTTTAGGATTAGATTATTTAGTTTCCAATTAATTTTTAATTTATCTTTCCATGGTCCTTTATTACAAATAAGTTTAATTGCATCATGATCTGAAAAGGATGGATTGACTGTTTCTGCATTTATGCACTGGATTGAGAGATTTTTATGCCCTAGTATATGGTCAATTTTTTGAGTATGTGCCATGTACTGCTGAGAAAAAGGTATATGCCTTTTTATCCCTATTCAGTTTCCTCCAGAGTTCTATCATATCTAACTTTTCTAAAATTCTATTCACCTCTTAACTTCTTTCTTGTTTATTTTGAGGTTAGATTTATGAAGTTCAGGGAGGGGGAGGTTGAGGTCCCCCACTAGTACAGTTTTGCTGTCTATTTCTTCCTGTAACTCCCTTAACTTGTCCTCTAAAATGTATATGCTATTCCACTTGGTGCATATATGTTAAGTACTTATATTGCTTCATTGTTTATGGTGCTTTTCGGCAGGATATAGTGTCCTTCATTATCTCTTTTAATTAGATCTATCTTTGCTTTTGCTTTGTCTGAGACTGGGATTGCTCCTTTTTAACTTTAGTCGAAGCACAATATATTCTATTCCATCCTTTTACTTCTACCTGGTGTGTATCCCCCTGTTTCAAATGTGTTTCTTGTAAATAACACACTGTAGGGTTATGGCTTTTAATCCATTCCACAATCTGCCTCCATTTTATGGGAGAGTTCATTCCTTTCACATTCACAGTTATGATTACTGTCTGTGTCTTTTTCTCCATCCTGTTTCTCCCCCGCCCCATTTATGCTTTTGTTTTTCCCTTCTCCCTTCCACTCCTTAAAAGAGTTTTGTTTTTGACCACTGTCTTCCTCATTTTCCCTCCCTAATGACACCCCTTCCTTATCTTACCCTTTTCCCTTTGCTACTTCTTCCCTCCCTTCTATCCACCCCATCCTCTTCTTTCCCCTTTCCCCTCCTACTGCCTTTAGGACAAGTTTGATTTCTATACTTATGAGAGTATATTATTCCCTCCTTGAACCAAATCAAATGAGAGTAGAGCTCAAACACTGCTTTTCTCCCTCTCTTTTTCCCTCTATGTTTTTGTGCCTCTTCGTGTGAGTTAATTTACCCTTTTCTACCTCCTCTTCTCCCGGAACATCGCTTTGTACTTTTTATCATCACATCAGTTACTTTAGACTGACACCCTCAGTCTACGTAAGTCCCTTTCAATTGTCATAATAACTGTACCATTCTCAAGATTGACATATATATATATATATATATATATATATGTATGTATATACACACACATACATATAAATCCTATATAAGGATATAAACAATTTTCTCTTATTGAATAACATAGTTTCATTTTCCCCCCGTTTACCTTTTTATGTCTCTCTTGTAATTGAAGATCAAATTTTCCATTGAGTTCTGTCCTTTTCATCAGAAAGTTCTGGAATTCCCTTATTTCATTGAATGTCCATCTCCTTGCCTGAACAATTATGCCCAGTTTTGCTAGGTAGTTGATCTTTGGTTGTAGTCCAAGCTCTTTTGCCTTTAGAGTGTCATATTCCAATTCCTCCTGTCTTTTATTGTAGAAGCTGCAAGATCCTGCAAGATCCTGACTGTAGTTCTACAATATTTGAATTGTTTCTTTCTGGCTGCTTGCAGTATTTTCTCCTTGGCCTGATAATTCTGGAATTTGGCTACAATATTCCTTGGAGTTTTCAATTTGAGTTCTCTTCCAGGGGGGTGAGCAGTGAATTCTTTCGATGACTATTTTACCCTCTGGTGCTAGGACCTAAGGGCAGTTTTCCTTGATGATTTCTTAGAAGATACTGTCCAGACTCTTTTTTTCCTTATGGCTTCCCGGGAGACCATGTGCTGTGGCCTCTAGTATCATGAGGTTGTCTGGCTGCTGGAAATCTCCTCTTCTTCTAGGCCTGCCCTGCAGCTTAGGTGGTCTCAGCAATTGTCTGTGGTGGTGTCTGCCACTCCCCCTGGCTGTGCAAAGGCATGTCTGGGGTACTGGTGTTGATTATTGCTGGCTCCACCCTCCTTGGGCTCAGAAGCTCCCATTGTTCTGAGGTGGGGCCTGCTGAGACATCTCTTTTCCTGCATTAGTCTTCTTCTGCCGCCTCAAGAGGGGGACTCCCCAGCTTCCCAAGCTACAAGGCTACTGAAGTCCCACTTCTGGCTCCTCTATTTCAGCGTTTCTCCCGAGGGGGTATTATTTGGTTGAGGAAGGGAGGGAGAGCCATTTTACCTTGTCATCATGGCTCCCAGAAGTACAAAAAGGCAAATTTCAAACCTTTAGACTGTGTGTTGGCTGAAGGCCTCAGGGGTAGCTGCTCCTGTGGCCACAGGCTCTGCACTGGTGTCTCCAGTAGCTCCAAAAGACTCCTGGCCTGGGCTAAGAGGCCTATGGATCCATTGCCGCTGTTGCTGATACTTTCACCCTGGGCATGCTCCTGCTTCTGCTCCCACATTTCTCTCTCCCAGCACTCTCCCAGACCATTGCTGCTCCTTTTCTGGGGTGGTCTGCTACCGTTCCACTCAAAGCGCTCCCACCCAACTCAGTCTATTAGTGGCTTCTAACTCTCATATCTGCTCAGACTCACTTTTTTAGAGGTATCTGACAGAATTTGTGAGAGAGCTCTGGTAAGATGCTGTTTTCATGTGGCCAGCTGTGCTCCACCCTGGTAAGAAACCCTTTAAAACACTTTTGCTCCTTGTAGAAACAAATAAACACTCATGGAGAATATTCTGAAGAGATGCTTTGTTGGTTTTCTTTTGTTTCTTTTTTTGAAAGCTGAGAATCCCTTTCACAATCTATTAGTGTATATTACTTTACTTTTATATTTTGTTTTGAAGTCTTAATTATACTCCATTGACACAGCTGAAGCTGGTTTACTGGCTAGTTACTTCTGCTCATTTTTTCATCATGAAAGAAGAAATCCAGTGACTGATTTAAATGTTATTTATATTAATAAACCTGATTTTTGCATATTTTCCCAACCCAATTCATTTTCAGTTGATATACTTGAATAGGTGTGACTAGGGAAGAAGTAAAACTGTTATTCTGTTAACACAGTCAATTCTTTTTAAAATTTATTTATTATAAAACCAATACAAATATATGTCTTGTATTTCACTGAAAATCACCTTTAAAAAGTGAATCCCTTTCTTGTTAATGATTGTAAGATTCTAGAAGGAAGGAATTTGTCACTTTGACTTTGTACAAATATACTTTGGTGTCATATATGACAATGTTTTGGACTGCTCCTAGGGGTGATTTGCTATGCAAAATGGTTAAAATTCTAGCAATGTCAGTAAAAGTAGCCAAAAGATAGAAATAATTACAAAGCTGCTAATGTGTTTAATTCAGAGGGCAATAGATGTATAGATTCAGAAAGAAACTGCCAGCTCAGGAACCTCTAGGAGTACAGAAAGCATAGGGAGAGGAATAGCAAAGAATGGGGAAAGTGCATAGGTTAGCAGGGAAGACTCATCAATATCCAGTTCAAGTTCAATCCAGGAATCAACAGAATGCTAAAGGGAAAAAGCCCAAATTAGGAAAAGCCTGAGCCAGTGCTAGAGCTGAGTAAAAGTTAAGATTTAATTACCAAACAGAGCTCAAAGTCCAAAATAGTCAGACAGTTGATGAAATTGCTTTGACAAAGGTGGGCCTATCTCTGTTTCCTTTTGAAGTAGCAACAATATGCTATTGGCCATGGTCATCAACTAGAATTTGAAGGGCTCTTGACCGCAGTGATCTATGTAAGGCATGATGGCACTATTCCCCATCTCCACCATTAGAAATGTTCAAGAGATAGAGTTGGGCTTATTAGTCTCTTGACTGACAAAAATCTATCTTCAGTCTAACTGGTTCCCACATTTGATCTTTCAACCTAATTTCTTCCTAGACCAAAAGATACTTAAGTTATTAACACTCAGGGCAATAATCCAGGATACATTGAACCCAGAATTATTTTTCCCCAGGTTCAAATTAGGTAACATATTTTTAAAAAGATTTCCAAACCAAATGAAATTTTTTTTAAATAGTACTTTTTTCCCAATTCCATGTCATGACAATTTTTAGCATTCATTTTCACAAAGATTTTGAGTTCCACATTTTTCTTCCTCCATTCCTCCCTTCCTTGTCTTCCTAAAATGGTAGGCAATTTGATATATGTTGTGCATATGCTGTCATGTAAAACATATTTTCATATTAGTCACAGTTGTAAAAGAACAGATCAAAAGAAAAAAACACAAAAAAGTATAAAGTAAGTGAAAAAGTATGTTTTGATCTTCACTCTGACTCCATCAGTTCATTATCTGGATGTGGATAGCAGAAGAGCTGAGTCATTCATAGTTGGTCATTACAAAGTGTGGCCAATACTGTGTGCACTGTGTTCCTGGTTCTGCTCATTTCACTTTGCATTAATTCTTACAAGTTTTTTCAGGTTTTTCTGAAATCTGCCAGTTTGTAATTTTTTATTGTTCAGTAGTGTCTCATTTCATTCACATATCACAGCTTGTTCAGCCATTCTCTAATTGATGAGTATCCACTCAATTTCCAGTTTTTTGTTACCACAAAAAAGCTGCTATAAATATTTTTGTACATGTAGATCCTTTTCCTTTTTTGATGATCTCTTTGGGATACAGACCTTGTAGTGGTATTGTTGGATCAAAGGGTACGCACAGATTGATTGCCCTTTGGGCATAGTACCAAATTACTCTCCAGAATGGTTAGATCAGTTCACACCTCCACCAACAGTGAATTAGTGTCCCAACTTTCCCACATCCTCTCCAACATTTATCATTTTCCTTTTTTGTCATATTAGCCAATCTGATAGATGCAAGGTGGTGCATCAGAGTTGTTTTAATTCGCATTTCTCTAATCAAAAGTGATTTAGAGCACTTATTCAACTGTAGATATCTTTGATTTCTTCATTTGAAAAAGACCTGTTCATATCATTTGACCACTTATCAATTTGGGAATGGCTTCTATTCTTGTAAATTTGACTCAGTTCTCTACGTATTTGAGAAATGAGGCCTTTATCAGAAAGACTTTCTGTAAAGACTTTTTCCCAGCTTTCTGCTTTCCTCTAATCTTAGTGGCATTGGTTTTGTTTGTACAAAAGCTTTTTAATTTAATATAATCAAAATTATCTATGTCATATTTTGTAATTCTCTCTATCTCTTGTTTGGTCATGAACCTGTAATTCACTTAACTTCTTCAAGAATTTGGATGCAATGTCACTTGGTGTATAGATGTTTAGTACTGATATTACTTCATTGTCTATGGTACCATTTAGCAAGATATAGTTTCCTTCCTTATCACTTTCAATTAGGTCTATTTTAATTTTTCTTTGTCTGAGATCAGGACTAATGCTCCTGATTTTTTTTTAATTTCAGCTGGAGCATATACTAGATTCTGCTCCAGCCCTTTACCTTTACTCTTTGTATCTCTCTGCTTCAAGTGTGTTTTTTGTAAACAGCATATTGTGGGATTCTGGTTTCTGATCCACTCTGCTATCTGCTTGCCTAATGATTACATTTAATTTTTTTTTGTACTTTAAAAGATACATATTGGTTACATGAAAAATTCATTTATGTAGAACATCTCTTTTCTCTCTAATGATAGATAATGAAAATGTTGATTTGTAATGGTTAGTGATTATTCTTCTTCACTTTTTTCCAAATGCATTATACCAAATACCAGGGCTTTTGGTATTGACATGTAATTGTACTTGTAATTACTCCAACGTTTGGTGAAGATTCTAATAAAGGAATATATCCCATTCTAAAATGGAGGCTGCATGGCATTATAAGTACTTGAACTTATACTTAGGAAGACCTGGATTCACGTTCTGCCACAAACACATACTAGTGGCACAACCCTGGGCAAATCGATAATCTCTCCGCATTTTAATTCCCATACCTGTAAAATGAAAAAAAAATTTAAATAGCATTTACATTACAGATTTGTTTGGAGGACAATGTTAGTTTCTATGCATGTGTGTATACACATACATATATATATTTACTACATGTAATAAATACATATATTAACATTAAATAGAAATATATATATATATACATATACCCATGCATATATGCACAGATATATATATATATTTATATACATATATATGTATATATATAACTTGTATATGTATATATGTAAAGTATTTTTATAAACTTTAAAGTGATATTTACATGTCAAAATTTTTGTCATTGTTATTCTTAACTTGGAAAAACACTAACAACAGGAATACTTCCATATACAATAAAGAAAACACAAGAAAGTATTGTATATTCAACCATAAATTTCTATTAAAGCTTGCTGCCACCAAATTTAGATTAAATTTAGTCTGTTTTCTTTCTTTTGATTATTTTTTACATTCTTTTCTTTTTAAATTAAGTTCCAAATTCTCTCCCTTCCCCTCATAACTCTCCCATCCACTGAGAGGGCTACCAAATTATATCAATTACACAGGTGAAATCAGGCAAGATACATGTCTATATTAGCCATGTCACATGATGATGATGATGATGATGATGATAATGAAAGCAAGAAAATTATGCTTTATTTGCCCTCAAAGTTCATTAGTTCTCTCTCTGAAGGTGGCATTTTTTCATTTTGAGTCATTTGAAATTATCTCAGATCATTTTATTGGTCAGAGTAGCCAAGTCTTTCACAATTGATCATTATCACAACACTGCTGTTACTATGCACAATTAACTCCCAGATCTTCTCATTTTATTTTGCATCAGTTCATATAGATCTTGCCATTTTTTTCTGAAGCCATCCCCCTCACACTTTGTCATTTCTTATAGCACAATAAGCTAGCATATTATCCATTTCATCAGTTTTAAGACATAATTCCTAGATTAGCAATTCAATGTTTTCTTTCAATTTCTTAATCATTTCTTTGATTTTCAGAACTTCTATTTTTTCATTTAGATGGAATTTTAAGAATCACTTCCCTAATTGTTGCTGCTGCTGCATGCCCATTTCATTGATCTGCCTCTTCTCTCTTCTATCAATGAAAATGTTATGTGAATTTTCCCCAAAAGACTACTTTGGCTATATGCTTTAAGCTTTGACTAATGGTATTTAAATGACTGATTATGTAATTTTTTCTTTGATCCATTAGTTTTTATAGATTATTTTAAAGTTTGAATCCTTTGTGAAAATCATCTTTACTATTTATACTTATTATTGGAGGGAAGCCAGTAAAGGATATGTTTAAAATCTCTGCTTTTCTGTATTTGTTTAGGAGATTGTTGTGCCCTAGTATAAGATTAGTTTTCATAAATATGTCATGTACTGCTGGGTAAAATATGTATTTTTTGTTCCTATTAATGGTCATCAGAAATCTATTATTACTAACTTTTCTGAAGTTCTGCTCTATTCTGATCCTTCATTTCTTTCTTGTCTATATTTTTGTTGGATTTCTCTAGGTCTGAAAGGGGGACATAGGGATTTGTAACTATTATAGTTTGCTATCTTTTCTCCTTCCAGTTTTATTAACTTTTCCTTTAAATAACTATATGCTATGCCATTGAGTAAATATATCTTAAATATTTATATTATTTAATTGTCTATCACGCCTTTAGGTATAATACAGTTTTCCTGCTTATCTCTTTTAAACAAATTATTTTCTTTTTACTGGTCTGAGATCATGATTGCTGCCACTACTTTTTTTTAGGTCATCTGAATAATAAATTTTGCTCCAGCCTGTCATGATAGTACTTTATTATTCTGTATCTTTCAAGTGTATTTCTTATAAATAGCATATTGTTGGATTTTTAAAATCCTTTCTTCTTTGCATTAATTTGTTACATGTGTTCTTCCCATCATTGTATATTCTCATGCTTTCTATTTCTTTCTTCTGTCTTGACAAAGAAGGTATAAAGGAGAAGGAATGTGACCTGTATTCGAAGGTGTTTGCTTTCAGTCTATTGACTCTTCTCTCTTCTCCTCATCCAGACTCCAGTTGCTGATTCTTTTGCTATTTTCTTTCCTTGTGATCTCCTTTTTATAATATGCCCCCTGAATTTGAAATTTGTTTTGTGTAAGAATATTGCCTCCGTGAAAATACAGCTTCCTCAACCTCTCTCCCTTTTCTCTATTCCCATTTGTTTCCCTGGTAACCTTAATGAACTATTACACCAAAGTTTGTGTGTGTAAATATGTGTGTGTTTATGAAAAACTCTCCTTTCTCCAATTAAAATAAGAATGAAGCTCATGTGAAGCTTAATCTATCCCAAGCCCTTTTCCCCCATGTTTTTATATTCTTTTAACACACTTCACTTATGAAATACAGTAAGTTCCATGTCTTTTTTTAAAAAAATTTCCTTAGTGAATTCATTTCTCCTTTCATCTCTTAACAGTATAAAAATCAAAACAAAAGTACTTGCTATCCCCTTCTTCCTTAATCAATTTTCTACTTGACCTGAGAAGATATTGCATTCTGGAGAAGCACTTTTTTCTTCTCCCCCTAGTAGAATGGAAATACTTCATCATCACCTAGTCCCTTCCAGTAACTCCAATTTATTTGCCTTTCAAAATTTATCTTAACTCTTTTGTCAATTCATAGTTTCTGTTAAGCTCTGGTCCTCATATCAAGAATCCTTAAAAGTCCTCTATTAGAAGTCCAATTAGCTGTATAGGCTTATACTTAGTCTTTCAGTGTAAATTATTTTTGGTTGTAAGTCCTTTATCTTTTGCTTTTTGCAATATTCTAATATTTTCTCTCCTTTAAATTAATTGTTGACAAGTGTTGTTTGATCCTGAGTGTGGTTCCTTAGCAGTTGAATTCTTCACTTCTTGAAGTTTGAAGAATTTTTTTTTTTTACCTAAAACTCTAGACTTCGGCTCTAATGTTCCTGGGAATGGAGTGACCAGTGGATATGTTCTTTGTTCTCTCTACCATCTGATTCTAGTAAATTTGGGGAGTTTTTATGTATAATTTGTTGAATGTGGCACCTAGATGGTTTTTGTGATCATGGTTTTCAGGCAGCCCAAAAGTTCTTAAATTATCTTTCCTTAACATTTTTTCCAACTCATTTGTTTTTCTTACTAAATACCTAACAATTTCTTTTTAATTTTTAAAAATTAAAAATCATCTATTTTCCATTCCTTCCATTTTCCCCCTCCAAATCAATTAAGCAAAACCCTTGGAACACAATCCTCTTTAGATACTTCCGAAACCATATGTTTTATTCAGCATTTTGAGTCCATCATTTCTCTTCAATCTACTTACATCATGTGCTTTTTTCACTGTATTACACTCAACTCTAAATTCCAAAGTCTTTCAAAGTATTTTTTTTATTATCTTAGTCTGGTATAAATTATGCTCCTAGTTATCATTATATAAACCTGCATCAGTTTGTAGAGTTGTTATCAGTTTCTTCTGAAACTGACCACATCGTCGTTTATGGCAGAACTCTGTTCCGTTACTTTTATATACCATCATTTATTTAGTTGTTCCTGAACAGGTAGGAACTACCCTAGTTTTTGCCACTATGAAAAGAGCAGCTATAAATATTACTATATGTATATCCTTGTAATTTTTCTTTTATTGCTTTTATAAGTATGCCTAGTAGTGACAATATTACATTTTTTTCCAGTATTTTTCATTCTTTTTATTTCATTTAAATAGTTCTTGTTGTCTCTGGGAGTCCTTGAATTCTATTTGGTCTTTCTAAATTTTCATGTAGCTTGCTATATGTTTAAGGCTATATACTTTCTGCTCCAAACTATCTATTTTCCTGTCAGTTCCTACCCACACCCAAGTTATTTCTTTTTTCTTTTTGATTTTCTCTTTCATTCACTCTTGTAGTCCTTGAAGCCACCCCCTGCTTCCCCCACTTAGGTTCTGCTTTACTTGTTGTAGAGTTACTCTCTTCTTCTGGTGGTGAGTTAGTGAGATGTGTACCCCAACCATGTGAAGACTACCCCTCAGTGGAATAGGCAGTTGTGAACAAGTTGTTCCAACGGCCATTAAGGCAGCTGAAGTAGGTGCTGTGGAGGGCTTAGAGCTTGGTCAGACATCGAAGATGCCAAGGTTTTCCACTGCATCCTTGGCCATTGCCAATTGTCTTGACTTTCATCTTGCCATTGGACTTCTGATGGCTCTGGAAGAGAGAGTGAGGCTGATGACTTTGAGAGACTGCCTCACTTAAGTCCAATTCATGCTCAAGTCAAGGCATCACCTGTGATGTCATTGATCCTCTACAAAAGCTAATGATGGACAATAGCAGCAGCAGCAACACCACCACTTCTTGGCTATCTCTTGACCTGTAATATTTTTCACAGTGCTCTCTGTCTTGTTTGTGTCCCTAGGTTCAGTTCTTGATTTGGGACTTCATGACCCCTCCTCTCCATGATCTTGGATCAGATGGTCAGGTTCTCCTTGTTCCTAACCTCAATTTCCTGGGCTCTTATCAATATTAACCTTTCCTGAGGTGCCATGCTCAGAGCACCAATAGATTTCACTGTCTCTACTCTGAAATCTACAATCTTTCCCTGATCAAGGTATTGCTAGAGGCTTCTGGTCTGTTTGCCTGACTAGACTATTCTTGAAGCATCTACAGCTTCTGGCTTTTTGTACAGTTCTGGGCTATGTAAAGGAGCTTATTGATGCTTCTTTTGTATTTCTTGATCACTTTTTAATTTGGAGCCTTTTTTAGAGCACTGCTGGAGTATGTATGGGAGAGTCGGCCTCCTCTATTACCCTTCATGTTGTCATTTCTATTCTTAAAACATGAAACTAGCCCAGTGCCTCCCCCCTGCCCACCTCACTTGTGACCTAGATGTGAACCTTTATTCTTCATTTTCCTAGCAAGGTCCTGTCATTTCTACCCATATAACATCTCTTTTATCTGCCCCTCCCCCTTTTCTCCTCTGACACTGCTATCACTCTGGTACAGGTCCTGATCATCTCAAGCCTGGACTGTCTCAGTAACCTGCTGGTGATTTTCCTACTTCAAATCTCTCCACACACCTGTCCATCCTCCACTAAGCTGTCCTGATGATTTTTCTAAACAACAAGTCTGACCATGTCCCCTCACTATTGAATCAATTCCAGTGCTTCCATATTTCTTCCAGGATCAAATATAAATTTCTTTGGCTTTTAGAGCCCTCTACAACCTGGCCACTTTTTTACCTTTCTAGTCTTCTTACACACAGCCCCTGCACTTCCACCCCCCTCACATACACACACATATACACACATCCTTTTCTAACCAGTGACACTTTTCTCTTTGTTGTTATTTTCATATGGCACCTTATCTCCCAAAATGGAGCCTTTTCACTGGCTGTCTCCAGTGCCTGAAACCCTCCCTCTTCCTCTCTGCTTCCCTGGCTTCCTTCAAGTCTCAGCAAAAATCTCACCTCTACAATAAGCATTTCCTTGTTCCCCTCGATGCTAGTGTCTTTCCTCTATCGATTATTTCTAATTTATCCTGTATGTAGCTTCTTTGTGCATAATTGTTTGCAAGTTGTCTCACCCAGTAGACTAAGAGCTTCTTGAGAGCAGGGACTGTATATCACTTTTCTTTGTGTCCCTAGTACTTATCCTAGTGTGTGCACATAATAGGCATTTAATAAATGCTGATTGACTGACTAATTAGGTCTCCTATAAGCTTCGGTGATTCCCTGTTGCTTTGAGGAGGAAAAATAGAGACTTCTCTGGTATTTATAGCTCCTTAGAATTTCACTCTATTCTCTCTTCTTAAATGGACTTTCCATTCCTCCTGGGCATGTACTTTATATGTCAGTCTAACTGGCCCACGTGGTATTACATGTTCTGTCTTCTGTCTCCTTTCCTTTGAATATATAGGCTATTCTCAATCCCTGAAATGCTCTTCCCCTGTAACCCCTACCTCCCTTTAAGATTGTAACAACAATGTTGCTAGCAGCTACTGTGGGGGTGCAAGACTGACAACTCCAGCACACAGAAGAGCTGCCAGCATAGATTCTTTGATCTGCTTTTCTAAGGAAAGCAACTTTAAGGGGTTAACAATCTCACTTTAGTTAAACATACATACATCATTCACTTAGTTCAGAGGGGAAAGCCAGCATCCTGAACTTCAGAGAGAATACAAACAGAAATTACAAACATACATTATATAAACAGAGGAAATAACACAAACCATCTATCCATAGCAATACATAGTTCCCAGAGAAGCACCAACATCTGGGTTTTTCTAAAGCTGGTGGGGGCAGTGTGGCCCCTCCGTGATGGCTACCCAGAGTATGGTCAAATCACACAACACTTTTCCAGTGAGTGACAGCCCCAAACAAAATGCTAACCTCTGAGTTCATATACCCTGTTCAGGATCAAAGGGCATCACAACCATGTGACTCAAACCTATGTGAACTAGTCTTTCTTGTTTCTTAAGCAGATCACCAAAGTCTCCTGGATTTAATTAAAGAAACAAAGGCCAGACTCATCAAAGGGATTTGATTACTTCAGTTGTCCAAAAGGGAAAACAGTAAAAAAAAAAAAGTCCTACCTTAATTACCAGTACAAAGATCTACTTCCTACAATAGAATTTTCCTGATTTTCCCATTTGCTAGTGTACTCCAGCCCCTGAAATGACTATGTATTTATGTTGTACACACACACACACACATATACACACACATATATAAACATATGCATTTATGTTGCATCTATGTACATATGTACAACATAAATACAGCCATATATACATATATATGATGTTTTTATTTGCATAGATGTAGTTTCCTCCAGTTAAATTTAAGTTTCTGTATAATAGAGACATTTTTGTGTTTGTCTCTATAGTCCCAGTGTCAAAAACAATGCATAGCACAATGTCTATCATATGAGTGTTTAAGAAAGACTTATTGCAGTGAGTTGGATTAAACAGAAATTGTATAAGTTTTCAGTTATTATTGAATTTAAGAAAAAAATTATGTCAGCTTACTTAATACAAATATAGGTTATTAAAACAGAATACTCATACCTGTAAAAGATTAATCAAAACCCAGTTCTTCCTGTCACCATCACAAGTTCACAACGTTAGCTTGACAATCATTTCTTATGACACTCAAATCCATATATCATCTTCCCATTGATGCCAAATAGATATGGATGTAGCAGACCAACTTGCTTCCTGATTGATGTCAAACACTCTGTAAACACTGAATTCGCCTTCAAAAGCCAAGAACTCATCATCAGTGTCAAGGGCAGTGCATTGTCATTAATGAGGAGAAATGCCAGTATTGGCTGAGGACAAGTATTGACTGAGAGACTGATTTTTTCTAGAGTAGATGTCAATATATTTTTCAAAGTCACAGTCAAAGCATATTTTTGGTACTGGGTTTCTTCTCAAAATTCTACTCTAGTGTTAGACCTCCAGTAGAGTTTTAAATCAGTGCCTTAGTTTAGACTGGGTTCAGAAGCATTTGGGCTTTGGCTCATGCTTCTTTTTGTAGATGCAAAGATATAAAGCACGCTTAGCAGCTGCCCCGTGCTCACTCTGCCATGTGGATGTGGCAGAGCTCTTTACTAACATAAGATATACTAAGGAAAGTCCAGGGTTAGGGAGACTACAAATACCTCTTTTGCAGCTCCCACCTTCCTTTTTTCTCCCTGTCCCAAGCCTACTGGGTGGATGCTAGGATAGGGCAGAATCCTTTCATTATTCCAGAACTGGGACATTTCCTAGTGTGTGGCTATGTGAAATGAGTGCACGGCTAAGCAAGTTTTATGAAACTGCTGAAGTAGTAGGAGATATAAGCAGCACATGGATCCTGGATCTAGAATCATCAAATGCCTTCTTAGGAAAAGTTTACAGAGGGCTTTATCCTGCATGAATCTGTGGTACCATGGGTGCTGGCTGGTGGATGCTTTATTAGAAAGTAATGGTGCCATGTGATTCCTGAGAGCAATGACAGCAGTTATTTAGTCATGAGTGTACTAAGTCATCAACATTAGGACCAAACGTTGTTGACAGCATATTACATACTCAAGTTGGAGTTTGAAAATTAAAGTTGTGATATGTGATCTTGATGTATGCTTAAGGTAACTCAGGTTCTGACAGTGAGCTCCATGGAACCCTAGAGACAAACTACTTTTGATCCCTCCATCTTCCAGGCAAAACAGAAGCCTGGAGAAACTAAGCTACTTGTTTAGGATCAGACAGCTAGTTAGTGGGGGAGCTAGAACTAGTGTTCAAGTATCTTTGTTACTAGATCAGTGTCCTTTCCATTATCCCATTAGGCTTCTTTATGACCTTCAAGACGGAGAAGTTAATCTGGCTGAGGTATTGCTTACTGTAAAGAATTATTTAAAACAATGTAGATGAACTCTAAATCTTAAATATAGATCTGGAAGGTTTCTTACAGGTAATCTAGTCCAACCCCCTCATTAAGGAAATGAGGGCCTAAATTAGAGCTGAAATGACTTTTCCTAGGGGTCTTCACAATAGAAAGGAGGAAGAATTGGGATTTGAACCCAGGTGCTCTGACTCTAATTTATTAGTCTGTGTATTGTACAGATATAACCCTAACCTGTGTCTAGGACATTGATTTATGCAACAGAGCTCAGATTCATAGCAATTCTGCACTTGGAATGGCAGTTAAGAACCAGCTCATACTTGTTCCCCCATTTAAAGAACAAAACTTGCTCACAATAGGCTTGCAGTTGGGCCTCCAGCCCTGTGCTAGGAAATGTCACTCTTTCCTGTGCAGTTCCCATTGCACCCTCATGCTTCAACGTAATGACAGGGTTGCCACAGATATTTATGATAAATAATATAAAATCCAGCAAATTTGTACTTTATCACAATAAATTTAAAGGAAACAGCAATGGAAGTAAGGTGAGGCCCCTTCCATCGTAGTTCTCTTGTGTTTGTTTCTTTGTGAGCTCCTGTTCCTGTGAATGAGTGGATTTGATAAAACACCCACAGTCACCTGCACTTCCCCATTTGTCCAGTCAGATGGAGGTCTCATTCCTCACTGTTACAGAAGTGAGCTCTAAATGTGGCCGGCACAAGCTTGACTTCAGTCTCGATATGCTGCTCTAGGATGACTGCCATTTCTCCTTTCCTTCCTAGTTCTCTAGAGTCTCTCACCAACCAGTCATACCAGGGAGGGAAAACTTCTGACCCTCATTCAAGAGTTTTTCTCATTTTAGTTTCCTCTCTTCCCAAAGTGGAAAGAACTGCAAATCACAGAGGATTTTGTGGTCAGCTCACCATGGTCAGGAGTGGTTACCCTAGTAATTAATTGTGCCTTCAACAAGTAATTATCTGACATGTGCTATCTGCCTAACAAAGTGTTAGGTCCTTTGAAATACAAAAGAAGTATAAGACCTGGATTCTGCCTGCAAGGCCCTTGCCTACAAAGTCATTCTTCTTTTTATAATATTTGAATTTATTTTAAACTTAAAGATAAAATAAGAAAAGAAAAAAAACACATTTCCGTGTATACCCAGAACATGAGAGGATTCGAAATAAAGCAATAAATTTCCATTTCAAGAAAACCTATATAAATAGTACACATTATTTTCAAAGCTGTCCATCTTTACTTTACTTCCTTGTATGTTTTCTTTTGTCCTTTGCTGTGTACTTTTTACTTTATTTTTACCCTCTTTCTCTCCCCTCACTCAAGAAGGCTACAATTAAGTACGGATATGCATACATAGATAGAACATGGATATGTGTATACACACAGATACACATATACAACTACATACACATACACACATATGTATATATATACACATGTACATATACATATATTCATAAGCATACACATATACACTCAAACGCATATATGTAAGATTGAATTATGCCTCTTTCTACTTGTCATCTAATTCTCTACAGGTGTATAGCATCTTCCTTCATAAGTCCAAGTCTTTCCATATTTTTCTGAATCCACCAACTCATCATTTCCTACACAACATATTCTGATCCAAACACATTCTATCTGGGAGATTATCTGTGAGAGTTTTTCCCACTAATTTTTCTGCATTCTCTCTATTCTCAGCTACATAGGTTTTATTTAAACAGGGAACTTTTAATTTAAAATAATCAAAATTATCCATTTTATACTTCAACACTGCTCTCATTATAATATCATTTAAGGTTTGACACTACTGAATCTAGTTCCTTCACATCTTTTTCTCCTGTTTTCCTTGTAGTTCCTGACCTTCTGCACTTCCAAATGAACCCTGTAATTATTTTTCTGATTTAGTAAGATAATTTTTAGTAATTTAATTGGGATGGTATTACTTAAATAGATTTGTTAGGTAAAATTGTCATTTTAAAATTATATTAGCATTACCTGTCCATGCACAATAAATATTGCTTCAATTATTTAGAACTAACTTTATATAAAAGGTGTTTTGTTTTTATATTCATATAGTTAGTTCCTGTGTCTGTTTTGGCTCTCATTTTTTATACTGTTTAGCTATTTTTTATGGTCTAAAACTATTGATCAATATTGCTGATACATAGTGTAGTTTCTCTATTTTTCTCTTTTGGTTAAATCTGATTTTAGCTTTAACTTTGAGATCATGATTACTATCCCTGCTTTTAACATAATAAATTCTACTCCTGACCTTTATTTTATGTTTGTGTGTATCTCTCATTTTTATAGCATTTCCTAAAAGCAACATATTGTTGAATTCAAATTTTTAATCTGTTTCCATTTTATGGGTAATTCATCCCATTCACGTCTCTCTTTCTCTGTGTGTGTGTGTGTGTGTGTGTGTGTGTGTGTGTAATCCATTTATCTAAATATTTATATATTTATATTTTCCTACTTCCCATTTTCCTCACTATCCTTCTCGCTCTATTCCTATCCCTCCTCACCCCTCTACTTTACCTCTAGGTTCTCTCTTGCCCTCCTATTCTTTAACCTACCCCTCCTCCAATAATCCCCGGTTTATCCTCTCCCTCCACCCTATCCCTTTACCCTCTTATTTCTTTCTGAATTGAAAAGATTTTATACCCTTCTAAGATGTTTCACTTTCTCTTCTATTTTTCATTATTTATATTTTATTTTATTATTTCTTGATCTCTTATAACTTTGCTAGCTTCCCCTTGCCCAATTCTTATTTTTAAGGGTTGTTTTCTTTCTTAAGATTCTGGATAGCCTCTTCTAGTTGGTTGACTTTCTTTTCATAATCTTCTCGATAGTCTTGAATTGTCCTTACTTTAAAATTTTTCTCCCTCAGTCTCTTTTACTTGGTTTTTGAAGTCTTTTTTTAGTTCTTCTATGGACAGGTGACCATGTGTCATTACTCTTTGGGGTAGGCAATGCTTTTTTAATTTTAGCATCCTTCTCTGAAGATGAACCCCAGTCTTCTCTATTTCCATAGTAACTGTCTACATTTAGATTTTTTCTCCTTTTCTGCACATTTTTTAATTTTAGGAGCTTATTATTATAATCACCTCTAATATTGGGCTGTGGGAATGCTATTTCTGGCCTCAGGTCCTTGTTACTGTTATTTTTTGAGCTTTGTCCTGGTCCCGACCTCTGTACTCCTTTCTGCTTCCAAACCACAGCTACGGGCCTTTGGCACAGTATGCTGAAAATGCTCTTGCTCCCTGAGAAACCTCCAGTGGCTGTGTCCTCCAGTGTCCCTCTGGCCTGGGACCAAGACCAAGAACTCAGCTCTCCTGTAAGTGTCTACAGCCAGCAGCATCCCACCCCACTGCTTCTGCACACACTGGGTGTGTGCTGGCTTCTTCTCACTGAGGACCACTTCTCAGCAGCACAGCCTGGCATCCCTTGAGGCTCCCTCAATCTTCCCCCACTAAGACTCCTGACTCCCCCCACTTTACAAGAGGTGAAAATTCCTGTGGCTGACATGGAAGCTACCACCCAACCCAGCTTCCCCTATGACTTGCCACTTTCTGTTTCAGTGGAGTTAACTTGGAGGTATTTGCTCTTCACTGGGTCTAAACCTCCATGCTGGGATTTCTCTTCAAATCTTCTCTGGTTGTCCTAGGAGGACCACTGTTCTGCCCCAACTCTTGTTTATTTTTGCTGTTCTACACTGACCATGAGGTGCTATTTCATCTTGTTTGTGGAGGAAATCTGGAGAACTTGGAATTTTCTGACCTATTCCATCATCTTCCCAGAATCTTCTGTAAAATCATTCCTATAATGTCTTCATAAGAAGAATTATAATCAAAGCTAAAGATTTTGAAAGACCTTGTAAATTGATTCTGGTCCAGAGCCTCTGGCTGTCTTGGGAAAGTTTTCAACACCAAGAAAACTATTTATCTGTCTCTCTATTTATGTACACACACATATCTATCTATCTATATCTATATCTATATATATATACATATATACACACACATACATGTATATGTGTATATACATACACACACACACTGCATTGGCAATCAAAATGGGCTCTTAGCACTTAATTCAACCAAGTGCCCTTGGAGAGTTTGGCCTTTACTTCCTGATTAAATTAGGTAACTAAGGTGGGGCTCCAGGTGGGACCCATGAAGGGAGGTCTGATTATATCTTAGCTCCCAAGTAGGCCCCAAACCCCTAGCTATTAGGTGCTAAACCAATGTGGGCATGAAGCCCTCAAGGTCTTAGGAGGAGATGCTAACTCTAGAGCCAATAGTAAGAGCTTAAGTTCTGATCCCTCAGATGACATTTGATGATGGCTAAAGAGTGCATAAAAAGAGAAGACAGAGCTATTTGCTTAGGGCTCTTGGCAGTGAGGTGATGTGGAGACTCCAGACAGCTATAGAGCCCTCCAGCTTGTAAACCCAGATGTTGGGACTTTGTTAAACTCTGGTAACTATGCATTGAGATTTGAATCAGACAAGGTCTGTCTGTTGATGTTTGTAATTTGTTTGTATTTGCTTTGAAGCTCAGGGTGCTGGCTTTTCCCCCTGAATTGAGTAAATGATATTTGTGTACTGGATTAAAGTAAGATTGTTAACCTCTTGACATTGCTTTCCTTAATAAAGAAGATCAAAAGAACCTGGGCTTGTAGCATTCTGTGAGCTGGTGGTTGTTGGTTTTACATCAGCTGCTAGCTGGTTTGTTACAACACACACACACACACACACATATACATATACATATACATATACATATACATATATATATATATATATATAATGAGTACAACAATAAAATGAAAGAACAAAAAATTGACATTCATTCAATATTGTATAATTATAAATACCAAGCTTGGCAGCTGAGAATATATGGGAAAGAGCAGCCTCTTTTTCTCCACCCAGGCCTTTTCTTTTTAAAGGTAAGAGACTATGAGTGTGGAACATTGCATATACTTTGAGACTTAGTTGATGTGTTGGCTGGTTCTATTGACCTGTTTTCCTTCTTCCCCTTTCTTTTTTTCTGCTTTTGTTACAAGTGATGACTCACTGAGTAGAGGAGGCAGGAACAATGTATTCATAAATGAAAGTGGTATAAAAGCACATATAGCAATATTTTTTAAACAGTAGTAGCTTTTAACAGACATTTCTAGAACTTTTTAGTATCCACAGTATTGAATTGATGAAAACCAATAGCTTTATTTAATGTAAACCTATGGATTTCCTTTTAGAAATGTTAAATTTTACCAAACCACATTGCTTTTGCTTTGTTTTTAAAGTTACATTTACAAGCAACCATCAGTAGTATTCTTCTCACTGTTCTATTTAGGGAAATGAGTTGACTCAAATGTTAAAATAGTTCAATTCTATCATAAAATGAGTTTCTGTGATATTGCCTTAGGAGATAATAGTTAAAATAAATGGTATTCTCTACTAAGTAGTTTATTAGTGAAGGAGCTCATTTTGAAATCATTTCATTAGAGAAATGGTCAAAGAAAAAAATCTTAGAATCATACACACACACACACACACACACACACACACACACACACATATATATATATATATATACACATCTTAGATTTTAAAATATCAGCATTGCATATCAAGCTCTACAACTCAAAATTCAGGTTTTTTCTACCATACTTAAGCACAAACAAAATCTCTCCCTCTGTCGGTTTCCCCATCTATAAAATGATCTCTAAAGTTCTTCCAGGTATGAATCCAAATAGATAATGCTAAATCCAAAACAACTTGCATGTGATGGAACCTTCTGAAGATTCCTGTTCTCTTTATTTCAAATTTGAACACAAGAGTAAATAAAAAGAGCACTCTTAAATCATCTTAGTCATCACAAGGCATCAATGAATGTGATCCTTGATGTGGGTACTCCTTCCATCAAATAAATCACAACCTGTATTAGCAAGTACCCTAGCGCACCCAGGATGGCCTGCTAGCACACATTTTGATCTGCTTTTATAAAGGAAAGGCAGATTCAAAGGGGTTATCAATTAAACCATACAGACTTTATTCTATCTAATCTTCTCACAAGGGTTGCTGAGCAGCAAGCTACAGCATTCCCTAATCATCCTTCTCAAAGGGCCCAGCGAGAAGGGGGGGCAACCCCCCCATGTCTTGATGGGGTCAATTGAAACAGGCACAACTTGTGCATTCCCCTAAATCCCCTCAAGCCTCAATCGGTGCCAACTGAGGCAAACGTAGATACCCCTCAAGGCTCGATGGGGGCCAGTGAAGGCACACACAGCATCCTAGCTTATGCATTTCAATCCTAAAGGTTCCCCACTCACTGACCAGTGCCCCCCCTGCTTTATACTTACACAACCCAATCATGATTGCACAGAATTTTATATATCATTGATCCTGTACACCTTAGTCTTCTTCAGCAGATTTCTCTCACTATCTTCTCTTCTCCCCCCTCTTCGAAAACCTCCACATTTTTGTCATGGCACAGGAATCATTCCTGTCATACAGGTTTACAATCTCAATGTGCTTATCAACGCCTTTCTGTCATTCACCAAACATATATAAGCAGTTAACATCCTGGATTCCTTTTTTTATATCTAAAATATTTACTATATTTTTTGTTAGCTTATTTATTTTAGTTTTCTTTTTTTCTTTTTTTGTTGATTTAATTTATTTAACATTTTTAGTTTTCAGCATTGATTTTCACAAGAGTTTGAATCACAAATTTTCTCCCTATTTCTACCCTCCCCACCACTCCAAGATGGCAAATATTCTGGTTGCCCTGTTCCCCAGTCAGCTCTCCCTTCTGTCACCCCACTCCCCCCAATTCCCTTTTCCCTTTCTTTCTTTTAGGGCAAGATAAATTTCTATGCCCTGTTGCCCGTATATCTTATTTCCTAGTTGCATGAAAAAACTTTTTTTTAACATCTTCTTTTAAAACTTTGAGTTCCTAATTCTCTCGCCTCTTCCCTCCCCACCCACCCTCCCTAAGAAGGCAAGCAATTCAACATAGGCCACATGTGTATCATTATGTATAACCCTTCCACAATACTCATGTTGTGAAAGACTATGTTTTGCTCCTTCCTATCCCACGTTATTCAGTTTTATCCCTTGACCCTGTCTCTTTTCAAAAGTGTTTACTTTTGATTACCTCCTCCCCCTATCTGCCCTCCCTTCTACCATCCCCCCCTTTTTATCTTCTTCCTCCTTCTTTCCTGTGGGGTAAGATACTCAATTGAGTGTGTATGGTATTCCCTCCTCAAGACAAATCCAATGAGAGCAAGACTCACTCATTCCCCATCACCTGCCCCCTCTTCCCTTCCTGCAGAACTGCTTTTTCTTGCCACTTTTATGTGAGATAATATACCCCATTCTATCTCTCCCTTTCTCTCACTATATTCCTTTCTCATCCCTTAATTTTATTTGTTTAGAAATCATCCCTTCATACTCAACTCACCCTATATATTCCCTTCAGCTACCCTAGTACTGAGGTCTCATGAATTATACACATCATCTTTCCATGTAGGAATGTAAACAAAACAGTTCAACTTTCATAAGTCCCTTATGATTTCTCTTTCTTGTTTACCTTTTCATGTTTCTCTTGATTCTCTTGGTCTTTTCACGGAGAAAGCTTGAAAGTCCTCTATTTTATTGAAAGTCCATATTTTGCCTTGGAGTATGATACTCAGCTATCCTGGGTAGGTGATTCTTGGTTTTAATGCTAACTCCATTGTACTCCAGAATATCATATTCCAAGCCCTTGATCCCTTAATGTAGAAGCTGCTAGATCTTGTGTTATGCTGATTGTGTTTCCACAATACTCAAATTGTTTCTTTCTGGCTGCTTGCTGTATTTTCTCCTTGACCTGGGAGCTCTGAAATTTGGAAACAATATTCCTAGGAGTTTTCTTTTTGGGATCTATTTGAGGAGGCGATAGGTGGATTATTTCAATTTATATTTTACCCTCTGGCTCTAGAATATCAGGGCAATTCTCCTTTATAATTTCTTGAAAGATGATATCTAGGTTCTTTTTTTGATCATGGCTTTCAGGTAGTCCATTAATTTTTAAATTATCTCTCCTGGATCTATTCTCCAGGTCAGTGGTTTTTCCAATGAGATATTTCACATTGTCTTCCATTTTTTCATTCCTTTGGTTTTGTTTTATAGTATCTTGATTTCTCATCAAGTCACTAGCTTCCACTTGCTCCAATCTAATTTTTAAGGTGGTATTTTCTTCATTGGTCTTTTGGACCTCCTTTTCTATTTGGCTAATTCTGCCTTTCAAGGCATTCTTGTCCTCATTGACTTTTTGGAGCTCTTTTTCCATTTGTGTTAGTCTATTTTTAAGGTGTTACTTTCTTCAGCATTTTTTGAGTCTCCTTTAGCAAGTCATTGACTTGTTTTTCATGGTTTTCTTGCATCACTCTCATTTCTCTTCCCAATTTTTCCTCTACTTCTCTAACTTGCTTTTCCAAATCCTTTTTGAGCTCTTCCATGGCCTGAGACCACTTCATGTTTTTCTTGGAGGCTTTTGGTGTAGGCTCTATGACTTTGTTGTCTTCTTCTGGCTGTATGTTTTGATCTTCTTTGTCGCCAAAGAAAGATTCCAAAGTCTGAGTCTGAATCTGAGTCTGTTTTTGCTGCCTGGCCATGTTCCTATCCAACCTACTAGACCCTTGAGTTTTTTCGTCTGGGTATGACTACTTGTAGAGTATAGAGTACTTTGTTCCAAGCTTGAGGGGCTGCACTGTTGTTTTCAGAGCTATTTCTACACAGCAAGCTCTGTCACACCAGCGCCCCTCCTCCCCCAAGATCTGCCAACCGGGACTTGACTCAGATCTAAGCTGGCTCTGCACTCCCGCTCAGATTAGCCACTTAATTCCTCCCACCAGGTGGACCTGGGGCCAGAAGCAACTGCAGCTGTAGCTCTGTATGCAGCCTCAGAGTTGCATCACCTCCGCTGCCCCCAGGGCAGTGGCCAAACCATGAACTCCTTTGCCTCTGTCCCAGCAGCTTTTCCCACTAACTTTCTCTGTTGTCTTTGGTGTTTGTGGGTTGAGAAGTCTGCTAACTGCCACAGCTCACTGATTCAGGACGCTAGGGCCTCCTGGCTCCTGCACAGCTCTTGCTGGGCTCTGCTCTGCTCCACTCCCAGTTCCTTGTGGTAGACCTTACCCGGTGACCATCCAGGCTGTCCTGGGATGGAGACCTGCTTCCCTCTGCTATTTTATGGGTTCTGCAGTTCTAGAATTTGTTCAGAGCCATTTTCTATAGGTGTTTGGAGGGACCTGGGGGGTGGGGAAAGCTCATGCAAGTCCCTGCTTTCCAGCCGCCATCTGGATTTATTTTTTTAAAATATGCTAATTAGATATTTAAATTCTGAACTGACATATAAGATCTTACCAATATTCATTCTCAATTTCTTATTTTATGAATTTTAATTTTCATTTTGAACCATTCTTTAGTTTCTTGTTGTTCCGTGCTTTCAGGAGTACACAGGATTCTGTTTTTCATCAGTCATTGGTTCACTCACTTTTTGGAATCATAATTGTTAAAAGAACTCTACTTCTCTCAGGATTTATTATTCATCCTGCCTTTCAGACATAGCATTCTCTCTGTTGATATCTGTTTGTGTGCTAGGCATTTATTGAGGTTTTCTATATTGAAATCTTTAGTGTTTCAACTTTGTGTATATGCATTGTACCTGTGTGTATGTGTGTGTTGGCCTTCACTTTCTGGCCCCTCCATATTTGCTAGTACATAGAAAAATTTCACAAAGTCCTACCAAGATTGAAATGCAAGACAGTCTCAATTTGTTCACATTAGGGATCAACTGTGATCCCTGTGCTAAGTACCGTGGTGGGGAGGAATTACCACAGCTGTGTTTTAGGCCTTTAGCAATCAGGTCTTGTGGGGGGTCTTCTTCAATACTCCCTAATTAATCTCTGAACTCTCTTTCCCTACTCTTCTCTGGGCAAAATCAACACCCAGTTATTCCTTGTTGTTTGTGGTAGGACCAGTGTACTCTAGGAAGATTGTATGTAGTCTAAGGGGGGCGGGTCACTAACCAAGTCTGACTGGATGATGACAGTGATGGAGACTAGCCATTTTCTTTAAACTTCATACACTCTCAAAACTAATCAAAATATGAATTATGCGCAATAGGTAAAATAAGGGCATCTGTTTCTTTAGCCTAAGCCATGAAAGTCTAATTAGGTAAAAATCTGATTAATCAATAGCAGAAAAGACTTAATACACTTACTCAGCACCCTCTTCCCATCATCCTTTGCACTCTGGCGGGGATGAAAATCTGACCTGTGGGCTTATGAGCTTGAGATTCACGCAGCAATTGTTGCTGCTATTGTCTCAATAAGCACACCTCACCATTCTATGGCAACCTGTAGCGAAAGACCACTCCTCCCCCACCATGTACAAAGGATGTAGAGACATGGGGAAGTAGAATTGTGTTCTTCGTGGGGGTGAGCATGCTGAACCAGAAAACTAAATGAGAAGTAACTGCTGAAGCAAGGTGATAGTATGTTTGTGGGAGGAAAGGACTAGACTAGGCCTGGAAGGAAGGATATGGGCATCCATCCTGGTATACTTTTGCCTCCTACAAATCACTTGGGACAGTGACTGAGGCTGGTCAAAAGTGAATTTCAGGAGGAAGAGACATCTTTGAGGTTCAGGCCCTGGGGAATCCATGATCAAAGAAGAGAGTCAGAAAATGAGTGATAGGTGAATAAAAGGGAAAAAAAATAAAAAATTTCCAAAGAACTCAGGAGGACTATAATTCAGTTACAAACACTGAGCCCAAGCGGACAAATCAACCTGGATTTTTTGAAAAAAGAACAGAAGATAACTTCAAAATTTCTAAATGGATCCAAACACTTTGATTATTTGAAGACAAAAGAAATTGAATCAACGTATAATGAGGCAAAGAACTCTGTGTATTCCTGCAAGAGCTTAAAAGCACAATATGTTTACAAATAGTTCAAGAGAAAAATAACGATCATGGAAGTAGAATTTATATGCTGAACCACAGGAATAATTAGAAGAAGAGAAAAATTTCAATCCGTGATGGCAAATGTCTCCAAAGAAATGAAAGAAAAAAAAAGCAATTGGGAATACAAATATACAGAATGGAAGGACAATTTGGAAGGACAAGTAACAAGTAAGACACAATTATGTTAAAAGAAAACAAAGCAAAACATATTAACCTCAAAGGTAGGATGTGTACAGAAAAAGTTAAGGTTTAAAGGTCACCCAGAGGAACATGAAGAGTTTTTTTTTAAAGCCTGAATAAACATAATATAAGAAATGATATAAGAAAACTCAACAAATTTCCAAACAAACTGAAAATTGGAGAATCTTCACATCACCTTCAGGAAAACAATACAAAACAAAAATGACATTGTAAACACTAATATACACAGTCATTAAATTTAACAATTCCAATAAAAAGTTCCTCAAGTGAAAAGGAAAAAAAAAACCAATACCTTCAACTATAAGAGAAAAGAAATTCAAATAACACAAAAAATGCCTCCTTTAAAACCACCTCCCAAAGGAGGGTACGGAAAATGTACCAAAGAGTGAGAAATGCTCATTATACATCCCAAGACGCATCAACTTGCAAACTTGAGCTTAATCATTGATAAAATAAAGATGAACATTCAATAAAAGAAACATTTAAGGCATTAGTACAAAGAAAACCAGATCAGTGCACATGTTTCTTTTTTCACAGAAATAAAAAAAGGTACATAAATATAGCAAGCAATGAAGACATGCATAACAAAATAAATCACCAAGAAAAAAAGGTTATAGAGATATTTATTGTATTAACAACAGTAAGCAAGCATAACAGTAATAACAAAATGAGAATAAAGGGACCATTAAGAAACTTTTTTCTAAAGGTCTACAAGGGGGCAAGGGTAAAAATAGAAATCAAATAGGAGGGTGGAGGAGCAGGCCTGAAACATCATAACACCTGCCTTGGGGCGAAATAATGTTTTTTTTTCTGTGGGAATCGGTTTTAGAATGGGAAGTTACATTAAAATGGGATAGAAGAGGGAGAGATAGAGTGAAATGTGTGCTACATCCTGATCAAGGCAATGGTTAACAATCAAGGGAAAATAACTCATATAGCCTCTCAGGAAGAAATCTTCTAAGAGAATGGGAGAAGTAGCAAAGGGAGGGGTTGAAGTAGGGGAAAATCTTGATTCTGAGGAGTGAGAGGGTCTCAAGGGAGAACATTCCCATGGGGGGGCGGAGAGATGGTGTAATGGGGCATGAGGCCTTGAAATGGGTATAATTGCCAGGGATTTGGTGCTTAGAGGGACCTCTACCTCGGAGTGAATGTTATCCTTCCAGTGACAGCTTCCTACTGATTTGGATTGAATTGAATTGAATTCCTGTTCCTCCAGTAAAGGAATGCTAGAAATGGTCATTGTGACAAGGTCAATCCCAGCAAAAAGACATAATATCCTTTGGACTCTTGGGAAATAGAAAAGGCCCTTCTGGTCATATGCATTGTCTGGAAACCTAGAAGCAGCTGTTGAATAAGGAATACCTCTGAGGTTGTTAATATCCTCAGCAAGCAGGTGCTTTCAACCAAAGGGGACTGAATTGCCCTGCATAGGCACTTAAATGTTCCTGCCTGCCTACAAGTGACACTTCCATCTTAACTTAATTGGTCACTATCTAATCATATTTCCTGAATTGAATGAAGAGAAAGTAGCAAGAAGCTACAGGGAAAAGGTCACATTAAAAGTGTGTGCAAAGAAAAAAGTAAAATGTTGGTGGGGGGGGGGCGGTTAATAGTTGTGAGCAAAAACTTCTCATTTAAAAACATGGATGATTTTGTGTAGGTAAATTATGCATCAAGGGTGACCTCTAAAAAGGAAGAGACTTATTGCTTACTTATAGAATAAGCAACAATAGAATGGGGCTTATTAAATTGTAAATGTGAAGCCTGGTATTTATAATGGAAACTCCCTAATTCATTCTATATTTCATGTTCTTCTTCATGATTCATTCTGCATGGTAAAGAGAAAGAGAAAAACATTTTGAATTAATGATTTAAGAACATAATAACATTGTAATAGCATTACAATACTCTGGGGCACATATTGGTTCATTAATAACTGTCTAATACAGCTAAAAGGCTATATAAGATTCTCAGTCCACGTTCTTATGCTTCACACAGCACCCAAGGTACATACGAATAAACCACTAAAACAGGTTGAAATACACTCTTTGTGTAGTGTAAGATATAGAAAGATATTTTAATTGACTTTATTTGTTGTTGTTCAGTCATTTCAGTCATATCTGACACTCTGTGACCCCCATTTGGGGTTTTCTTGGTAAAAGATACTAGGGTGGTTTGCCATTTCCTTTTCCAGATCATGAAAAACTGAGGCAAACAGGGGTAAGTGACTTGCCCAGAGTCACACAGCTAGTAAGTGTCTGAGGCCAGATTTCAACTCAAGAAGATGAGTCTTCCTGGCTCCAGGCACAGTACTCTATCCACTGTGTTACCTAGCAGCCAATTGTATTTATTATAATTTGTCAAAAATGTTCAGTTGATCAGTTATCACTTTGCATTTGATTTCAGTGAAAACTAAAACTAATATTTTGTGCCCCAGGCCCTAAGATGACCTAAATGCATAACTTAGGCTCATTGGAAATAAAAACCTAGGAAAGCATAAACACTAGGGGGAAAAGAAGAAAGTAGCATATCAAGGCTAGTAACTGTCATCTCCACAACAACAGTGCACAATAAATAAGCAATATGCAATATATTTATTTCTTTTATGAAGAATAATATTTAACACTAGAAAATAAATCAGACCTTATAAAGGAGTTCTTTTTATGATATAAAAATAAAGAACTCCATCACAACACATATGCCATTGGTGAAAAATGCTTAGAGCAGATTTCTTACTTGCAGTAAACTTGATGTTGATGGGCCCTTTAAAAATACTTTGACAATATTAGGTTTATAAATATTAACTCTGTAAATGCTAAAATCATATTTGACATTTGTTACTCATTAGATGAGATTTGAAGTGTGAATTAGATAAATTTGAAATACAAAATGCTATTTAAGATGTGTATAATCTAGCTTTTGACCTTACCACTCTACTGAAAATATTAATTCAAAGTTTACTAGAAATATCTTAATTGCCATATCTAATTGCTTTTTCTTTATCCTTATAGTCCTTGAACTTTCTGAATTTTTTGACATTGTCCACACCCTCCTCTTCCTTTAATATCATTGGCACTATTTTCTTCTGACTCTTTTTCTCTTTGTCTGGCTGCTTTTTCCTACTAGTTCATCATCTATCTCTTGTTCCCTATTCGTGAGTATTCAAAAAAGTCTTCCCTAAAACTTCATTTCCTTGGTGATCTCATGCATCTCCATGGATTCAGTTCCCCTTAGAATCACAGAGCCTAAGAGTTCATCTATTCTAAACCATACCTAATCAAGAATCCCTTTTTTAACTGTCTCAGATAAATACTCATTCAGTCTCTGCTAGAAGAGTTATGGATAGAAGGGAAGCAGAGGACTAGCTCCTGAGGCAGCCCATTCCACATTTGGATAGTTGTATAGTAATTCTCACCAATGGCTCCAAGAAGATGTAGCATGCATGGTAAAACTGTCTTGGCATGCAAGCTAAACCAGCTTGAGGATAACAACAGGCCTCAAACCTGTCATTAAGTTAGGGAGATGTCTACCCCAAGCATGTGAACACTTCCCCAGCAGAGTGGTTGGATGAGAATGGGCAGCAGAAGCAGGCTCTCAGACATCAAACACCAAACATATTGCCATTTGTCTTGACTTTTGTCCTGCCACTGGACTTCTGTGATTCTGGAAGAGAAAGTAAGGCTGATGACTTTGAGCAACTCTGCCTCACTTAAATCCAATTTATGTTCAAGTCCAGACATCACCCATCATCCACTATTCTACCCAAATAGCATGATGTCATTGATTCTCTTCAAAAATGAAGGACAAATAACAGTTAATTCTTAGAAATGTTTGGTAGCCTGAATCTGAATGTAAATTCTACCTTGTGATGGGACCAGCATTTCCCTGACACAGCTTCTTTCCTCCTCACAACACGGGGAGGCCTTATCTAAAAGATTATAAAACTATCTAGGCTTCCGTGATGTGGCTTCATGGTCATCTAGGCACCTAAAATGTCTCAGACACCTGGAATCTAGGCTACTTGGACTTGTTACATCCCTGGAGATCACACAAGATCATAACATGACTTTTACCATCTCCTTCCTGGCTGACCAGGTGTGTTTCCATATGGGCACAAGGAAGCCATATACAGAATAGCTATGTGCCACTGTACCCTTACTACATTAGAGCAAATCAAATCTCCTTTTATTCATAGTCAGTGATTCCTTTTATCCCAACACTGCCCCTTAAGTAAGAGAGTGCTGGTGTTACAACTGCCTCTACCCTTTAGTTGTGCCCTGTTGGGCCAAGCAGAACCAATTGAAATGCTCTCTTCTAATGACAGATGGCCTTTCAGATACTCCTCTCATGTCCCCTCTAAGCATTATCTTCTCTGTTCTAAAATGCCCAAGTTCTTTTAATTCTTCCTCATATTTATGGCATGTTTCCTAGTCTCACATTCTTGGTCACCCTCTTCTGGAAATGGCCCATTTGATCTATTTTTTCCTAGAATGTGATACCCAGCACTCAGCACAGTACTCCAGATTTAGTCTGCTTAGGTTGCTTTCTTCGGGATACTGTACCTCTCTTAGAATAGAAATAGCTTTTTTGGTCAGCAAATGTGGCAATAATGTGATTGAAGATCTTTCCCACCCATTCATTAGGCCTCAGGTGGGGCCAGTTAAGAGAAGCCGGGCCGATACCCTTTTGATGCCAATCAGTGATTAAAGATCTTTCCCACACTCTTTTGCCTATTGGGTGTGAAGCCCTCGGGTCCTAAAAAGTACATATACAACCAGAAGGTAGCTATTGAGAATGGAGAATTCAGAAGTCAAGAGAAGCCAGACTTCAGAATTCAGCCCAAAGAGAAGGAGTAAGAACTCCAAGTCCACAGAGTTGCAGAAGAGAGTGCTCAGGGGACAGTGGAGACCAGAGAGCTGCAGACCAGAGGACTGAGTGGGGAGAGGGCACAGGCAAGCAAACAGTTAGGATTCATGAGTGATTGTTTATGGGAAGGCCCTGGCGGGGGAGTGGAGGGGAAGGTTACAGGATGACTTGGCTCTTTGCTGTAATACTGTGTTTTAATCTCCTTGTTGACGTGGGCTTGCTGGTTCTGGAATATAATTACTGCTATATGGAATTGGAATTACTGGTTCTGGGATTTGATTCTTTGGTGCCTAAATAAATGTTATACTTCTGCCTTCTACCTAGAGAGTTTTTCATAATTTGCAATTCTGAACCATACAGTCATGTTCTTGATCATCCTCCAGGTCATGAATCTTGCCTCACCGTTGAATCATAACCATTCATTCAGTTAGTCATTTAACAACTGTTTGTTAAGCACCTTAAGTTCCAGGCATGATCCATTCACTAAACTGTAAGTTTCATTTCACAGGTGTTCTTATCTAGTTACATTCTTCTTCCTGGATTTGTGTAGCTGATTTTTGGAAGCAAGTTGTAGAACTTCATATTTAGCACCATCACATTTCATCTTATTCTATCCCAGTCTGTCATTTTATCCTGTCAAAATCTTTATGAATCTAGACTTGGACATCCAAAGCTTTATCTATACCTCTAGGTTTTGCAAATTCTGCAGATTTTGCAATATCCATCTATGACTTAATCCAAGATAAAACTGTTTTTGAAATTTGAGAAGCCCAGTACCAATGCCTGATCATCATGGCATTGCACTAGAGATCTCTCCACCATTGGTATCTATGAATGAGTGAAGAGTACAGGTTCTGGAATGACCCTCCCTATCCTCACCCTGGCATTCTGGGTCCCACATTTTCTGGTCATGTTATGATTCTTCATCGAGTGTGTCACAGTATTGATCAACCAGTTGTTATCACCTGATATGAATAGAAAATGACCAAAGTGCAATGCCTTCTCTCAAGTCTGGCACTAATTGTCATAACATAAATACATAAAATCCAGGGGGAAATGGGCTCAAGGTGAGCATATTTGGCAAACGGGTACTCATGGCTCCCAGTTGGATGTAAATCCTTTTTGCCCTTCATAGAGTCCTCATGAAATTCCCCTGAAGTTGGTTAACTCTTGTCTGAGCACTCAAAATCAAGATTGTTTTAGAGTCTTGAAGTTGCCTTTCCTTGGCGTTTCTGGTTTATTATTGGTCAACAGCTGTTTCTGAGACACTGTACCGTCTCTGATGAGAAATCCAAAGTGGCCAACCTTTTGCAGATGACAGATGCAGATTTTCCTCTGGACAAGTAAAAGAGAAGAAAGAAGCAGATGTTCTCCCCTTTCCCTCTGCCACCGAACACCTTCCCCTACACACAAAGCAATTCCCTCTCAAAAGCTTGGTTGGAATAGTTCCACCATTAGACTGGCCAGCTCTTACAATCCCAGCTTCTGAAATGCTCTGTGATTTTCTTTCCTTCAACCAATAACAGCATACTTCCTATCTTATTTCATGCAGTTGCTTGAAACATTTCACTTCTTCAAAATGATTGAGGACTTGTTTTATACCTAGTTTATTCCTTTGCTTTATTTGTACAATAGAGATGCATAGGAATTGTTCTTACCTATTCTATGTGTTTGATTGATTCTGTTAATCAAAGAGAAAATTTCACTTGATAGAGGTATCAGGACTTATAGTGTGTTATTAGATATATTAATTGGGATAAGGTTAGTTATTAATTCATTTGAAAAACCCAGCCTTCTATGTTCCATTGGAATAAAGATGGATCCTGACCTTTACACTCAAAATAAGAATTTAATAAATATTTGTTATGTTCATTCAGTCCAAGGAAATGTCAGTAAGGACTAGGACTAGGACTGTGACAGCAGAAATGAAGAGAAGATGGATAAATATATGAAGGAAGTAACCTAAATTTGCATTAGACTCAATCACAATGATTTTATACTTGTTCAGCAAATTCAGTAACAGAATTGAGAATATAACATTTGGATCATGGTTACTACCCAGGTGGAGATAGCATAAATTTAAAGGGGTTGGGAATTTGAGGGTGCTAATGGACACACTTTTTACATGCCCGTCCAATAAGGAGACAAGGGAAGACAGTCTAGAAATAATAGACAAAGGAAATGTGGAGGGGATATTGATGATTATGATGAGAAGACAGGGAAAGTACAGTTATTAGTAAAAATTAGGAGAGGTAGCAAGTGAAGAGGTTGTTGCTGAAGAAAAGTTTAGCTGATATAGTTCTGACTTCTGAGATAAGGCTATATTTGTAAATAGCTAAAGTGTAGGAGGGTACAGAATTGATAAGCCAAGTCTCCTCTCTCCTTGGCCGGACTCGGCTCTTGTAACTCCTCCCCCGGCTCTCCCCTTGCTGGAACTTCACCATCCCCGCCGAGTCCGCCTGCATTTGTGCTTTTGGCCGGAACACCTCCAAGAACATCAATTCCGTCGTTGCCATCTGCGTGAACCGCATCTTCCACAAGTACGTCTTCACCCCCAATGGGAACTGTAACCGGGAGGCCTTCTATGCGTACCTGGACATCTGCGACAACGATGACTTCTGAGACCCCCGGCCTCCCGCTCCTCCCCACCTCGCACGTCGCTGGGGGCCTTTTCTCTCCTTCAGGTATTTCCTGGATGATACCCTTACCCCACTTCTTACATGCAGGTAGGTCATTATTGGAAATGTGTGTTGGCCTACTTGTGTCCACAGTGCACTGCTCCGTTGTCTTTTAGTTAACCTGCAATTTTGGTTTGCCAGATTGTGGTATTCCAGCATCCACAGCCATATCAAAACTGCATCACCATGAAAACATTAGTTTTTGAAAGCTGGGATTTTATGTTGAGGAGCAGCTTGGTGTCATCATAAGGACTGGAGTTTTTCAAGTACAATGCAGCTTGCTCTCTTGGAACTATTCAATTCTGAGTCCAACTCAGTGACCACCTACAGACTGGCCAGTGAATTGCACATCATAATCTGGACAATAGGACTTTTTGATGCCTTTGTGTTTTCCTGTACTCTTGTTTGAGTAATCATGAATCTCATTGACAAGGCTCTGTAATAAATTGGGACTTAATATTATCAGCATGATATCCTAAAAGGGGAGCAACTGGAGTACCTAGTCCTAAGGTATACCAGCAGCTTCCACATGGACCCTGCGTAGAACATCCTCCATGGCAGTGGCAAACACCTTTAGCAAGCATACTGTATTCAGCTTCACTTGAACAGTTACCTGTGTTTGCATTTAAAAAATCAGATCTTGTATGATCTTAACACATACATGAGAAACTCCTTGTTGGAGAGAGCCTTTAGAGGCTGTGTTTTGTCTTTTTTTTTAAATCAGCAGACAATAAATACAGTAAGATCTTAAAAAAGAAATATTCAGAATGTACAAGACAATTTTAACATACAAACATGTGTGCATATGTGTTCATTTCTTTGTATGCATATACATATATATTTATACATGTATATATTGAAAGAATTCAAAAAATGAAGATGGAGACTAGGTGCTTGGTGTTCAGACTTGTGATTTTTGCTACTGAAATTATTCATGGTTATCCTCTTATGCATTAACGACAATGATAGCTTTAGAATCAGAATAATGGAAAGTATTTTTATTTATAATATGTTGACAATCTATTTGCCCTTGGTTTAAAGTCTTGGGTTTGGGTCACTTTTTGATGCTAAATTTTTATTTTTTAAAAGTTGAGTTAAGAATATAACAGTTCTGTACCCTCCAACTGCCCTTACATACCCTGAGTGAGGAAGAAAGCAACATTTTAGAATACTCTTCTCCGCCCAGAGACAAGCTCTCAAGTATTGCTCAAAGGGTTCTTCAGTGAGAAGAGCTTGAAATGAGGCTACTTAAGAATGGGGTACCCTGAACTACTGCTTATAGAAGATAAATAGAATAATGCTATAACCTCAAACAAAATAGAATCCTACTTCCTGCTTGAAAGTGTTTAGACATACAGATAGATCAAGAATTCATTCCTCTCCTTCTAAATGACTATGAAAATAAAAATAATCTTTAAAAGGTTAGAATAAGTTGTTTTTCATCATTTATGTGATATTCTTCGTATGCATAAATGTCATAAATATTGAAAATCTATAGCTATTCATGTTGATGGCTCAGCAAACAATTTAAGCATTGTTTTTCTTGGCTATAAATCTATGGCTGTCAAAATTATTTTGGAAGGATTAATTGCAATTATCTAGATATAAATCTTTAAAGAAGTAGTATTTTATCTTGGAAATATAAATCGTATTTACTTTGATTTCAAAGCTTAAAATGAAGTACACCTTTTGGGCATCCTTATTTCCTTGAATTGTTGGACTCTAATCAGTTTTTGAAAAGCTTCTGATGGATATTTGGTTGAAGTGGAAATACTATAAGTTATTCACGGGGAGTTTCTTTGGATACTAATCACAATACACTTGAGACTTACAGTGGTTATTCTCATAAGAAACTTCATTAGAGTATTATATGTATAATTATGATATTAGTATGGGACTGACCCCTACATAAAAAATAATACTCATAATTTGATCCTAAATATTCACCTTGAAATGTCAACCTCTTTTGTATGTACAATTGGTAATTAATATAGTACAAATTCCTAATAAGGTTGGTATAAAATAATTAATAAATGATTAATAAAAGTTGGTGCCATTCTTAATAATACTCCTCCTTCACCCACTATATTAGGAAGGCAGAATTTATGATTTCAAAGAGAATCTCATATGTGCCTAAAAGGTCTGGAATCGCAAGATATAAGGAATTCTCTAGGCAGAAGGCAGGAGAACTAAAGCATGTATTTACACTCCACAATAACAAGCCCACAAACCAGCGTCCCCATTTTGATATTTTCATCAAAATCTTCCAGGCCCAATAAGTCTGCCTCACAAGGGTAACCAGGAGGCCACAGAGAAGCGAGATGGTATAAGGCAGAATCGTATACATGCTTCCCCTCTACGGTAAGAAGATTACCCACTAGCCTCTAGTCAGCTCTGCTACCGGCAGCTCAGCTTCGGCTGTAGGCGTCTCTGGCTCCAACCGGAAAAGGAAAGGAGGATCTTCAAGCTGTCCTCTCCCCTCTTATAGAGTTTTTGACATCATCAAGCGCCACCTGAACGACCAGGGCCGATTGGTTCTTGACTTGGCCCCTCCCCCTAGCGTAGACCACGTTAACACACCTCCCCTCAGCCAGCCCCACGACTCATCACACAGGAAGCTCTGGTCCTGCCCCGGAAGAGCAAGCCCCAGCGTCCAGGGAAGCTCAACGAGGCAAGCTGAGTCATTCAAAGAAAACAAAGTCCATTCTGGCTACACCCACTAAATACAACCAGGCATGTCTGTCTCACACATCCTAATAACGAACATTTATATAGTACTTACTCTGCATCAGATATTGTGCCAAACGCTTTACAATTGTTCTCTCATTTGGTCTTCACAACAACCCAGGGAGAAGAGGTAGGTGCTATAATTATCCCCATTTTACAGATGAGAAAATTGAGGCAAACAAAGGTTACCTGACTTTCCAGGGTCCCACATCTAACAAGCATCTGAGGGCAGATTTGAATTCAAGTCTTGTGTCTATGTCCAGTGCTCTATCCACCGCACCACCCAGCTTCCCTAAACAGTGCAGTATCATGGTGTAGGGGAAAGCGTTTGTTGAACAAATTGGAGTTGAACAAAGCAAGTTGGTGATCATTATGCTGTCCACCTGTGACTCAGAGAGTCACTCCGAAGCTTGCAGATTCTTCATCTGTGAATGAGAAGGTTGGTGTAGATACATGATAGGTTGTGTTCTAGGCATGACATTCTGTGACTCAGTGGCCAACTTGGCTGCAGATTCTAATCCATTTACACTATTAAATAAATCTTACTTTGAACATGATTTTCCTTAGCTCAAAATCTTCAATAGATCTCCTTGCCCAAGCAATAAAATTCATAGTAGAAACTCCCCAATCTTGGATTCAAAACCCAATGTGATCCTACCTTTCCAACCTTAAGTCCAATGACTCCTCTTTCCAAACCCTCTGCACCAGACAAACTGCTCTCTTTAAGCAGACGTTATGATTCTTATCTCTTAAGTATTGCTTATGAGGTTGCCCCTACTCAGAACATGATGGAAGTCCTAGCAGTGCTTAAAAGAATGGTCCAGTTCCCACCTCTCCCCCAAATTGTAAGTGAGCTCTTTCTCCTTAAATGCGAATAATCTCAGACTTCTTTGTGGTCTTGTTGTACTTTATTGTCTACAACCAGTTTTTTCACACGTACTTTATCTACCAAACGTTCAGAGACCTATCTTATATTGTTTTTCTAGTACATTATCTTTATATCTCCCCACAGTGCTTAGCAAAAGTGCCTTTCAAATGAGATGATGTTTGTAAAAAGCACATAGCACCACATCTGGCACATAGTAGGCACAATAGAAATGCTTTATTTCCTTATCTTTTCACATATTAGGTGCTCAACTTCTCTACCCAAGAGCCACTTATGCTTCCTTATTGTAAAAAATAATATTATTAATAATCACAATAATGATAATAATAATAGTCCAGTACTTAGCACAATTCTAGCCGCATAGTGGGTACTTAATAAATATTTATTTATTGATTAAAAATAACTAACATTTATATAGTGCTTACTATGTAAAGTCATCAGGCCAATATTCCACATCATCTACCATAGGCCCCTCTGATATGTCTAGCTGAATCTCTCAGAGTATTCTTTGTTGTAGCTAGGGTGTTTTACTTTCCATCCTATACAAATCACCATTCATCCCTATTTCAGTGGCTTTTTTCCTCATGCTATTATTCCTCTCTTCTGTAATGTTCCTCATTTATCTTCTCCTGACCAATCAATATACATTGGTTCCTCAAAATGAAATATTTTGGGAAGCCTACCCTTACTTTTCAATCCAAGACTGGTGAGAAATTAATAAATACTGAGACAAGTCTTAAGTTGCTTTTAACATTGTAGTTGAGATTAAGGACAACTTGCCTGTCATGCCTATGAAGTTAATCAGGGTAAGACATTTGATAAGAGAAAAGACCTAAACTTCTGGGTAGAATTTAATCCAATGGGTAGGAAAGAGATTATTTCCTGGGGCTTTTTATTAGTTTTTTTGCATAATTCTGAGTGAATGGAGTTACTAAATCTCAACTGTGGAGAACATATAAAATGTGGAAGGGTTGTTGTAGGGTAACAGTTAGTAAATAATATACCCAGACATTATTAGAGATGAATGTTAGTCTCTCAATAAATATTTATTAAGTTCCTGTTATTTGTCAGACACTGTGTAAAATGCTGGGAATGTAAAGAAAGGTAAATAAAAGTCCCTGATCTCAAGGATCTCACAGTCTAATAGGGGAGACAGTACCCAAACAACTTTGTACAGGCAAGCTATGTACAGGATCAGTTGTAAATAATCAACTAAAGGAGGGCATTTGCAATTAAGGGGGATTGGGAAAGGCTTTCTGTAGAAGGCAGGATTTTAGCTGAATCTTAAAGGAAGTCAGGGAAGTCATGAGGCAGCAACCAGAAGTCTAGGTGTGCAATAGTCTAGGTGTGAGGTGATGAGGGCCTGCAACAGGGTGGTGGCAGTGTCAGAGGACAATAGGAGACATTTCTGAGATGTTACAAAGGTAAAATTCACGGGCCTTTGTAACAGATTAGATTGTGGGGTAGGGGTAGGGAGCAGAATGAGTTGTTGAAGATAGCACCTAGGTTGTGAACTTGAGCAATTAGGAGCGCTGTGGTACCCTCAACAATGATAGGGAACTTAGTAAGATGGGAGGATTTTGAAAAAGATAGTGTGTTCACTTTTGAATCTGTTGAGTTAAAATATGATAAGATAGATGCCATTGAGTAGATGACAATGCATAACCATTTTTGTGTTGTAAAGGCCAGACGGACTTCTTCCACCCTCATGGAAGTGCTGACATTTTGTCCTTTCATTTTGGACAACTCTAGATCCAAATTTGTATTCTTAATTGTTTAATGACTGGGCCTTGATCACTCATTGGGATTTTTGCCTCCCCTTTCCATTTTTAGATCATGAACTGTTTTTTTTTATTTAATTTTTTTATTTTTTAATTTTTTTTATTTAATATATTTATTTTTCAGCATTGATTTTCACAAGAGTTTGAATTACAAATTTTCTCCCCATTTCTACACTCCCCCCAACTCCAAGATGGCGTATATTCTGGTTGCCCTGTTCCCCAGTCAGCCCTCCCTTCTGTCACCCTACTCCCCTCCCATCCCCTTTTCCCTTTCTTTCTTGTAGGGCAAGATAAATTTCTATGCCCCATTGCCTGTTTCTAGTAGTGTGCAAAAACTTTTTTTTGTTTTTGAACATCTGTTTTTAAAACTTTGAGTTCCAAATTCTCTCCCCTCTTCCCTTCCCACCCACCCTCCCTAAGAAGTCAAGCAATTCAACATAGGCCACATGTGTATCATTATGTATAACCCTTCCACAATACTCATGTTGTGAAAGACTAACTATATTTTGCTCCTTCCTAACCTATCCTCCTTTATTGAATTTTCTCCCTTGTCCCTGTCTCCTTTCAAAAGTGTTTGTTTTTGATTACCTTCACCCCCATCTGCCCTCCCTTCTATCATCCCTCCCTTTTTTATCTTCTTCTTCCTCCTTTTTTCCTGTGAGGTAAGTTACCCAATTAAGTATGTATGGTATTCCCTCCTCAGGTCAAATCTGATGAGAGCAAGATTCACTCATTCTCCCTCACCTGACTTCTCTTGCCTTCCTACAGAACTGCTTTTTCTTGCCACTTTTATGCGAGGTAATTTACCCCATTCTATCTCTCCCTATCTCCCTCTCTCAATATATTCCTCTCTCATCCCTTAATTTTATTTTATTTCTCTTAGATATTTTCCCTTCGTCTTCACCTCACCGTGTGCCCTCTATGTCTCTGTCTCTCTCTCTCTCTCTCTACATATATATATACACTTACATATATACATACATACACACTCACATATACATATATACACAAACTTTTATATGTATATATATGTATACATATATGTATATATATGTATACATATATGTATATTCCCTTCAGCTATCCTAATACTGAGGTCTCATGAATCATATACATCATCTTTCCACGTAGGAATGTAAACAAAACAGTTCAACTTTAGTAAGTCCCTTGCAATTTCTTTTTCTTGTTCTTTTTCTTAATTGCCTTTATCATGCTTCTCTTGATTCTTGTGTTTGAAAGTCAAATTTTCTATTCAGTTCTGGTCTTTTCACTGAGAAAGCTTGAAAGTCCTCTATTTTATTGAAAATCCATATTTTGCCTTGGAACATGATACTCAGTTTTGCTGGGTAGGTGATTCTTGGTTTTAATCCTAGCTCCATTGACCTCCGGAATATCGCATTCCAAGCCCTTCGATCTCTTAATGTAGAAGCTGCTAGATCTTGGATTATTCTGATTGTGTTTCCACATTACTCAAATTGTTTCTTTCTGGCTGCTTGCAGTATTTTCTCCTTTATCTGGGAGCTCTGGAATTTGGCGACAATATTCCTAGGAGATTTCTTTTGGGGATCTATTTGAGGAGGCGATCGGTGGATTCTTTCAATTTCTATTTTGCCCTGTGGCTCTAGAATATCAGGGTAGTTCTCCTTGATAATTTCTTGAAAGATAATATCTAGGCTCTTCTTTTGATCATGGCTTTCAGGTAGTCCAATAATTTTTAAATTATCTCTCCTGAATCTATTTTCCAGGTCAGTGGTTTTTCCAATGAGATATTTTACATTGTCGTCCATTTTTTCATTCCTTTGGTTCTGTTTCATAATATCCTGATTTCTCATAAAGTCGCTGGCTTCCACTTGCTCCAGTCTAATTTTTAAGGTAGTATTTTCTTCAGTGGTCTTTTGGACCTCCTTTTCCATTTGGCTAATTCTGCCTTTCATGGCATTCTTCTCCTCATTGGCTTTTTGGAGCTCTTTTGCCATTTGAGTTAGTCTGTTTTTTAAGGTGTTGTTTTCTTCAGTGTATTTCTCAGCATTTTTTTGGGTCTCCTTTAGCAAGTCATTGACTTATTTTTCATGGTTTTCTCGCATCCTTCTCATTTCTCTTCCCAATTTTTCCTCTACTTCTCTAACCTGCTTCTCCAAATCCTTTTTGAGCTCTTCCATGGCCTGGGATCAGTTCATGTTATTCTTGGAGGCTTTTGTTGTAGGCTCTTTGACTTTGTTGACTTCTTCTGGCTATATGTTTTGGTCTTCTTTGTCACCAAAGAAAGATTCCAAAATCTGAGACTGAATCTGGGTGCGTTTTCGCTGCCTGGCCATATTCCCAACCAACTAACTTGACCCTTGAGTTTTTCGGTGGGGTATGACTGCTTGTAGACTACAGAGTTCTATGTTCCACGTTTGGGGGGGATGTGCCAGCTCTGCCACACCAGCACTCCTCCTTCCCCAAGAACCCCCAACCCGGACTGGGCTTAGATCTTCAGCAGGCTCTGCACTTCTGCTCTGATCTGCCACTTAATTCCTCCCACCAGGTGGGCCTGGGGACGGAAGCAACTGCAGCAGTAGTTCTGTAGCTGCCCCACCTCCGTTACCCCTGGGGCGGTAGCCGAACATCGAACTCCTTCCACTCCCGCAGCTTTTTCCACTAACCTTCTCTGTTGTCTTTGGTGTTTGTGGGTTGAGAAGTCTGGTAACTGCTGCAGGTCACTGACTCAGGGTGCTAGGTCACAATCCGCCCGGCTCCTGGTCTGGTTGGTCCGTGCTGCTCACGCTGGGCTCTGCTCCGCTCCACTCTGCTCTACTCTGCTCCCAGCTCCGTGCGGGATAGACCTCACTCAGAGACCATCCAGGCTGTCCTGAGCTGTAGCCCTGCTTTCCTCTGCTCTTTTGTGGGTTCTGCAGTTCTAGAATTGGTTCACAGCCATTTTTTATAGGTTTTTGGAGGGACTCAGCGGGGAGCTCATGCTAGTCCCTGCTTTTCCTAGATCATGAACTATTTTAAAAATTAGTTTAATATAACAAATATTCAGGTGCTTTCCTGTGAATTCCATATGAGATTTGAAAAAAAATAACTTTTCCAGAGTTGGGTTTTAGTTTTTGGTATTATTTATTTGTTCTGACTTTCTAGTAATAGTTATTAAATAAGAGAGAGGATCTTTAGTTATCTGCCCAGGCACAAGCCAGCCAAGATCAGTTTCAGCTTTTCTGTAGTCTAAGTCCAAATGATCTTAGGATTAGAATTTCTGAGAGAAAAAAATAGTACTAGTGATTTTTAGGCATCAGAAGGTTCATTCAAAAATGGAATTGGAGATACCTCCTGTCTGTGTTAACCTTATCTCTGTAATCTCACCATTTCTGGGGCATTGTATCAGTAGGACAAGATTCATGACCTTGAAGATGACCATGAACATGCCTGAATGGTTCAGAATCACAAAGTATAAGAAATTTTCTAGGTAGAAGGCAGAGGAAGTTTAACATTTATTTAGACCCCAGAGGATAAAATCCCAAGACCAGTAATTCCAATTCGATATAGCCGTAATCATATGAAGCCCACCTCAATGTAGCAACAAAGAAATTATAACACAGTATTATAGCAAGGAACCCAATCATCCTGTAACCTTCCCCCCTGCTAGGGCCTTCCTGTAAACAATCACTCACAAATCCTAACTCTCCACTCAGCACTCTTTTCTGCAGCTCTGCTGACTGAGTTCCTGCTCCTTGTCCTTGGTCTGAATTCTGATTCCTGTTGCTCTCTGCAGATTCTGCTGCTCTCAATTCTGTTCCTCTTCAATTCTGGTTCTCTCACACTCTGGGCTTTCCTTATATACAGTCCTAGCTGGGCATCTGATTGACTAGAACTCAGGTCTCTGGTTGGCTGAATTCATGATTGACTAGAACTCAGTGCACAGACCATTGGCTCTGGTCTTAGCCCTCCCCTTAGGGCCCTGAGGGCTTCAAGCTCAAATTGGCTTAGTACCTAGTAAGTAGAGGCTTTAGGCCTACCTACAAACAAGGATATAATCAAGCTTTCCCTCCTAGCCCCACCTGAGGCCTACTGAAAGGGTGGGGAAGATCTTTGATCACATTAATACTACAGGCATGCATTGATATTGAAAATAAAGGAAGCATTCCACATTAGTTAAACTTCTCTAAGCCATGGAGATAATCAAAGACTATGTCTACTTCCTTTTTTTCTTTCAGTCATTAACTGATATAAATAGATCAGATTCCAGCTATTGTAATTGAAAGGAGGAGGACTTATCCTCTTATTTGTCTACTTTCTCTAATTTGATGTTAATTTTAACCTTTACTCTAACCCCTCAATGATCTCCACTCTTCTCATGAACAGCTAATTCTGGAATGACTCCCCTGTTAGTAATCAGTCATGTTTTATCTGTTAAGATTTTTTCAGTATCATAGGGACCTTTTTACTTTTTGGTGCTTTGTGTAACATTTGAGTCTTCTAGGAAAAAAAGTATTCATGATATAATAATGTGATTAACCTATAAGCTTTTTTTCTTTCCTTATTAAGCTTTTCTTTCTTGTTCTCAAACTACATTTTTCAAGATAGATTTTGTTAATCTCCCCATATTCACTTTTATATTGAAGGAGTTTGGCCGATTTTATCAAATTCTTTGTAGAATCTCTCTATTTTTACATTCACTGACAAAAAATGTTTGCTCCCAGTCTGCAATTATGTTAATAATGGTCATTTTGTTTATGCTTGTCTGAGACAAAATAGCCAAATGTCACATAAAGTGATTTTTCTTATTCTCATTTGAGTGCAGGATGATATCAACTTCAGTAATTCCATTATTCATATAGCTGTCTGTCATACTTCCATTTATCTGTAACTTCTTAATGACTTCTGGTTACACTTATAACGAAAATACCGATTGGATTGTGATTTGTTTTGTCTGTTAAAATGTGTTATCCTGGGAGGGCCACCCAAAATGGTAGAGTTAGATGAAGCAGTCCAGCCTAGTACCCTCCCAGACAATTACTCCCATAAAAATGTCAGAGGTCCTCCAACTGAGTAGTGATGGGAAAGCTAAAGAGAAATTACAGTGAGGGGCAGCTAGGTGGTGCAGTGAGTAGAGCACTGGCCCTGGAATCAGGAGGTCCTGAGTTCAAATCTGCCCTCAGACACTTGACACACTTACCAACTGTGTGACCTTGGGCAAGTCATTTAACCCCAACTGCCTTCCATTCTCCCTTCCAAAAAAAAATCACAGTGGTTATCTTTGAAGCAATATATCAAAAATTCGACCCACAGAGAAGTGAAAAGGGCAAGAACTATGGAATAGGGATGGTCTGTGATTATGGGATTAGAGGCTAGGAGTAGAACAGGACCATATCGCTGCCTCTCTAACCTAAAAAGAGTCCTTGAATTCACTTCCCTAGTGAAGAACAGGAATTCATCACTGCCGCTCTAACACCTGAGGGGGAATCTAAAACACAAGTCTTAGACAGTGACTGTGGTACTGTTTCTCTAACCCAGGAGAGAGGGTCATCGAGCCAGTCCCTAGGAGTAGAGTATGGCAGCCTTGTTGTTGCTCTGATTCTAGTATCAGAATAACTGATAAGGAATATATAAGTCTTCAAGGGCTATAAGGCACACCAGAAGTGTGCAGAGCCTAGTTTGTTTTCGTTGAAAGTAGCAGCCTAAGGGAGCCAAGATGGCAGAGCACAGGCAGCAATCCATTTGAACTCTCCCAACATACCCTCCAAACAATTTAAGAATAATTTTTCAAATAAGATTTTGGAGTGGCAGAGCCAACAAAAGGTCAGAATGAGATATTTTTTCCAACCTAAGACAACTTAGGAGGTTGGCAGGAGAGGTCTGTGACACTGGGGTGGGAGCCAGCCTATAGTGCAGTGTGGTAGCTCCAGGGGTTAACCTTGAAGGTGGCTGCAACAGTGGTAGTAGAAGTAGAAGCTGCTTTGGGAGCTCTTAGGTTAGAAATGGTAAAGGGGGGAGGGAGTCAGAAAGAGATCCTTCGCTGGCATTGGGTGCAGTTGACATTGAGTGGCAACTCTATTGCTGACAAGTGGTTTTGAGTTACAGTTCCAGGGTTGAAAGGAGTGCTTCTCATGGGTCACAAGGGAGCAGAGACACTAGTTGCAGTTCCAAAGCCAAGAGGAACACTAGAGCTTGTGGTTGCAGTTCCAGGGCTGAGAGGAGTACTAGCTATTGTAGCTGGGTAGAGGGGCCTTTTCTGGAGAGCAGTGACCACACCTCTCCCTGGATCATGCGACCTTAGAAGCACTGAAAATTTGCCAATACCCAGACCTAGCTCTAAAAATAGTAGCACAAAAAGTCTGAAGTTTGGGAAAGTCCCTCCCCACCTCCAGTTAAGCAAAGCCTAACTTTTACGTAAGGGTTTGAAGTCAAGAAATAGGGTGAGAAAATGAACAAACAGCAAAAAAGAAAAAAAAAGAACTTGGCCATAGAAGCTGCTATAATGACAGGGCAGACGAAGATATAAACTCAGAAAATAACATTGTGAAAACAGCATCAAGCAAAGCCTCAAAGAAAAATACTAACTGAATAAAATCCCAACAAGAATTCCTAGGAGAGTTACAGAGGTAAAAATGGTAGAGAAAAAATTGGGGAAAGAAATAATAGTGATGCAAGAAAATAATGAAAAAAAGAATAAATAGCCTGGTAAAAGAGGCACAAAAATATACTGAAGGGCAGCTAGGTGGCACAGTGAGTACAGCACTGGCCCTGGAGTCAGGAGGACCTGAGTTCAAATCTAGTCTCAGAAACTTGACACACTTACTACCTCTATGACCTTGGGCAAGTCACTTAACCCCAACTGCCCTGCCTTCCCCTTCAAAAATAGTACTGAAAGTGATCCCCGAATGCAAACTCCCAGGAATATGATAGAGAAATCCTAGAGAACATATTGCAAGCATCCAGAAAGGAACTATTCAGATATCATGGAGCTATAGTCAGGATCACACAAAATTTAGCAGCTTCCACATTAAAGTATCAGAGGGCTTGGAATATGATCTGAAAGGCAAAAAGCTGGGGATTACAAGAATGATTTAGTCAGAAAAACTAAATATGATCTTGGAGCAGGGGGGATCGACATTTAATGAAATATGAGACTTTCAAGAGCAAAAGACCAGAGCTAAATAGAAAAATAATAACATTCAAACACAAGATTAAAAAGAAGCATAAAAATGTATATATGAAAGAGTACTCCTAAGTAACTCAAAAAAATTAAACCGTTTATATTCCTGTATTGGAAGATAATACATGTAACTCCTATGAGTTTTATTATTATTAAGGCAATTAGAAAGAGTACATAGAGGACATGAATTTGAGCCTCTAATATTGGAATGATCTAAAAAAAAGCCCTGAAGGGGTGAGAAAGAGAGATATGTTGGGAGAAAGGAGAAGGAAGAGGAAGAATGGGGAAATTTTTCTCACTTAAAAGAGGCATGAAAGAAAGAGCTTTTATAAAAAGTGTAGGAGAAAATGGGGGGCAGGGACAATGGACCTCATTGTCATCAGAATTGTTTCAAGGAGTGCAATATGTGTGTGTGTAGACATCTATCTATCTATCTATACATACATATATACACATACACTTAATTGAGTATAGAAAATTGTCTCACTCCATAGGGAAATAGGAGGGGAAGGGGATTAAAGATATGTGAATGGGGAATGATAAAAGGGAGGGCAGATTAAGGGAAACAGTGCAAAATAGACTTGAAGAGGAAAAGGATAAAAAGAGAAAGAAGGAAAAAACAGGAGAAAATAGGGTGCAGGGAAATACACATTTAGTAATCATAACTGAATGTGAATGAGATGAGTTCACACATAAAATGGAAGCAGCAGAGCAGAATGGATTAGAAACCAGAATCCAACAATATGTTTTTGTTTTTGTTTTTTCCAAGAAACACACTTGATCTGGAGAGCAATTTGGAACTATGCCCAAAGGGCAAACAAACTGTGCATATTCTTTGATCCCAAAGAGATCATAAAAAAGGGAAAAGAACCCACATGTACAAAAATATTTATAGCAACTCTTTTTGTGGTGGCAAATAATTGGAAATTGAAGGGATGCCTATCCATTGGGGAATGGCTGAATGAGTTGTGGTATATGAATGTAATGAAAAACTATTGTGTTATAAGAAATGATGAGCAGGCAGATTTCAGAAAAACCTGGACGGACTTACATGAACTGATGTGAGTCATGTGAGCAGAACTAGGAGAACATTGTACATAGCAACAGCAACACTGTGATAATTAACTATAATAAACTTAGCTCTTCTTAGTAATACAATGAACCAAGACAATTCCTAAAGACCCATGATGGAAAATGCTAACTACATCTAGAGAAAGAATTATGGAGTCTGAATGCAAATTGAAGCATACTATTTTCACTCTTTTTTGCTTTTTTCTTTCTCATGGTTTTTTCCTTTTGTTCGGATCCTTCTTTCACAACATGACTAATATGGAAATATTTTTAAAATGATTATACTTGTATAACAATGTCAGATTGCTTGCTGTCTTGGGGAGTGGGGAGGGGAGGGACGGAAGGAGAAAAATTTGGAACTAAAAATTTTATGAAAATGAATGTTGAGAACGATCTTTATATGTAATTGGAAAAATAAAATACCATTAACAGAGAAAAATAAAAAAATTCTTTAAAAAATAAAAAAGAAACACACTTGAAAACATATACACAGTTAAAATAAAGGAAATAAGCAGAATTTATTATGCTTCAGCTGAAGTAAAAAAAAAAAGCAGAGATAGTAATCATTTTCTCAGACAAATCAAAAAGAGACCCAATTAAAAGAGATAATCAAGGAAACGACGTTTTGCTAAAAGGAACCACACACATTTAAGCAATACAAAAAATTAGAGCAAGTTTGTCTGATAGGGGCCTTATTTTTCAAATATGTAGGGAACATGGCCAAATTTATAAAAAAGTAAGTCATTCCCCAATTGTTAAATGGTGAAAGGACATGAACAGGCAGCTTTCAGAAGAAGAAATCAAAACTATTAATAGTCATATGAAAAAAATGCCCTAAATCCCTACTGATAAGAGAAATGCAAATTAAAACAATTCTGAGATACCACATCACACATATCAAATTGGCTAACATGACAGAAAAGGAAAATGAGGAATGCTGTTGGGGATGTGGAAAATTGGAACACTACTGCATTGTTGGTGGAGTTGTGAACTTGTCCAACCACCCTGGAGAATAATTTGGAACTACGCTCAGAAAGCTATAAAACTATGCATACTTTTTGACCCAGCAATTCTACTACCAGATCGCTATCCCAAAAAGATCAAAAAAAAGGGAGAAGGGCCATTTGTAAAAAAATATTTATAGGAGGTCTTTTTGTGGTGGCAAAGAATTGGAACTTGGAATCCCCATCAATTGGGGAATGACTAAGCAAGTTATGGTATATGATTGTGATGGAATACTGTTGTTCTACAAGATATTATGAATAGGCTTCAGAAATACTTTGAAGACTTAAGTGAACTAGTGCAAAGTGAAGTGAGCAAAGCCAGGAAAATATTGTACATAGTAATAGCAATATAGTAAGGATGATCAACTGTGAAAGACTTAGCCACTTCAATCAAGATGATGATCCAAGATGGTTCCAAAGGATCTATGATAAAAATGCTACATGCCTCCAGGGAAAGAACTGATGAACTCTGAGTACAGATTGAAGCATATTTTTCAAAATTTCTTTATTTTTCTCTTTTTTGTCTGTTTTCTTTTGCAACATGGAAGTTTTTTTAACACTTCATAATATAAATTCATGTATTATCGATATCAAATTGTTTGCCTTCTCAAGAGAAGGTAGATGCAGGAGGGAGTGAAGTGCATTTGAATTCAACATTTAAAAAATGATGGTTAAAAATTTTTTATGTGCAATTAGGAAATATTTAATGAAGTAAATAAAATATGTAGTATTTAAAATTCTAGGCTTCCTAGCTGCAGGTTTTATGAGCTCTACATGTGGTGATATTATGGTGATGACTTTATTAAATCTTTATTGCTGAGCTCCTAAAATAGCAGAGAGACCTGTGGGAACTTAAACCATGAGCTATGACTGGAAAGTAAGATATTATAGTCAGATCAAGTGGCCCAGACAATTGACACCTCAGAAAATCTCCTGTCTCTACGTGAGAAAAAGGATAGAAAAGGAAGGCAAAACAAAGGTAAAATCTCTGGGTTTCCCAGAGAGAAAGGGAAAAAATGTTGTCTGGAAAGAATCTATTCCCTTCCTTTTCTTTTGAAAGGAGGGAGTAAGGAAAGAATGAGTGCCTAGCCAAACTTAGCTCCACAACAAAACAAGCTAGTTACATGTATCAACATGGATCTGGGTAATCATACGCAAGTTTTAATTGTGATGATTCTCTGCCTTCAGCATAGTTTATTATTTGAATGTGCAAGGATAGTTGGAATAAGGTTTTGTAGTACAACGATTAGTCATCTGTCATTTTATAAAGAATAGCTATTTTATTGCATAATCATGTCATGATTATGTCTTTAAGGGGACTTAGTATATGCTAAATTTTTACCCCTTGTTATTGCACACTTTCTCTAATTTCCTTTCAAAATCCTCATTGGCCAATAAATCTGGCCTCCTTAAGGATGACCTTTTTGTAATTTTGGTTGACGATGATCTGATATCCCATTTTTATCATAAAACCCCTCATTTTCTGAAAACAAATATGCATGATTCAGCCTTAATATTTTTACTACTATTCTGCTTTTATTCACTTAATGTTCTATAGATGATTGCATAGTTAAATGAAATGACTACTTTTCATAATTGAACAATAGTATTGTAATATGTTGTCATTTTCTGGAAATTTAAAAAAATATCTGAGCAATCGCAATACCAGGCAGGATCAAAAGGACAACTTGTCCCTCACTTATTCTGACATCTTTTTTTTATTTCTTCCCCTAACTCTCTATACTTTGAAAGCTTTTCATTCCTTGCAGTTTGGAGAGTATGAGTTGTCTGTATGGAGACATCTATTATTCCTAAATTTTTATTGAGTAGTGTTATGTCTGAGGAACTGCACAAAAGTTCTTTCCGTAGATTCTCTAGTTTTAGAACATTTTGATGTTGAATTCTCAAGGATAGTTTGAGGCTGGAATTTGTAACATATTGGTTTGTAATATGTTAATTTATAAAAGAAGCCAGACTTATGATTTTTAATACTAGTTACCTAATTGTGTCTTTCTAAATATCTAGTAGATGAAAAAAATTTTGCAGCCTTACACAGTTCCCACCAGTTTACTGAATAATCTGTATCAGCACAGTAAATCCAGGTTTAATTTTGCTCTTAACCTTAGCCATTTTACAGGATCAATCCCAAAATAAACCACTTTTGGTTTTGGTCAACAATGGTATAGCCAACAGTATATATCTGTTGTGAAGTGAAGATTATTTGTCCCTTTGAAAACTACCAGTTCACATTATTTGACTAGTTATCAGTTGGCTAACTATAAATCTTGATCTAATTCCTGGACATCAAGGGAATGATATAGTGTTCTGTTACAACTCTCTGTTTGATTTAATAGCCAAGAAAACATTGCCTGTATTGCAAGTTCAGATAATTAGACTCAGTACTGACCTGGTCTCTGGTATTTACTCACTTTAGGAACCTGGGCCAATCACTTAACCATCCTGAGTCCATTTCCTCATCTATAAAATGAGAAGGTTTAAGTTCTAAGTCTATGATCCTCTGATCCATTCTCAGTTCTGTTCAGCCATAATGATCATAAATTTAGAGGCCACACTTTATATTAATTGTCATTAACATTGTTATGTTGTGTGTAAGGTTCTTTTGAGATTATCTACTTTAAGTATACTTTATCCTTTACAAATTTAGAAGGCACAGGTACAGAAAGTAAAATGCACTGTCTCCATTTCTGTATGTTATTTTTAACATTTATTTTAAGTTTTGAGTTCCAAATTCTCTGCCTTTCTCCTGTCCCTCCCCTACCCATTGAAAGGCAAGCAACATGATACCCATTATAAATATGAAGTCATGCAAAACATATGTCCATATTAGTGATGTAAAAAAAGCAAGAAAAATAGAGTGGGAAACTGCTTCCGTCTGTACTCAGAGTTCATCAGTTCTCTTTCTGGATATGGATAGTATTTTTTTATCATGAGTCCTTTGGAATTGTCATGGATCACTGTATTGATCAGAGTAGCTAAGTCTTTCTCAGTGGATTATTATTACAATATTCCTGTTATTATGTACAATCTTTTCCTGGTTCTACTCACTTCACTCTGTATCAGTTCATATAAGTCTTCCCAGGAATTTCTGAAACCATCCCCTTTCTAATTTCTTATAGCAAGATAGTATTCCATCACAATTATGTACCACAACGTGTTCAGCCACTCCCCAAATAAGGGACATCCCTTTGATTTCCAGTTGTTCACCTCCTCAAAAAGATCTGCTATAGATATTTTTATACAAATGGGTCCTTTCCCCCATTTTCTTTGGTATCTTAAATAGCATTAAATATCTTAAAATAGCATTTTATATTAATAAAACTTTTTTAATTTCATGTAATCAAAATTATTCAGTTTACTTCCTGTGACTTTCTCTATCTCTTGTTTGGTCATAAACTATTTCCTTTTCTATGTAGATCTGATAGGTATTTTTTGCATGTTCCCTTAATTTGCTTATGATATCACCCTGTATGTCTAAATCTTGTATTCATTTTGAGCTTATCTTGGTATATAGTTTGAGATATGCCTAGTTGCTGCTAAACATCTTTCCAATTTTCCCTGCATTTTTTGTTGAGTGATGAGTTCTTGCCAGAAAGCTACTAGCCCCCAAACACTAGATTAATGTAGTCATTTACTTCCACATGTTATATATCTAATCTATTCCACTGATCTACAATTCTGTTTCTTATACAGTACCGGATTGTTTTGGTGATTACTGCCTTGTAATATATTTTAAGATCTGGTATTGCTGTACAACTTATTTTACTTTTTTCCCATTGATTCTCTTGATATTCTTCAGTTTTTGTTCTTCCAGATGAATTTTGTTATTTTTTTCTAATGCTATAAAATATTTCTTTTGTAGTTTGATTGGTATAGTACTGAAAAAGTGAATTTATTTAGTTAGAATTATTTTTGTTATGTTGGTTTGGCATACACATGAGCAGTGAACATTTCTCAAATTGTTTAGATTGTCATTATTTCTTTGAATAGTGCTTTGTACTTGTGTTCATATTGTTTCTGGGTTTGTCTTGGAAGGTAGATTCCCAAGTATATTATATTGTCTGCAATTATTTTAAATGGAATTTCTCTTTCTCTTTCTTGATGTTGAACTTTGTTGTTAATATATAGAAATGCTGAAGATTTATATGAATTTATTTTCTATCCTGCAACTTTGCTAAAGTTGTTCATTTTTTTTGACTAGTTTTTTTATTTGATCCTCTCGGCTTTTCTAGGTATATCATCATATCATCTGCAAAGAGTGATGCTTTTTCGTATTGTTCATTTTTAGTCCTTCAATTTCTTTTTCTGGCTTTATTGCTACAGCTAACATTTCTAGTACAATATTGCATAGTGAAGTTGATAATGGATATCATTGTTTCACCTCTGATCTTATTGGGAAGGCTTCTAGTTTATCTCCATCACAGAGAATGATTCCTCATGGTTTGTTGGTATGTTTTAAATCAAAAATAATTGGGTGCAGGGCCAAGATGGCACCTGAAAAACAGGGACTCACTTAAGCACTCCCCCAAATCCCTCCAAATACCTGTAAAAATGGCTCTGAACAAATTCTAGAGCTACAGAAGCCACAAAATAACAGAGGGAAACAAGTCTCCAGCCCAAGACAGCCTGGAAGGGTCTATTGCACCATGCTGGGAGCAGAGCGCAGCCCAGCACAGGCTGCCCCAGGACAGACCAGACCTGGAGTCAGGTAGAGCAGGCATTAGGGCCATGAATCACTGAACTGTGGCAGTTACCAGACTTCTCAACACACAAAAGCAAAAGGCAACAAAGCAGGTTAGAGGGAAAACTGTGGATCTGGGTGATAACTATGTGGTACTACCCCAGCCCCAGGGCAGCAGAGGTGGCCACAACAGCAGGAGCAGGAATCTCCTGTGTCTGCTCCCAGAGCTCCAGAGGGGACTGCTTCAGGGCCCACGCCCATATGGCAGGAGGAATCAAGGGGCAGATCAGAGCAGGAGTGCAGGGATTGCTTTTCTGGCACAGAGGTTTCTCTTGCTTTGCCCTGCTTGGATCTGGATCCTGGTCCTGGTTGGCAGTTCTTGGGGGAGGAAGAGCACTGCTGTGGAAGCAGTAGCTCTGAAAACTGCAGCACAGCCACTAAAGCTTGGGAAAAAGTATTCTTTACTCCAAAAGCAGTCATACCCTGACAAAAAGCTCAAGGGTCAAGTATTTGTCTGGGAACATGACCAGGCAGTGAAAAAGGACACAGACTCAGACTCAGACTCTAGAATCTTTTTTTGGTGACAAGATCAAAACATACAGCCAGAAGAAGTCAACAAAGTCAAAGAGCCTACATCCAAAGCCTCTGAGAAAAATATGAATTGGTCTCGGGCCATGGAAGAGCTCAAAAAGGATTTGGAAAAGCAAATAAGAGAAGTAGAGGAAAAATTGGCAAGAGAAATGAGAGTGACGCAAGAAAATCATGAAAAACAAGTCAACAAGGTGCTAAAGGCGACCCAAAAAAGTACTGAAGAAAATAACACCTTAAAAAATACACTAATCCAAATGGCAAAAGAGTTCCAAAAAGCCAATGAGGAGAAGAATGCTTTAAAAGGCAGAATTAGCCAAATGGAAAAGGAGGTCCAAAAGACCATTGAAGAAAATACCACCTTAAAAATTAGATTGGAATGAGTGGAAGCTAGTGACTTTACGAGAAATCAAGAAATTATAAAACAGAAACAAAAGAACAAAAAGATGGAAGGCAATGTGAAATATCTTATTGGAAAAGCCACTGATCCAGGAGAGATAATTTAAAAATTATTGGACTACCTGAAAGCCATGATCAAAAAAAAACAGCCTGGACATCATCTTTCAAGAAATTATCAAGGAAAACTACCCTCATATTCTAGAGCCAGAGGGTAAAATAGAAATGGAAAGAATCCACCAATTGCCTCCTGAAAAAGATCTCAAAAAGAAAACTCCTAGGAATATTGTCACCAAATTCTGGGGTTCCCAGGTCAAGGAAAAAATATTGCAAGCAGCTAGAAAGAATCCATTTGAGTATTGTGGAAACACAATCAGGATAATACAAGATCTAGCAGCTTTTATATTAAGGGATCAAAGGGCTTGGAATATGATATTCTGGAGGTCAAAGGAGCTAGGATTAAAACCAAGAATCACCTACCCAGCAAAACTGAGTATAGTACTCCAAGGCCAAATATGGATTTTCAATAAAATAGAGGACTTTCAAGCTTTCTCAGTGAAAAGACCAGAGCTGAATAGAAAATTTGACTTTCAAATACAAAAATCAAGGGAAGAAAGAAAAGATAAACAGGAGAGAGAAATCGTAAGGGACTTACTGAAGTTGAACTGTTTTGCTTATATTCCTATATGGAAAGATGATATTTGTAACTCATGAGACCTTTCTCAGTATTAGAGTAGTTGAAGGGAATATACATATATATATATATATATATATATATATATATATATATATATATATATATATATGCATATATATACACACACACACAAAGGGCACAGGGTGAGTTGAATATGAAGGGATGACATCTTAAGAAAAAAAGTAAAATTAAGGGATGAGAGAGGAATATGTTGGGAGAAGGAGAAAGGGAGAGATAGCATGGGGTGAATTATCTCACATAAAAGTGTCAAGAAAAAGCAGTTCTATTGGAAGGGAAGAGGGATCAGGTGAAAGGGAATGATTGAATGTTGCTCTCCGGATTTGACTTAAGGAGGGAATAACATAACTCATTTGGGTACCTTACCCCACAGGAAAGTAGGGGGGAAGGAGAGAAGAGAGAAAGGATGATAGAAGGGAGGGCAGATTGGGGGAGGAGGTAATCAAAAACAAACACTTTTGAAAAGGTAGAAAATTTAATAAAGGGGGGAAGTATAGGATGGAGGGAAATATAGTTAGTCTTTCACAACATGACTGTTATAGAACTGTTTTGCATAATTATACATATGTAGCCTATGTTGAATTGCTTGCCCTCTCAAGGAGGGTAGGTGGGGAGGGAAGAGGGGGCAGAATTTGGAACTCAAGTTCAAAAAAACAAATGCTCAAAAAAAGTTGTTTTTGCATGCAACTCGGGAATAAGATACACAGGCAATGGGGGCATAGAAAACTATCATGCCCTAAAAGAAAGTAAGGGGAAAGAGGATGGAGGGGGAGTGGGGTGACAGAAGGGAGGGCAGACTGGGGAAAGGGGCAATCAAAATATATGCCATCTTGCAGTGTGCGGGGGAGGGTAGACATGGGGAGAAAATTTATAACTCAAGATCTTGTGGAAATCAATGTTGAAAACCAAAAATATTAAATAAATAGAAAATAATTTTCTATTTGGGGATTAAATAATCAAGGGCAAGAGTTCTTAAGCTGGGGTACAAAGGTTAAATCTGTCCTTCATATTTATCCCACGTCGATCCAAGAACTTATATAGGTAAAAAATAGCATATCTTTGTTTCCACTTATCTTTGGTTTCTTTTGCAATCCTAGGCATCTTGTTTTAGTCATTTAAAAACATTATTCTGGGGGAGGGAGTTTCCATAGGTTTTATCAGACTGACAAAAAAGGTCCAAAACATACAGAGAAAAGTTAAAAGCCCATGCTCCAGAGCTCTCTGTATGCTTAAGTCTATTTTGCATAGTTGTAGTAAATGACTAAGCCATTAATAATTAATAAAAGCAATATAAACATTACAGAATTTTCAAATAGCTTGTTAAGGATCAGCAAATCAATAATAAGTTTTTCTCCACTACCCTGGGACTTTTGCCACACTCTTTTTTTTGACTTCTCAGCCAAGATATTGGTTTTTTATAAATATTTGTAGATTTTCTTTTTAGGAATACAAAATATGAACATTTTATGTAATGTAAGTAAACATGTAATTCTCCTGTATCTGGAAGAATCATTTATGATCTCATGTATTGGCAATATGTGATGCCCTCTGTTAAGGAATATACGATTGGGCTTTCATCAAAGAGAAAGCTGATAAAGTGCTTTGCTAGTAATTTATGCACCACTGTGAAGTATTTGAGCTAACAACTATCAAAATTATTCAAACTTGCTGTTTTCCAGTTTCCCAGAAAAACTAGTTTCAGTCACTTCCCTTTATTTAACTGTTCTGTTATTCATTATATTAGTGGGACACAGGGTTTCTGTTTTGCATTTGATTCAACTATTCTTTTAAAGTTTAAGGCTTCCTTCTACAATATAGACAACCAGAAAAATTTCCACATCTTCCTTAATTGTGTGGTCACTGTGCTAATTCCTTCCCTTTTCAGGGTACTGTAGTATAGTTTTATATTGCTGTTGAATGATTTATTTTGTTCTTTATGCTGCTTTAACTTTTTGTCTTGAACTTTTGGCTTTCACATTAAATTATTGGTTAAGGATCAAGTTTACAGAACAAATCCTTTTATTAAGGGGATTTGTTCTGTGAAATTTGGATTCAGTCAAACGGCTGCACTCGAGGACCTAGAGGGCTATATGTGGCCCCCAGGCTGCAGGTTCCCCACCCCTGGTTAAGGGTATTAAGACATTTTGATATACTTTTTAAAAATCTCATTCTGAATATTTCTTTTTGTTACCTTTAATTTGGCATTCTTTTATTCAAGTTTTATACTCTGTGTTTATGCTATGTTTTATACTATGGACATCAGTGGATTCTTGCATTGTCTTACCATATTTCTTCAGACTTTTTTTCTGACTTCTTTTGTCATGTTGGTGTATGATTGTTATCTTTTAGAGTATTCCTAGATAGCTGTTTATTTTTTCCATGGTTCTTACAACAGTTGAAACATATATGTTCAGGTTTTGAAATGTCTTTCCATTTGGTCAAGTCTTGTAGTAAAATATATTTGTTCATGTTGGTTATAGCATAAACCAGCTTTTTTAATTACTCTGTTTTTGTATAGTTAGTCTGTTAGCTAGATTAGAACTATTGAAAAGACTTCAAAATTTCCTTCTAAGAATACCCATTTCCTTTTCAAAATAATTTGAAACACTTTTTTGCTATCTATTTTATTTTTAGGGAGCATTTCAGGATTTTCTTTTAAGTATAGATTTTTGGAACCTTCAATATTATTCAGCTTTTCCCTCTACAGATTTAAATGTGTAACTCCTTAATTTCAGTTCTCATTTCATGCAATCCGACTTTAACAATTATTTCTTACAGTTGTCCTGCATTAATTTGGAATATATAGTTGTATAATTTGGAACTGAGGATGCCTTTGGGAAGAAGCAATTTGAAATTCTTGTACATAAATGGTAGTATCTGTTTCCACTGTGTTATGATTTCCATCATATTCATATTAATAGCATTGAACTATTACATTATACTCCTGGCTTGTCTACTTTAGTGGTAAGTGCCATCTGCACCAAAGCATTTCCAGTAGGTATGGCATTGGTATTATTTTATTCTTAAAAGTTGTACCTTCTTATCATACCAGAAGAGTAAGGAAGGTTACATAGTCTGCTGTCCTCCATGTCAAACTGATCACTGTTCCTTTTCTGATGAGGGCCAGCTTCCAACCTTATGCTGCGTAATCTGTTTCATGTGTTCATAAGAGCAATCTCTTCATGCTGGTTGGAGAGCTAACTCATTCTTCGGTGTCCCCAGAGCTTAAATCGCCAGAGCTTCAGGGTTGTTGCCAGGGTTCCACAGATGCCATAACAGTGTCAGGGCACATAGATTCCCTACTCCATATTACTCTGCCTGTCGTGCCATTGCTTTGCTGTTGTCCCCCTGTCCCATGTCCCATGTCCCATGTCCCATGCCCATGTCCTCCTGACATGGATGATGTTGGGATTTGAGAGGGTTGTGGTTGTTTTTGTTATTTAAAAAGGCTAACTAATAGCCACCCAAGCACTCATGGAGACAACTTACCCCATGATGGGAAAAATAGACTTTGAGGATTATTTACTTAGGAACTAAGTCAAAAACTGAAGTTTCATTTGGTTTAGCAGTTTTGGGGAATCATCAGTAAAGCAATGCCTCAAGTTTCCTGCCTGAAACCAGGGGCTTTACTATTATATTCTAGAGTACTTACAGGGAAGGAGTTAGGTAACTATAACTTCAGATGTCTTTGTGCACTCCTTGAGCAGATGTTAGCTCTACCAAGTATAAAACACATGCGTACAAGATAGTCCATGTATTGTGAGATCTATTTCATTTATTTTTTAAAAAACATTTTATTATTTGTAAATCATATTTAGATAGTACTTTACAAGTTTTTCTCAATAGATTGTGTAAACATTATTAGATGGAATTAAAAGATGAAGAAACTGAGACTGACGAGGATCAGTGGTCCTAATCAGAGCCAGGTCTTGAAGTCAGCTTTTTTAATATTAAACTCAGTGTCCTTTCCACTCGACCAGGCTAACTCTCTTCATTTGGAAGCATGGTTTATGTCTGTATAATACTATTCTGCAATATTGCAATGGAGATGACAGCACACCAGATGTAGGTGCCTTATATAGAATGCATTGCATATTCAGCTGATGCATAGTTACACAAAAACACATAATAGGGGATCAAAAGTAACTGGAAATTTTCCCCCTGCATATGCATCAGTGGGTGGGTGACATCAACAGCACTCTTATATTCATGACTCCTACTATGTGAGCAGAAATATGAACTGGAATCTTAAACTGTTGTTAGCTGTTAATGGATTTTAGTTGGAAATTAGATAAGTTGGTCATTTTGTATCAAAGAAAGGGCTGCTGCAACGGATGCTGACATACATATCAATGCTTCTCATTTGGATTCAAGCTCCTGTGGCCTGCAGCAGTCTTTGAAAGTGGCATTTCCTTTTTTTCTCTCTCATTTTAAGAGTTCAGAAAAGTGATGGTTTGCATAAAATCTCAAGTTGTCAAATGATTTTCTTTCTCTTGACACAGTGGAGTACTTGTCTTTTATCATGCGTGTATGTGTGTGTGTGTGTGTGTGTGTGTGTGTGTGTGTGGGGGCGGTGCCCCCACACACACATACTCTGCTCAAACAGCTTACTTTCTTTGATCAACTTCAGTTAGAATATGAACACAAGTCACATAGTCCTTAAACAATGGCTCTTCCATGCAAAGTGTCTCCAGGGCATTGTATTGAAGTCGGTAGCTACTAAATTGCCTTTGTACCTTCTCAAGATGCTTTAAAAATATAATTCAAGATAACATCCCTCTTCTTTTAGAAAAAAAGCGGTTTCGTTTGCTTCTCCTTTTGCATAATTTTCCATATAATGCATTGTTCACAATTTGATTCATTCACATTCCTTATTATAGTTTTAGAGTACCTAAATTCTTTATACAAGGAGTCCCCAAATTACATATGGGTAAGGGTTTAGAGACACATTTGCAACTCAGTTGTCAGAACTGGGAACATGATGTTTTTTTTTTTCTCCAATGGAACAAAAGTAAAAATGGCCATACTCTATAAAGCATTTTAAGTATATGTAAATGGTACTGTTTGACCCCGTCTTATCATTGCCTATGTAAAAAGTCCATTCCAACTTCTGACTCAAAATGAAAACAAAGGATCTTCTCCCATTTGTGAGAATGACTACTCTAGCAGTAACATCAGGGAGCCAAGGTATCCAAGCATCCATGAGCGTCAGTCATAGACTCATGGCATTACAGTATCACAAAACTGAATGGGATCCTAGAGGACATTTAGTCAAATCATTCTTGAATGAGAATGTCCCTGAATGGCCAGACAATCTTTGCATGATGACCTTTAGAGAGGGAACCCACTGTATCCTAAAGCAATCCATCCTAATTTGTATAACTCTAAGACTTGGGACATTTTTTACTTAAGTTGAACCTAAATCTGCCTATCTTTCTTGTCAGATTGTCTTTTGTTCATGTCTCTAAGATTCTTGAGAAATTCCCATGCTTCTTGAGCTGACTTCTATGGAATTTTAGTACCATAATATTTTTTGTGTGTGTGTGTGTGTGTGTGTGTGTGTGTGTGTGTGTGTGAGAGAGAAAGAGAGAGAGAGAGAGAGAGAGAGAGAGAGAGAGAGAGAGAGAGAGAGAGAGAGAGAGAGAGAGAGACCGAGGGAGGCAGAGAGAAATGGAAAGAAAGAACAGTTTCAGATGAATGAATGAATGGAAAAAAGGAATTTATTAAATATTTATTATATGCCAGGTACTGTGTTAATAGTCATTCATTTAAGTCTTCTACTACAACTATAATATACCATTGTGTCAAGTTTTTGCATTCTTTTCCGAACTCATCTATTTTCTCCTGTCCAGCTAGTCTGTAGTATATTCCCATAACAATATTACTTCTGTCCTTCAATTGCTTATTTTCAGCCAAAGGCTCTCCACTCTGGAGAGCAGAAATCTCTTCTGGTTATTGGATTTCCTAACTACCACGTGTTTTCTTGATGAACAATGCTACTCTGTTTCTCTCTCATTAATCTATGTTGTTCCTTTTAGCATAAGGCATATGTATCCAGAACCGAATTCCAGCCTTGAATTACACCCCACAAAGTCTCAGTAATAACTATGAGTTCAAATTTTCCTTCTTGCACTGGATTCATTAATTTACCTTGCTCATTACCCATAATTTGTATATAAACATCTGTGGTCATGGATTTTATTGCTAGCTCCTGTCTTAGACTTTATTTCCTATAAATTACTGGGCATCTCGTTTGCTATTCTTTCTCCTTTGTGTAGCTGCTACCTTTTATGTTATGCAGCTGGGTAGATATATCTGGATATATACCTATCCTCGTCCACTTTTAGTTTAAATCCTCTTTAATATGATTTACATTTCGGCGCTTCTTAAACTGTGGGTCACGACCCCATCATGACCCACAGTTTAAGAAGCACTAAGACTCCTAGAAACAAATACAAGCATATATACATATATAATACTTAGGTATAAATGCATGGCATACTGTGTATGTCTTTCTCTCTGTCATCTTATTAAGACCATTTTATTCATGAAGACCGATGATTTCTTTATTTTAATATATGGCCCATGTCTTGTCATTGTTTTCTCCCCTTCCTCCTCCTCCTCCTGTTCTCTGTTCTTCCTCCTCCTCCTCTTCCTTTCACCTCTTCTTCCCCCTTCTCCTCTTCCTTTTCCTTTTTTCACCTCTCATGTTTGTAAATATATATGTACATATATGTATAAGTATGATGGAGAGAGACAGAGAGAGAGAGACAGAGACAGAGACGGAGACAGAGAGAGACAGAGAGATGATTTTAGGGAAGTCACTAGTAGCTAGAGGAACAGGAAAGGCCTCCTGCAGAAAGTGGGATAAGTGGGATTTGAACTCAGTCTTGAAAGAAGTCAGGGGAGCTAAGAGATAGAAATGAGGAGAGAGAGCACTCTAAATGTGGAGGAGAGTACAGAGATGGAGACAGATGACTGTACCATGCAATAAACAACAATTTTTGGCCAGTATAACTGGATTGTATGGTATATAGAGTAGAGTAAGACTAGAAAGACAGGAAAAGACTAGGTTGAGAAGTTTTAAATGTTAAACAGAAGTTTGTATTTGATCCTGGAGGTAATTAGGGCTACAGGAATTTAATGAATAGTGGGCCGGGGAAGGGGGGTTTAGACAGTGATTGACCAAATCTTCACTTGAAGAAAATCATTTTTGCAGCCAAGTGAAGGTTGGTTTGGAGTGAAGAGAGATGATACAGTGACAACAATTAGATTACTACAATAGTGCAGGTGAGGGATATTGAGACCACGAGTGAGAGTGATGGCTGTGTAAGTGGAGATAAGGGGACTTACACAAGAGATGTGGTGATTGTAGAAACCACAGTGTTTGGCACCAGATTGGATGTGTGAGGTGAGTCCCGAAAGAGGAGTTAAGTTGCTAGCCAGGATTACTGGGAAGATGATGGTGCCTTGACAGTAAATGGGCCATCTACCATTGCATTGGGTTAAGTCATTTCCCCTAATTAGACCTGAGTTATTATTTATAAAATTATTAGATTGGAATAAATTACTTCTAAGGTCCCTTTGATGGTCTGATGTTATAAGATAAAATTTTTCTTTTAGAGACTAAACTGCTACACTTCTGTATCTAGAAATTTGCTTACTTATCCCAACATTTTATACACTTATTGGTCATAGTCTAGTGCTAGGAAAAAGGCCTAACCATGCCGATTTCATGACTAAGGCTGTGAAATCAAAGCCAAATTTTCTGAAAAAAGTGTGCAAACAACATTGGAAGACAAACCATATCCTCAAATGCTTTACTTGTGATGATTAAACAGGAAAAAGGGTATACAACAGCCAACTAAACTATTCATGAATATGACACAAGTGAACGTGAATCCAAGGAATAGTGAAGATAGGAGCTGGAGATCTTCCAAAGCCCTTTGAAAGGGGCTAGTGATTCTAAGAAGCAGAGGAAAGGAAGGAGTGCTGTCGCAGCTTGGCAGACCATTTGTACCAAGGAAATGAAACAGGAAATGGAATTTCATGTCTGAAGAAGAACAAATCAACCATTTGGACTGGAATGTAGACTGTATGATGGGGGCGATGTGCATGAGGCTTGGATAGGTAGGCTAGAGCCAGCACATGAAGTACCATAATGACAAACAGAAGAGTAGATATTTTATCCTAGCTCACAAGGTTGTTGGAGGATCAAGGGAGACAATTTATGTCAAATGCTTGGTAATTATGAAGCTATATAAATAAAAGAAATTATTATTGTCATATGTGTTAAATCAATATACAAGTTGAATTGCTCCTCATATTTTTGATGTAAATGTACTTCGCCAACAGATATCTGGATGCTAGCTAAGAGTAGTGCAGACATTTCCTTTTCCCATGGATATTTAGCTTATTATCAATCAATAATTTTAATAACTTTCACAAATATTCATTAGAACTATCTGAGAAAAAAGTTAATTTGTTCAGAAAATTTTAAATGTCTGAAATAAGGGAGTGTAATGAAAACGCCTTCTCAACCATAACTATCACATCCCTAGTGTAATACTGTTCTTTACCATGTGAATTAAGTTTTTGGTTTTATGTTCACTTTGAATGGCAGGTCATATAGAGTGGGAAATGAGTGTTGATGTGCAAAGCATTTATAAATTTGAAGTTGAACTATACATGTCCTTTGAAGTTATCTTTGCCCTCTAGGATTACATTTGGTGTTTGACAGCTCAATTTATGCATGGGGTCTTATGTATAGATTAATAATTTTCTTAAGTAACAGATTGTTCATTTATTTTATGGCATTAAAGTGAATTTGAAAGTATTAAATTTCTCAAGTTCAAATGAGAATCTACCATACTTTCAAGTGTGTAAAATTAACAGTGAAGCCTCTAGGGTGACAGATCTCTAATCTGCTGAGATGAACTTTTTTGTAAAGCCCTGATGGTGCTGTCAGTCACAAATGGAGGTTTCCTTGATTACACATGCATATTGTAGATAACAATGGTATTACAAACTGTTTGCATTTTATGAGTAGGGATTTATACAAGCCATTGATGGACATGGATCAGTCATGTGTGAAGAGCAGATAGTTTATATTGCTAACTTGAAGGTATTTATCTTATGCAAAATTCACTTAATAGCTGGTTTTAAAAGCTGCCAGTAAATTGAATAGAAAATGTCTTCTAGTAATAGCTATTATTTTCCTCTTTGGTAATACCTAATATTTTCTACTCAGAAAAGTTATAAAGTATCAATTAAGTCAATTGTACACTACGTATATTTTAATAATCTTTGATTCTCATTTGTTCCATGGTGTCTGTTAAAAATATTTTGCCTAGCATGTTATTCCACATATATTAGGTGTATAATATACTTTGGTAAAAAAAACAAAAACCTTAGCTTATGGGCCATATAAAAACAAGTAGTAGGCCAGATGTAGCTCATGGAGTTGCAGATTTTTGCTGTAGAGAATCACATGACAGGTTCCTTCAGTGACTAAAATTCTGAATTACATGCAGGACATATCACATGCACATATTACCACATTATATTTATATCCATAGAACACAAGCAAAAAATATAATATTTTCAGTGAATTTTCATGCTTCATGGGCATTTCAAATTTGACACATCCAGGACAGATCTCATTTTCCATAAAAAAGGTAAAAAGGACCCACATGTACAAAAATATTTATAGCTGCTCTTTTTGTGGTAACAAAGAATTGGAAATTGAGGAGATGCCCATCAATTGGAGAATGGCTGAACAAGTTCTAGTATATGAAATGATGAGCAGTCAGATTTCAGAAAAAAACTGGAAAGAATTACATGAACTGACTAAGTGAAGTGAACAGAACCAGGAGAAGACTGTTCACAGTAACAGCAACACTGTGTGATGATCAATTTTGATAGACCTAGCCAGGGGTGGGGAACCTGTAGCCTTGAGGTCACATGTGGCCTTCTAGGTCTTTGGGTGTGGTCTTTTGACTGAGTGCAAGTTTTATAAAACAAATCCTTTTATTAAGGGGATATGTTCTGAGAAGTTTGGATCCAGTCAAAGGGCTACATGTGGCCTCGAGACCACAGGTTCCCCACCCTTGGACTTGGCTCTTCTCAGCAATACAATGATCTAAGGCAATTACAAAAGACATGATGGAAAATGCTAACCACATCCAGAGAAAGAACTATGGAGTCTGGATATAGAACAAAGCAGACTATTTTTTCTTCTTTTTTTTTCTTTCTCGTGGGTTTTCCCTTTTGTTATGATTCTTCCTTGACAACATGACTAATGTGGACATTTGTCTAGAAGGATGGTACATGTATAGCCTATATCAGATTTCCTGCCATCTTGGGGAGCAGAGAGGAGAGGGAGGCAGAGAGAGAAAAATTTGGAACTCACAGTCTTAAAGAAGTGAATTTTGAAAACTAAATACAACAACCACAACCACAACCACAACACAATTGGTCTCGTTTTCTTTCTCCCCAAACATTCGTTCCCCTCTTCAGAAGTTCACTATTACTGTGGAAGGCACTATAATCTTCTCAGTAATTCAGGCTTACAACTTGTGACACCTTTAACTCCTCACTCTTGCTCCTCCCACAGATCTAATCCATTATCAAATTGTGGCAGTTGTACCTTCACAACATCTGCAGTTCATGTAACTTTCTTTCTATTTACTCAACCAGAGCCCTGGTTCAAGCCCTTATTGTTTCCCATCTGGACTGCTGTGGTAGCCTTCTAATGGATTTCCCCTGCTTTAAGCATTTCTCTCAGCTGCCAAAGAGATTTTTCTCCCCCTGTGACCCTCCTGCTCCAGGAGCTCCAGTGGCTCCCCATTCCCTTCAGATGCAAATATAAGATCTTCTGTTGGGGATTTAAAGTTCTTCCTAATCTAAAGTTAACTTCCTAATCTAAGGTTCCTTTCTACCATTCTAGTCATCTTATACCTTACACCTCCTCATGTACCCTGAGATCAAGAAGCCTACTTGCAGTTCTTTGAATATGACACTCCTCTTATTTCCATATTTTTGTACCAGCCTTCCCTTGTACTTGGATGCCCTGTCTCTTCACCTCTGCCTCTTAGTTTACCTCATTTCCATCAAGATTCAGCCCATGTTCCACCTTCTACAGAGGACATTTCTCAGCATCCTCCATTTCTAGTGTCCTATCTTCTCATATCATCTTCTAACTTTTCTTTATATATCTTGCATGTAACTATTTACATATCATTTCTCTCATCGGCATGTATAATTCTTGAGATCAAAGACTGTTTTTGTCTTTCTTTGTGTCCCTGGCACACAGCACAAGCTATAACAGTGCACAGTAAATGCTTAATAATTGCTTGTTCACTCACTTTGAAGAAGCTAAATTGTACAAGTAGAGTGATTGACTTGAAGTCAAAAGACCCAAGCTAAAATTCAGCCTCAGGCGTTTGTTAACTGTATGACCTGAGAAAGTCACTTGACCACTGTTTGCCCATATTTGTGAGGACCAAATGAGATAAAATTGCAAAGTACTGAGTACGGTGCGTGGTGTGTAATTGGTGCTACATCAGTGCCTAGCCCCTTCTCCTTTACTTGTAGCTACAGCATAATAACGACACTGAGAAACACTGGATACCTCACAGATATCCCAAGGCATCTTGAACCCTTGGCACAGTGTGCTGATTAACTTCAAGTCTTTTATTCAAAGTCGGATAGTCTATACAGTCTGTAACCTTCTAATCTTCTTTGGTATTGTGACTATAGGTGCATATGGAATGTTGGGACATGGAACAATATTTCTTTGATACGTTTTCTCTTGTCTTCCTAAATCATTCCCAGAATGGGTCAGTTATCAGTTAGATGGATTCTATGGATTACTCCTTGTGTACATCTCTGATAATTATAAACTTTATATTGTTGATATCATGGTTAGTTTTGATGTTATTGTTTAACCTTACATTTATAATGAAAGGACTCTAATATGGAGTCACTTAGGTTAAGTGGTCCTGGAGCCAGGAAGATTGAGTCCAAATCTGGCCTCAGTCATTTACTAGCCCTGTGACCCTGGGCAAGTCTCTTAACCCTGTTTGCCTCGGTTTCCTGATCTGTAAAATGAACTGGAGAAGGAAATGTCAAAACATTCCTGAATCTTTGCCAAGAAAACCCCAAAGAGTTGGACACATGAACTGAAACTGAACAACAGCAATATCCACAGAAAAATATAGGCAAAGCAGACCATTTGTACTTTCTACAGTTAACTCTGTGATAGCCAGGTAAGTTTTTTAACTGGATGAACTCTTGACCAGCTGCAAACATGAGAGGATGCTCACTTTACTCCTTACCATGTACTCTTTGATCCAGTGGCACTGACCTCCTTGCTGTTCCAGGAGCTAGACCCTCCATCTCTCAGCCCTGGGCATCTTCTCTGACAATCCCCTATGCCTGTAATGTTCCTTCTCCTATTCCCCATCTACTGGCTTTCTTGGCTTCTTCTAAGTCTCAACTAAAATTTCATGATCTATGGGAAGCCTATTTTTTTTTTACTCTAACCCTCTTAATTCTAGCACCTTCTCTCTTTTAATTGTTTCCTGCTTATCATGTGTGTAACTTGTTTGTATGGACTTTTTTGCCTGTTCCCCCCCCCATCCCCCCATTAAATTGTGAATTCCTTGACAGCAGGGATTGTCTTTTGCCTCTTTTGTAAAAAGGTTATGACAAGGGATCTCTCTAGATTCTATTATGAAGACATCCCTAGATCCTCTCATGATATCTGAAGAAGATATCTAATGAAATCTTTTTTTCAGATGTCTTTTTCAAAGTCTTTATCACTGAAGAATTGAAAATTAAAGGAAGCATATATTAGAGGTGGGAAACCTGCAGCCTCAATACTACACGTGGCACTCTAGGTCCTCAAGTGTGGCCCTTTGACTAAATCCAAAATTCACAGAATATTCATAAAAGGATTGGTTCTCGAAAACCTGGATTCAGTCAAAAGACCACACTCAAGGACCTAGAAGGCTACATGTGACCTTGAGTCCACAGGTTCCCCACCACTGAATATTGCTGTAATTGTTTTTCTCTTTGTGCTGTAATTTGATAAATAGGAAATGATGTTTTTGCATTTTGTCTTAAAGGGACCTTCCCTCTTCTAATTTACTGATATGAATCAATTCTAGGCTTGCAAATTAGAATCATGAATGGCTCTCCAAAAGGAAACTATAGCTTCTCTATACCTTCTTTGCTTCATCTGTTTTGTCTATTCCTAGGAATATTTTCTGTTTCTGGACAGGTGAAATTACAAAATACCCAGTCTTTGGCTATACTTCTCTCTCTTTAACACCCAGCAAGTTTTTTGGTTATCTGATTTATATGGTTTTGTTTCTCTTTATGATTTAGAATTTGCCAAAAAAAGTTTCTCTGAGGTTTATAATATAATTCATGATGGTTTTAAATCTTCTCTTCTTTTCCTTTTTTAAAGTGTATATTTTATTTTAATTTTTCAATGGTAAATAGATATTCAAATATGTAAGCAAGCACTTAAGAACAGAAAGCTAGAAAAAAATGAGTATACAAAAATGAAATAAAATATAATTATACACGGTAGTACATGATAAAGTGGGTATATGCAGTAGATTCTTTAATGATTAAGAAAATTAATATAATAAGCAATTATATTGCCTGATACCTAATGTTAAGTAGCTTTTGTCCTCATTCCTACAGCTTATTGTTACAAATCAGAGTCCTTTGGTATATTTATTTGTGTTTTTAGAAGGATGGCAAATCCATCATCTATAATATTTCACAATTCACAAAGCTATTAATATAGTGTAGCAAATCTTTAGGAACATCATCCATTTAATTTGGACAAAGAACTAAAATATTCTGAAGAAAACTAGCTTCAAACATGCCCAAATCCACTTCCCCTACTGTAATATTTAGGTTTTTGTTTTATTGCATTTCAACCATATTGTGCCATTTTCAAAATTGTTTTTTCTTCCTAGTTTAAAATAAGGAGAAAAAAATGAAGCTAAACCATGTCAGTAGTTGCAATGTAATACAGACTTGTATAAGAAGATCATATTGAGTAGATTGAAATCAGGAACCAAAACACTGGACAGACGCTTGTGTAAATGAACCTCCTACAACAGCACAATGAGAAGAGAACTAGAGCTAGTACAATTTGCAAATTGTACATACTGTTATGCCATTTTTAAAGCAACGGCTAAAGGCAGCTGAACCATAGAGTGGTTTTAAAAGAGTCATTTCTACAATGAAAATAAGCGGCTACCTTATGGTCACTGTGCTGACCGTGATTTACTTCATTTGTTTGAACCGTTTTATTGGAGTAAGAGTGAATAAGAATCAAATTAGCTTCATGAAACACTATTGTTCTCAAAACTACTCTGTGAATTCAATTATTTCAGCACTGAAGTAATAAAGCTGCAATTTTACCGTCCTCAGAGTAGGGATGAGGTAAGAGCGTAAGTGCTTCAGAGAGGAATTGAAGAGTAAGATATAGATGGGATTTTATACTTTAGAATTCAGAAGATTTTAATTTGCTTTATACATTAAACTTTATGAAAATGTGTCTGAATGAAGTAAAAATTGACAAATCTCAGAGCAAAAGTTCTCCCATCCCACCCAACCCCCCACCCAAAGTGTGATTTCATGACTGTAGGGAGCTTCCAATGTGGAACCCCCCATTCCCTAGTAGAGATGGCCAATCCCTACTCATATAGATTTGCCTGAAGCTTTGGGGGTTATCTGCCCATGACCAGACATCTTTTTTGTTTCAGAAGTCAGAGTTGAACCCGTGTTTCCCTGATTCCAAGTCTGGTCCTTTATCCACTATGACACAATGCTCTTTATGCCAAGATTATGCTGGAGAATAAAATGTGAGGAAGAAGATATAAAATATATGAATATTACAGATAAAACAATATTTCAGTCTTTTAGTGATTGGGTGAACATCTGATCATATCAGTGTGATTTTTCCCACCTCAAAATCCAACGACCACACTTCTTTCTATGAGAGTTATATCTCTGTCCTTCACATATGCTCCATGGGGGCCTGTGTGCAGTTCTTGTACCATTCTATAGGAACCATTGTAGCATCTTGCTGTCCATCTGTTGCCCTGTGCTCTCACTACATGAGCAACCCACTTCATACGTCCCTGGAATGATAAATTTTATTTCACTTCTTGTTGCAGCAGTAGTCCATAAAGTTTAATATACATTTGAGATTACACCTATCCTACAACTCTTTGCTCTTTGGGTCCCTCATAGTTTTGAATCTTTGGTGATAGTGACATTCCATGATCCTTTCCCCTTCTACAAACAAAACTAATCCAGAAAAATGTTGCCATCAGAGTACAAAGAAAATCAGTATGTTTATGTCTTGGTGTGGCTTATTATTACTTTAATTCATTCTTCTGACGATCTTTAATAATATCATCATGGGGAATTCCTCTAGTGGTGTAGATTGTAACTTTGCTGCACTTTAGGAGGCTTCAAAGGTCTTCACATAGGAGTCTTAAGAACCTTTACTCAAGAGTCAACACTTTAAGCATCACAATAAACAGGAAAAAGTCACCCTGTGGCCTGACTGTTGATGAGCATCTCCTAATTTAGACACGTCAGTCTTCTAGTCATTAAACATTTATTAGGCACCTCCTATATTCCAAGCATTTTTCTAAGTGCTAGACTTGCAGAAAGAGACAAAAGACACCTCCCACTCTCAAGGAACTCATCATCTAATGGGGGAGACAAAAAGCAAACAAATTTGTAGAAACTAGCTAAATGCAAGATAAATAGGAAATAATTCAAAAAGGGAAGACACTGGAATTAAGAGGAATTGGGAAAGGCTTCCTATAGAAGATAGGATTTTAGATGAGACTTAAAGGAAGCTATGGAAAGTAGCAGGTAGAGATAAAGAGGCAAAGCATTCTAGGCTTGGTGAACCATTAGAGAAAATGTCCAAAAGCAAGAGATGGAGTGCCTTGGGTAGAGCCAAGATGGCAGCTGGAAAGCAAGGACTTGTGTGAGCTCCCACCCAGGTCCCTCCAAACACCTATAAAAAATGGCTCTGAACAAATTCTAGAACGAAATAGCAGAACAAATCAGGGCTCCAGCCCAGGACAACCTGGATGGTCTTTGGGTAAGGTCTATCGCATAGAGCTGGGAGCGGAGCAAAGTACAGTGTGGGCCATGCCCAGACCAACCAGAGCAGGAGCCTGGCAGAACAGGTGGTAAGGCCCTGAATCAGTGAGCTGTGGCAGTTACCAGACTTCTCAACCCACAAATGCCAAAGACAACAGAGAATGTTAGTGGGTAGAACTGCTAGAATGGAGTGAAAGGACTGCTCAGTGGGCCCTAGCCCCGGGGATGCAGAAGTGGTGCAGCTCTGGGCCTGCTTCCAGCTGCAGTTGCTTCTGGCCCCAGGCCCACCATGTGGGAGGAATTAAGTGGCACATCACAGCGGGAGTGCAGAGCCTGCTTAGATCTGAGTCACGGTCTGGGTTGGCAAGTCTTGGGGGAGGAGGAACGCTGGTGTGGCAGAACTTGCTGTGTAGAAGGAGCTCTGAAAACAGCAGCAGCACAAAGCCCCTAAAGCTTGGGACAAAGTACTCTCCACTCTACAAGCAGCCATACCTTTAAAAAAAACCTCAAGAGTCAAGTAGTTGGATGGGAACTTGAACAGGCAGTGCAAATGGACACAGATTCAGAATCAGACTTTGGAATCTTTTTTTGGTGACAAAGAAGACCAAAATATACAGCCAGAAGAAGTCAACAAAGTCAAAGAGCCTACATCAAAAGCCTCCAAGAAAAATATGAATTGGTCTCAGGCCATGAAGGAGCTCAAAAAGGATTTGGAAAAGCAAGTAAGAGAAGTAGAGGAAAAACTGGGAAGAGAAATGAGAGTGATGCAAGAAAATCATGAAAAACAAGTCAATGACTTGCTAAAGGAGACCCCCAAAAATACTGAAGAAAATAACACCTAAAAAAACAGACCAAATGAAATGGCCAAAGAGTTCCAAAAAGCCAATGAGGAGAAGAATGCCTTGAAAGGCAGACTTAGCCAGATGGAAAAGGAGGTCCAAAAGACCAATGAAGAAAATACTACCTTAAAAATTAGATTGGAGCAAGTGGAAGCTAGTGACTTTATGAGAAACCAAGTTATTATAAAATAGAACCAAAAGAATGAAAAAAATGGAAGACAAGGTGCAATATCTCATTGGAAAAACCACTGACCTGGAAAATAGATCCAGGAGAGATAATTTAAATATTATTGCACTACCTGAAAGCCAAGATCAAAAAAAGAGCCTAGATATCATCTTTCAAGAAATTGTCAAGGAAAAGTGCCCTGATATTCTAGAGCCAGAGGGTAAAATAGAAATTGAAAGAATCCACCAATCACCTCCTGAAAAAGATCCCAAAAAGAAAACTCCTAAGAATATTGTTGCCAAATTCCAGAGTTCCCAGATCAAGGAGACAATACTGAAAGCAGCCATAAAGAAATAATTTGAGTATTGTGGAAACACAATCAGAATAACCTAAGATCTAGCAGCTTCTACATTAAGGGATCAAAGGGCTTGGGATATGATATTCTGGAGGTCAATGGAGTTAGGATTAAAACCAAGAATCACCTACCCAGTAAAACTGAGTACCATGTTCCTAGGCAAAATATGGACTTTCAATAAAATAGAGGACTTTCAAGCTTTCTCAGTGAAAAGACGAGAGCTGAGTAGAAAATTTGACTTTCAAACACAAGAATCAAGAGAAGCATGAAAAGGTAAACAAGAAAGAGAAATCACAAGGGACTTACTAAAGTTGAAATGTTTTGTTTACATTCCTACATGGAAAGATGATGTGTATGATTCATGAGATTCATGAGTATTAGGGTAGCTGAAGGGAATATACATATATAGAGAGACAGAGGGCACAGGGTGAGTTGAATTTGAAGGGATGATATCTAAAAAATAGAATCACATTAAGGGATGAGAGAGGAATATAGTGAGAGAGGGAGAAAGGGCGAGATAGAATGGGGTAAATTATCTCATATAAAAGTGGCAAGAAAAAGCAGTTCTGTAGGAAGGGAAGAGGGGGCAGGTGAGGGGGAATGAGTGAATCTTGCTGTCATCGGATTTAACTTGAGGAGGGAATAACATACCCATTCAATTGCGTATCTTAACCCACATGAAAGTAGGGGAAAGGGGACAAAAAAGGGGGACAATAGTAGGGAGGGCAGATGGAGGAAGAAGTAATCAAAAGCAAACACTTTTGAAAAGGGCCGGGGCAAGGGAGAAAATTGAATAAAGGGGGATAGGATAGGAAGGAGGGGAATATAGTTTGTCTTTCACGAGATGACTATTTATGGGAGTGTTTTGCATAATGATGCATGTGTGGCCTTTGTTGAATTGCTTTCCTTCTTAGGAGAGTAGGTGGGGTGGAGGAGGGGAGAGAATTTGAACTCAAAGTTTTAAAAGCAGATGCTCAAAAAAAGGTTGTTTTTATATGCAACAGGAAAATAAGATATACAGGCAATGGGGCATAGAAATCTATCTTTTCCTACAAGAAAGTAAGGGGAAAAAGGATGGGGGGAGGGGAAGGGGAGTGATAGAAGGAGGGCTTACTGGGGAATGGGGCAATCAGAATATATGCCATCTTGGAGTGGGGTGGGGAGGGTAGAAATAGGGAGAAAGTTTGTAACTCAAAGCCTTGTGGAAATCAATGCTGAAAACTAAACAATATCAAAAAAATAAACCCTCTCTCTCACACATACACAAAAAGAGGTGGAGTGCCTTGTTTATGGAACATGTAGCCCAACACTGGACCCATAGTTAGCAGCTTTCCACTTGGGAGAAAATCCACTGGCCTAGGCTTCAAGAGTCCCCAATCCCCTCCATGCCACACTAGAGAGCAAGAGGAGAATTTTAATGAATTATTTTCATCATTATTATTAGCAAGTAGGAGATTGCTAAATGAATGTTGAAAGAGTCATTCCAGTGTTCTTTTCCAATTTCAATAACTTTCTATGTTAATCAATTTTATCTAGCACTTTAATATGCTAAGCCAAAAGATATTATTTGTTACTTTTAATATTATTATTTTAAAAGTGCAAATGTAACTATCGTAGTACCTAAGTCACAGGGCTGTTGTGAGAAAAGTATTTTGAAGTGCTTTATAAATGTTCATAATTATTGTTGTTGATGTCATAGTATTATAATATTACAATTTTATTTGTATATATGTATGGGACAGGCAGGTGTCACAGTAGATAGAGTATTGGGCCTGGAGGTAAGAAGACCTGAGTCCAAATGTGGCCTCAGACACTAACTGTGTGACCCTGGGCAAGTCGCTTTACCCTGTTTGCCTCATGTGTAAAATGAGGTGGAGAAGAAAATGGTAAATGACTCCAATCTTTGCCAAGAAAACCCTAAAAGTGGTCATGAAATGTCAGAAAAATGACTAAACAAATGTGTATACACATACACACACACTTGTGTGTTTGTGTTTATGTATGTGAGAGAAGTCACATGATAATGGCTAAAGAGCTGTCTGTCCTCAGAGTCATGAAGACTTGGTTGCAGTCCTGTCTCTACTACATACTACATGCATAGTCATGGAGAAATCACATAAGACTAATGAAATCTCAAGTGATAGGATCATTCCATCCAACCCACTTACTTTACAGATGAAGGAACAGAAGAACAGGGATGTTGAGGCCAAAGATATGGTCCAAATTATTTAATGCACGTGTACGTGTATGTGTATGAATGTGTGTAGATATGCGTGTATGCACAGACATATAGAAATATAAAACATGCATGTATTCTCCAAAATTATTTCATGGTTGTAGGGAATTACCAGTATGGAAACTTCCTCTGTGGAACTCATTTGCCTGGTGAGCACAGAGTCATTAGGTGATTTGCCCCCAGGGTGACAAAGGTAGGATGTGGCAGATGTAGGACTTGAATGCAGATATTCCTAATGCCAAGATTAGTTCGCCATACTTTCTCCTATTTATATATACACACATAGATAAACACACAACATTTTTGTTATACATTGCAACAACAACAACTCACCCAATATTTACCTCAAAGATTTTCTATGTGAATAGCACAGGAGACTAACAAAATATGGACATTTAAATGTTAACTTCTCAACAGAGTTTATAAGAAATGACATCAGCACGTTGTTTCCAGATGATGTGTTAATTGAGGACTTTTAATATAGAGAAGTGAGTCATGTCTCACCTTGTTGCAAAATTGCCTATTGAATAGCATAGTAATAACATTGCGGTGATTAAAATCCTTAACTATTTATCTTTTTTTTTTACTATTATTGAAATTTTAAAACTATTTCTTAAAATCTTTTGTGTCTTGGAAGCATGCTGAGTATATAACTATTATTACATTTTGGAGAGTTAAACATTTGAATGTAAATTCGTGTCATTTATAATATCTTTAGTTTACTGAGCAGATTTATGGAATTTTAACAGATTAATTCACAGATGCATAAAGACAGAAGAGACCTCAGAGATGATCTGTTCCAACACTCATTTTTTTAACTGAAAAATCTGACAAAAACATAGAGTTTAAGTCTTTTTTTCATATAGTGAATTGGCAATAAGAATAAAGTGTTGTGATAGCTACCGACAAGCTGTTTTGGGCATGCTTGACTCAGGCTGGATTCCTGTTTTGTTTAGTTCTAATATTAGAATGAAATGAATTACTAATAAGTTATTGAAGAGTTAACCAAAGGAAATTCAACCAAAGATATTCAATAAAGTCATGCAGTGATGGCACTTGGTACTGATTTTTCTTAGCATAGGCTCATTCCTCTCGGTTGCCCACGATGGTCTGCCAGCCAGGAATTAGAAAGCAATCACTTTTTTACTGAAGAGATCTGAAAGTAATGGCAAACAGTCAAATCCTTCAGTCCTCTTATGTCTCAAGGAAGATTCCAGTGCCTTTTGAGGAAAAGAATTAGCCCAGTCCATTCAGCATAAAATTAGTAGGCATTCATCCTATAACAGAAACATGCAAAAAAGTATATGTTTTCGTTTTTCCCTCAAGGAACTTAGAACCATCCTAGAGAGTAAATGCATATAAAAATGTATCTATGAAGATATACAAGGCGAGATGTTAATTCTACTCATTTTATGACTTCGAGGGAAGTAACTTAACCTCCTTGGCTTCACTTTTCTTGTCAGTAAAGATAGACAATACCTGCCCTGATTCCTTCATACAATTTTTGGGTGAAACATGATCTTAGGTTCTAGTCTCAAGTTTGTAAGTAATTGGCTGTACAACTTTTCACAGGTCCATACCCCTTTTGTGGGCTTCATTTTCCTCATTTAAAAAATTGAAGGGAGTGGGCATTGGTTAGTGAATTAGTTGATTTCTAAAACCTAATATAGCTGTGAAATCAAATGATTCTGAAGAATATTTGTTTCAACAAATATCTGTTAAGTGCTTGTTATATGTAATGAAAATAATCTAAAGATGAAAAAGACATAAAACATCTGCCTATAAGGAGCTTAAAATATTATAGGATGGATGAAACATATGCGCAAATAATTTTTATTTGACATCAAAATTCCTAAATTTAACAAATACTTATCCTGGAGTTTCAAGCATGGGTTTTTTCTCATTAACAATCTCAGATTATATCAAGCACTACCCTTCCTTTTGATTTGAAAACTTCTGGACTGTTGGATTTTACTCTCTCCTTTAGTATTATATTTGAGTTTTTTTACTTCATCATATATTTCTGTCATATCTATGATTCTTAAATTATCTCTGCAACCCAGTTTTCAATTTTCAGTCATTTGTACTTATATAAAATGCCTTTGTTTTTCCAAGTTATCTTTTGATTCTATTTTACCAGATTTTCATCCACTTCTCTGTTTTTGAACTTCGAATATGCTATTATATTTTTAGAGTCTCTATCATTTCATAAAGATTTTCTATTGTTCTTTTAAAAATTATATTTAAACAATTTATATCAGAGTGTTATTCTCCTATTACGAATGTATATTATCAAGCAAAATAAATTCTCACATTAGTCATTCCTCCCCCCCTCATAGAGCAAGAATGAAAAGACAGAAACACTGAAATAAAATATGCTTCAGTCTTCATTGTGTTCTAAGTTGTCTGCTTTTTTGCTCTTATTTATTTCTTTTCTAAGAGTTCTGATTTTTTACTCAATTTCCATCCTAATATCTAATTGTAAATTTATATTGCTCTTGAATAATTCTGGAGCTCCTTGCTGCTGTTCCTTTATCTCTGGGGAATCCACAGATTTTATTGTCTTGTTCTTTTTTTATTGCAGGATTTTAGTTAAATTTATTTTAAAACATAATGCTGATTTATTGTGTTGTGGTCTTTTTTGTAAAATGCTTGATCAGTTTTCTTTATTTTTAACTCACGTTGCTAAGTTTATTCACCTTTTTCTATTCTATTTTCTGTTTCAGCCTTTTTTACTTCCTGCTATTTTGTATTATTTTTTTTCTCATTTTAAGTGTTTATTAACATTGATATAGTCAGGGATGTAAAAGCACATCCTAGCATAAGAACAACATAAGACAAACTTACTGTTTGTCTGCTCAATCAACAATAAGAACAATAAACAAACAACAAATTTGTTAATCATCTACCCTGTACTGGGAATTATACTAGGTTCTAGGGATATAAAGAAAAACAAAGACAGATTTCCTTCCCTCAAAACTTAAATTATGTCAGAGGAGATGATACTTACATTAACAAATATGTAATCAACAAATATACAGTAACTTGGTGGGGAAGGATACCATCACTTGGGGGGATTGGGAAAGTGTGTTGCTTGGTATTGCTTGAATAAAGAAATCAATATAGTAAGCAAAGAATATAGTAATAAATAGCAATACAGTAAGCAAAGAAGCGTAAGAGGCAGAATTGAGGTGAGAATGCCTTCGAGGCCTGGGGAAAGGCACAGAGATGGGTGATAGAGTGGTGCATATGATGAATAGCACATGAGTATCAAGAGGCAGAAAAATGTATAATTTCAATGTTTTATTTTTTCTTGCACACTTTCCCCAGGTTAATAATAACAAAAATAGAAATAGTTTTTATATTTATATAGCACTTTAAAGGTTGAAAAGCACTTTAATGTTTATATTGTTTTGTTATCTTAACAACCCTGGGAGACAAGTGCTATTACTTTTCCCATTTTATAGATGAGGAAAAGTGAGGCAGACAAAGATTAAGCAACTTACTCAGGGTCACATACCAAGTACGTATCTGAAGTCAGATGTAAAGAAATCTTCTTGCTCACAGGTCTAGTTGTATGTGGGAGGTAGGGGTGGGTACTGGGGACAGAGTGGTTATATCTTTGTCCCTAAAGTATAAATACTACTAGGAGAGGATGAACCACAGTTAGCTTTATAGATAGTATTTTGTTCAGACAAGAAACCCCTGTCTCTCTATCAAGATTTGAAATAATGCATCTTCACCTCTGCTTCCCATTTGTGACTCTTTCATCACATAGCTAGGCAGGATCAATGTGGATTAAATAACTGTTGAGCAGGAAGAAGATTGAAGCTACTGTAGGTGAAGACTGAAACTTAAGTTTGTTCAGTTGTTCGTGCTGCCTGAGCCCATTTTCTGGTTAGAGTGATTGGGATTTTTAGTTAATTCTGCCCTCTATTATGTAAGAAAGCTTTATGCTATGTACAGGTGTCTCTCTGTTTAATGTGGTTATCATAACTATACTTAGTCCAGTTCTGACTTTAGTGGTGGGAATGGGGGGAGTTTGTTGAAAGCATATACACTGCCATCTTGTTCATGATCATGTGACTATAATAAATCTTTGTAAAAAATTTGTATAAATATATTCTAGTCTCTATTTTACCTCTTGACATGCACATCCTCAGTAGATTAAAAAGCATATTAATATAATATAATAAAATATAACACAATATAATATAATGTAATATAATATATGATATAATATATAATTTAGTATAATGTAATATAGCACATGCCATTTCTTATTTAGATGCACTGAATGAATTTCAGGTATAGAGAAGAACAATATTAAAGACTTAAAAGTAGAAAAGTAAGTATAAGGTGTGCAGGGGAAAATTGAGTGGAAGAGTTCGACCCAATTGCACGATTTGCAGTCTTTTCCTTTCCCCTTAACTTATTTTGTTCATTTATAAAACATATGCTAACTTACCTTGTACAATTATTCAAAAAGATTATTTAAATGAGACATTGAAATATGATGGGAAATCAATTATTATTTTTGCAAATAGCATTTATTTTGTGTCTTAAATGAGTGCTAACACAAAGGTCATATTTAAGTTTGCTGCAATTCACAAAGCAAATCTATACAGTGTATAAATAGTAAATAATGACATTTAAAGCGAAGTTGTTTATGTTCAAACATGACCATATCATCATATAAGATGCAATTATACTTTTTAGAAACTATTAGCATGATTTGTCAATGTATTTCAGTGGCAGAAACATATATATATATATATATATATATACACATATAAAGATATATATGTGTATACACACACACACACACACACACACACACACACACACACATATATATATATATATATATATATATATATATATATATATATATATATATACCCATTGCCTCCAAAATAGCTACTTGCATGTTGTGTTTAAAATAAGAACCACCCAGATTTTCACGTTTCTAATGGCAATATAACAAGGTTAAACTTTGTTTTAATATTAACTTGTGAGGGTGCTAAATGGATTATGTGTATAATTGGATTACTTTAATAAAACTTCATAAGAATTTTTTTAATGCCAGTTAAATTTGAAGAGTTCTAGGAGACAATTTGGCAGACTAAGCATTAAATCACTGTAACTCTCCTATATTCACCTCCAAACAACCATAAAATAGCACCGCAAAACAAATCTGGAATAGCTGAACCAGCACAAAGATGGGGTGAAACAGTCTTTGAGCCCCCAAAACTTGGAAGATGTGCAGGTAAGGTCCATCTCACTAGGGTAAAAGTAGAGCACAATCCAGGAGAGGAAACATGCTAGCAAGTCAGCAGCAGGCTCCACCTCAGCAAATCAGTGGTAGATCCTGAGGCCCAGTGTGGTGGAAGCAGGCAGACCAACACCAGCACCCCCCACATGCCTCAGCATAGCAGGGTACTGGGCGGACTCCAGCTCTGAGAACCCCCACATGCTTCAGCAAAGCCCCTGGCAAAGACCTTCATGGGCTTCAGTATAGCCCCTGGTAAACAGGTAGTTGCCAGCCCTACAGCCACTTAAGTAGATAGGCAGCCTACCACTTGCTTCGTCATATTCCTGGACAAAGCACCACCAGGTGCTTCAGTGCATCCCCAGGAAACACAGAAACACCACATCAGCTTCAGCACACCTCAGCATACCCCAGACACCAGCACTAAGACCCCAGCAGGCCAGCCCAGCACCAGGTAAGGTGCCAGACCCTTACAGCCTCCAGCAGCACCTGTCACCTCCCACCTTACCCCCTCAGCACAGTACTGGACATAAAGTTCCAAAGTGGGCCTCAGAGCAACACCAGTGCAGCACCAGGTAAACCGTCAGGGCCTGCAGCCCCTGGCACTAGAAGCCTGAGACAGTGCCTCTTTCACCCTGGGAAAAGAGATCAAATCTGAAAGAAAGGGAAAAAGCCAAAAAAAGATGAGCAAAAGCAAACAAAAACAACAAAGAATCTGAGCAGAGAAAGTTGTTCTGGTGACAGGAAGATAGAGACAGGGAAGAAGAGGATAGTGATGTCAAAACACCCATGGGTAAAACCCCAAAGAAAGATGGGAAGTGACCTCAAGTCAAGAAAGAACTCATGGAAGGGTTCAAAAAAGGGGCTTAAAATCATAAAAGAGAGGTAGAAGAAAAATTAGGAAAGGAAATGAGAGTGATGTAAGAGAATTGTGGAAAATGACTCAACAACTTGGAAAAAGAAAACTGTTTAAAAAAGTAGAATTGGCCAAATGGAAAAGGAGATACAAAAATCCACTGAAGAAAACAACTCCTTAAAAAGTACAATTGACCAAACAGAAAAGAAAATACAAAAGCTAATTGAGGAAAAGAACTCCTTAAAAGTTAGAATAGGGAAAGTGAGAGTTAAGAGTCATTAGGAGACATCAAGAATCAAACAAATTCAAAAGAATCAAAAAACAGAAGAAAATGTAAAATACCTCATGGAATAAACAACTGAGCCAAAAAATTGATCCAAGAGAGACAACATCAGAATCATTGGACTACCTGAAAGCCATAATCAAAAAGAGGACCTGGATAGCCTCTTTCAGGAAATTATCAAGAAGAATTGCCAGGATATCCTGGAACCAGAGTCCAAAGTAGGCATTGAAAGAATCCACTAAAGATCTTGGAAAGAGCTCCCAAAATAAAACTCCAAGGTCAAATTTCAGAACTATCAGATCAAGGAAAAAATACTACAAATGACCAGAAAGAAACAATTTAAATTTTGGGGAGTCACAATCAGGATTACACAGAACTTAGCAGCCGTAACATGAAAGGATTGGAGGTCATGGAACATGATATTCTAGAAGGCAAAGGAGCTAGGACTACAACCAAGAATCACTTACCCAAGTGAATTTAAGCATAATACATCAAGGGAAAAAATGGTCGTTCAATGAAACAGAAGGATTTCAAGCTTTCACAAGGAGAAGACTAGAACTAAATAAAAAATTTGATCTCTAATATCAAGACTCAAGAGAAGCATAAACAGGTAAAAAGGGAAAGGAAAACATAAGGGATTCAGTAGAGCTAAACTGTTTACATCCCTGCACAGTGTACCCACAGCTGCTACAGTGTCTATGAATATGCCGGCATTTCTGAATTGCAAAATATAAGACTTTCTTCATTGAAGGCAGACCCAAAACATTTATTCAAACACCAGAAAGCCAAATCCACCATAGCAACAAAGAAATCTATACCCATTATCAATGCAGGGGACACTGCCATCCCACTTCCTTCTGTCAGGGCCTTCCCACAAACAAGGGCAAAATCACACCCTCTCTCACTCACGCTCCCGGATGTTCTGTGTGTCTCTCTCTCCCAGCTCTGACTGCTCTGTCTCACTTCCTCTCAGCTCTGCTCCACCCTGCCTGCTCCACCTGTTTAGCAAGCTCCTCCCACCACAGGCTCATGTGACTCAGGCTTCCATGTGACTCAAGCAGGTCCTGTGGGCCTATTAATGGATGGGAAAGATCTTCAAATTGTATTAACAATACATTAACAGTACACATGGGAAGATGATACTTGTAATTCTTAAATATTATATTACTAATAAACCCATATAAATCATCAGCATTTCTATATATTACTAACAAAGCCCAGCAGCAAGATAGAAAAATTGTGTTTAAAATAACTGAAGACAATATAAAATATTTTGGAGTCTACTTGCCAAGACAAACCCAGGAACTATGTGAACACAATTACAAAGTACTTTTCACACAAATAAAGTCAGATCTAAATAATTGGAAAAACACCAGTTGCTCGTGGAAAGCCCAAGCTAATGTAATAAAAATGACAATCCTACCTAAATTAATTTACTTATTCAGTGTGATACCAATCAAACTACCAAAAAATTGTTTTATGGAGCTGGAAAAAAGTAACAAAATTCATCTGGAAAAACAAAAGGTCAAGAATATCAAGGTAATTCATGAGAAAAAAAAATGCAAGGGAAGGTGTCCTAGCTGTACCAGATCTAAAACTATTATAAATCAGCAATCATCAAAACCATTTGGTAATGGCTAAGAAATAGAGTGTTGGATCAGTGGAATAGGTTAGGTACACAAGAAACAGTATTCAATGACTATAGTAATTTACTATTTGATAAACTTGAAGACTCCAGCTTCTGTGATAAAATCTCATTATTTGGCAAAAACTGCTGGGAAAACTGGAAAATACTATGGCATGAAGTAGGGATAGACCAACATCTCATACTATATATCAAGATTAGGTCAAAGTGGGTACATTGATTTAGACAAAAAGAATGATACCATACGCAAATTAAGAGAGCAAAGAATAGTTTACCTGTCAGACCTATGGAGAAGGGAAGAATTTGTGACAAAATGAAATAGAAAGCATTATGAAATGTAAGATGTATTATTTTATTACCTTAAATTATAAAGGTTTTACACAAAGCCAAGGCAACCAAGAATGTAAAGTAAGCAGAAAGCTTGGAAACAATTTTTACTGATGGTGTTTTGGACAAAGGAATCATGTCTAAAATATGCAGAGAACTACGTCAAATTCGTAAGAATACAAGTCATTTCCCAGTTGATAAATGGTCAAAGGATTGAGCAGACAGTTTTCAGATGAAGCAGCTAAAGATATCTATAGTTACATAAAAATGCTCTAAATAACTATTGATTAGAGAAATGCAAACTAAAACAATTCTGACATATCACCTCACATCTTTCTGGTTGGCTAATACGATAAAAAAGGAAAATGACACATGTTGTAGAAGATGTGGGAAAATTACAACTCTAATTCGTTGTTGGTGGAATTGTGAACTGATCCAACCATCCTGGAGAGCAATTTGGAACTATGCCCAAAGGGCTATAAAACTGCATACCCTTTTATCTAGCAATACCACTACTAGGTCTGTATCCCAAAAAGATCATAAAAAAGGGAAAATGACCTACATGTGCAAAAAATATTTATAGCAGCTATTTCTGTGGTGGCAAAATATTGAAACTGAGAGGATGCCCATTAAATAGAAAATAGCTGAAAAAGTTGTGGTATATTAATATAATGGAATATTATTGTGCATAAGAAATAATGAGAAGGTGGATTTCAGAAAAACCTGGAAAGAGTTGTATGAACTGATGCAAAATGAAATCAACAGAACCAGAAAAACATTATATACCGTATCAGCAACATTATGTGATAGTCAACTATAAATTACTCAGCTCTTCTCAGTAACACAATGATCACATTGATCACAATAAACACAAGTACAAAGGACTCAGGAAGGAAAACTCTATCCATATCCTGATTAAAAAAAATGATAGACTCTGAATGCAGATTGAAGCATATTTTTTCACTTTATTCTTTTCATGTTTTTTCACAATTACGACTAATATGGAAATATGTTTTACATGATAGCACATGTATAACCTATATCAAATTGCCTACCATTTTTGGAAGAGGGGAGGGAATGAGGAAGGGAGGAAGAAAAATTTGGAACTCAAAATTTGTAAAAAAAAGAATGCTAAAAATTGTCTTGACGTGTAATTGGGAAAAATACTATTAAAAATAATGCCAGTTTTAAAAAGTTTCTTATTATCATTTCTTCCTCTTCATGTCAGCATTTAAGGAAAGAACCAAACAATTTTATAGTCTCCTTTCATATATGCTGGTTCTAATGACTTAGATGGCTGTCTACCCCACTCCCTATATATCCTAGGAGCTAGGCAGACTTAAGCACGTCTAGAAGTCCAGTCTTACTTAGATTCTAACATTAATCCTGGACCAAGGTGGAGAAAGGCATAACTAAAATTGTGCCATTATTCCATTTGTCAAGCATCAAATGTGTCTTGTCCTTACTCCTGCTGTGAGCTCAACATTCTATTCCCTAATCACTGAGTAGTATCCTGTCTTGTTCATCATTAAGTACAAATCCTGAGGAATTCTGTCCAAAACTGTCCTCTGTACTTCCATTGGACTGACAACAGTCAGAGAATGTCTAGCCATGGTTCCAGGACTAGGCTGTCATTGTTCATTTTCCTGATTGCATCTGTCATTTATCCTCTTAGAGAACTGCCTAGAGCACTGAGATGCTAAGTGGATTGCCAGTGGTTGTACCAACCATCTATTTCAGAGTCAGGACTATACCCTAAGTCTCCTTGGCTTCTAGACCAGCTCTCTATCCAGTATTCCACACTGCCTCTTTACTTGCACAGAGCAGACATTAAATAAGTGCTAAACTGAATTGAGTAGTCAGCACTTAAGGTTTGTTGCATTAGAAATAAAATAATGAAAAATATCTCATGAAAACATGTTTTGGAAGGAATGAGAAGCTTTACAATTTCGTCACATAATTCATATCTCTACAACTTCTCTGTTGTGATAATAGTAAGCTTTTCTACTAAAACAATGAATTAAAATACCCAAACCAGAGCTTTTCTCTTTTTTTCTTTTTTTTTTTTTGGGAGGGCAATTGGGATTAATTGACTTGCCCAAGGTCATACAGCTAGTACATGTGTCAAGTGTCTGAGGCTGGATTTGAAAGACTTTCAGTATGAAGGATCTTCAGTGTGGCATGAATGGATGGTGGCAAAATATGTGGGTTTCACAGGGCTTCTCTACCAGACTATCACAGTTCTATGCAAATTAAAACTCAATAGAATGGCAAATGTCAACAATCAAGTAATTTGACAGAGTAGTACTAGCAATCGATGAAATTGATCAAGCAAATAATTATTTCTTTATTCACCAAATATTTGTTCAGTACCTACTATGTGTAAGGGAATATGCTAGATCCTTGAGAGAGGATGAGAAATTTAATAATGCACAGCTTATGCCCTCAAGAAACTTCAAATTTAGTATTCTGAATTATATAAACACACAATTAATGTAATAAAAGACAAAATGCATTAAGTGCCTTAAGGGAAACAGAAATAAGCAGTTATAAGAATTCATAGGAAGGAGAATTTGTGTGCATGAAGTGGACACATCATGAAAATCCTCATAAAGATTTGATGTAGACCTTAAGATAAGGACAGGATTTTAACAAATGTATGTGTGTGTGTGTGTGTGTATATATATATATATATATATATATATATATATTATATATCACACATATACATGTATATGTATGTGTATGTGTGTGTGTATACATATATATATGTATGTGTATATATATATATATATATATATATGTGTTAGAGGTGGTAGGGACAGGAGAGAGGCAAACAGGGAAAACACGAGCAAGTGAAAGGCCGTAAAACAGTGATTAAGCAGAATGTTGAGTGCTAATTATCAATAAACTTGAAAGCAATATTTGGCATGGATAATTAAATTTTAAATACATACGTATGTATATTCTTACAGTTGTTATGGATAGATCATGCCATACTCAGAAGACATGAAAATGCCTAGCATAACTAGATTTGGGATGACAGATTCCCAATAGACAGAGAAGTCATCTCAATCATCTTTCATCTGTGCTAGGCTGTTTTCATCCTCTGATGAAAATAAATAGCACCTGAATGACAAAACAATTATGTGGCGAACTGAAGGAGGGTGACCACACACAAGGTGAAAAGGAGAACTTTAAAACTAATTTGATGCTAAAATTGCAGTAATAAACTTGGATATGCCAGTGATAAGTAGAACAGAGGTGACAAACACTGGACCCACACTTCTACTGATACTGAACCAGAATAAAATGTAAATTGGGAAATATTTAACAAAATAAATAAAAATAAAATAAAACATATATAATGTTAATATGTGGTTTTCTAAGTCAAGATAATGCTTCAGAGAGCCTTATATATGGTTTAGTGGCCCTGCTTCTATTGATTTTGATGACACCAGATAAGATAATTGATTTGACATTGGTTTGAAAAAAGCAGATTGGGGTGGCTTCCATATTTTGTCTTAGTGGAAGATCATACTCATCAAGTGACTAAAAGGGGGTCTCCAAAAAGTGCAGAAAACAGTTACTGTTGTTACCCAAATGACAGAACAACCTGTGAGGAAGTTGTTTCACTCACAAAATCTGATTTTTAGCAGTCCACAGATGGCCATGATCATGGTATCAATAGGCTAATCAATGAGACTGTATTACTTAATGAGGACCTATAGTCTATATTCAAATCCATCTCCCATAGAAATTTGTGATTATTTTATGAACACAGAAGCTATTTTCAGAGAATATATACTTTTTATTTTGAGAAATACTGACATCACAATTATTTACATTCATTTTAAGGGAAAAGTTCTTAATATAGAAGCATTTTCCTTGTGTATAAAATAGGTTTTGTTTAAGAAAAATAATGGATCGAAAAAAGTATAATTGTAAATGACAGCATGTACTTTTTATTGATATGCTGATAGTTTTTAAATTCTAGCATGAGAAATTGGGAATGTCATATATGAATCTATGAAGGAATAAAATGAGAGATCATAAAATATGAATATATGACAGGCTATATTTATAAAAGTATAAAACAAACTGGCATTTAATGTCTTAAGTCAGCTAGCTTGCTGTATTTGTTCATGAATACTGCCTACAAAGCTCTGTCTCTGATTTGAACATATCACATATTGGAAATAAAATTACATGGTGGGTAGGTGTCAAGAAGTGATCCTATTTGGTTCGTTTTCCTTTGAAATCGTATCCTTTTCTATCTGCACACCAAAGTGGAGAGCCAAAGCTCTGTGCTATTTAGTAAACTGTGGGATGTTGCAGAATTTCCATGGTGATGATACCTTCAATTTCTCAGCAATCAACCCTTAATACAAAATTATAGTTGGAAGAATTCATGTAATATAATATTGTGAGTATAAAATGAAGTCTTGATTTTTTAGGGTTTTTTGTGATGTGATTTTAGAATACAGTTTTTTAAAAAAATATATATGTTATACTTTGAGAGTGTTCACTACTTCAGTGTTTATGCAGTTGTTATAGGGAGGAGGCCTTATTAGCATAGTGCTAGTAATAAAGTCTTGTAAACCTTCCTGTAATTCATATTAATGGTGGTGAGAAACATTCTGGATGACCCATTTTAGTAGATTAAGAAATGCATGAACAAAGAACGATAAAGCTAAAGTTCTTGCACAAAGAGGTATATTTAGTTTAATAAATGTAGTACAATAAGGAAAACAGTAGCCTATTATTTTAATAATCTGAAGTTCCATAATGTTTCTTTACTATTAAATCTTTTTGAGAACTTTGTTAGATTTATTGTTAACTATTTATATATAGCATTGAAATTAAGGTCCTATTAAAAAAAAGGTCCTGGAGCCATATCAATTCCCTCTCTTCTCCCCCCACCCCTCCGCATATGATGATCCAACTATTCTGTGAGTTGTGTGGTTTGTCCTTCATTCTTGAAAGAGGACCACGACATCAGGAAGATGATGACATGACTTGCAATTGAATTTGATTTAAGTGAAGGAGGGCTGTGCAGCATCACCAGCCTCACTTTCTCCTACAGAGCCATTTGGGTCCGGTGGCCAGAAATAAATCAGAACAAGTGGAGATGTCCCAGGATGCAGTAGGAGAACTTGGTTTTTTTAAACTAAGGTCTTTATGAGTTCATACTTTGAGTGAGGCAACACCCAATTCAGTGATCAGAAAACTTTTTTTTTTTTGCTGAGTTGCTGATGTAATAGATGGAAAAGTCAATAACTTGTTCTCATTCCTTCCTTCCTTCATTCATCCAGTATGCATTTATTTAGTGCTTTACTATGTGCATGAGATTTAATTCTTGGGAATACAAAGGCACAAATGAAACAGCCCCACCCTCAAAGAATATCATGTTCTGTTAGAGGCAAGGAACACCCTCATCTAGTCAATACAAATTCTACACAAAATCAGGAAAAATTAATTTCTGGAGTTGGTCAAAATCCTCACAAGGTTTCCAGTAGACATATAGGGTGAGCTGTAACTGAACAAGAATCACATATAGGATGTTCCTGGAAAAAAATTGTCCAGCCAGGCTATGAAGACCTCTAGGGAGGGAGAATGTACTGCTTCCCCAAACAGCCCATGACAATTTTCAATAACTAATCATTAGGTTATTTTCCTATAAATCCAACCTAAATCTATCTCTTTACCACTTGTACCCACTGTTCCCCATCCTTCATGTAACAACAGTGCTGCTTGCCATTACTGTGGCTGTGTAAGGCCAATAACATCAGCACACAGGAGAGCTGCTAGCACAGGTTCTTTGATTTAGTTTTCTACAAAAGCAACTTTAAGGGGTTTACAATCTTACTTTAATTAAACATACATATATCATTCACTTAGTTCAGGGGGGAAAGCCAACACCCTGAACTTCAGAGCAAATATAAGCAGAAATTACAAAAGAGACAACATAAGCAGAGCAAACACACACACACACACACACACACACACACACACACACACACACACACAGAGTTATCAACAGACAGGCCTCTAGTTGTCTGACCAAAGAATCACATAGTTACCAGAGAGGTAGGCACCAATATCTGGGTTTTCAAAGCAGAGGGCTCCGGCTGGTACCCAGAGTCTCCTCTGGTCAAATCACATGACACTCTTACAGTGAGTGAGGGCCCCAAACAAAAAGCTAACGTCTGAGTTTATATACCCTGTTCGGGGTCAAAGGGTATCACAACCATGTGACTGGAAACCATGTGAACTAGGCTTTCTTGTTTCTTAAGCAGGTCATCAAAGGCTCCTGATTTAATCAAAGAAACAAAGGCCAGACTCATCAAAGGCACTTGATTACCTCAGTGCTCCAAAAGAGAAAACAGTAAAAAAGTTCCACCTTAATTACCATTACACTTTACTATGAGAAGAAGCAAATAACTCTAATCCTTCTCCCATACGCAGCAGTCTTCAAATGTTTGAAGGGCTGTGAGAGGGAAAAAGGATTCTCCCTTGAATACTTGGACACTGCTGTTTTCCACTCCCAAGTCTCACTACTATACACATGCTAATCTTTTCCTCAGATTAAGCATCCTTAGTTCCTCAAGTCAGATCCTCATATGGCATGTACTCAAGGTCTTTTACTCTCCTGAATATAACACACTCTGTATGTGCTCTGGCTAGGGCAGAATACAATGGGACTCTCACCTCCTATATTCTAGACTGTTCACTGCTCTTACTGAAGCTTAAGATCACAGTAGCCTTATCAATTAATGTTATTAATGAAGCAAGAATTTATTTTGCACCTACCGTGTGCCAGAAACTCCACTGGTTTAGAGTGGGCCTCCATGTAGCAGAGAATTAATACAACAGGTGAGGTTTGAGGTTTGGAGGGTGGGTGGAGAATGGGGATTTTTTTCCATGGGGGATGGGTTTCCTCTCACAGATTATCGAAGTCATCATATGGGAAGAGGGGAGATGGAACTTGTATGGCTCAAAAAAAGCCGAAACACACCACCAGGACCTTTATTTCCATGCTATACTTAAATAGCAGAGTTTTGAAGGAAAAAAAGAGGTTCTGGGGAGTAGAAGTGAGGAGGGAACACATATAGGCATAGGAATGAGCCGATACAGAGGCACAGAGATAAGATATGGAGTATCATGAATGAAGAATGGCCAGAAGGCCAATCTGGCTGAAAGGCAGAGTGTAAAGTGGGGAGCAATAGATCACAAAGCTGAGAAGGTCTGTCGTTGCCAGGTTGTGAAGGGCTTTAAAAGACAAAAGAGGAAATTATGTTCGATTCTATAGGCCACAGGGAGCCACTGAAGTTACATGTTGACTCATAGCAAGTTTCTGGTCCACTGTGGTCCCAAAACTTTTTTCAGATGAATTGCTATTTAGCCATTTCAATTCAATTCAGTAAACATTTGTTAAATGTTTATTCTTCTACATACCAGGCACTATGCTTAAACACTGGGTAAACAATAAAGAAAAGAAAAAAAGTACCTTCCCCCAGGGAACTTGCGATCTATTCTATGAGTCAAAGCCAAGCAGAGCTACTGATGGAAACATGAAACTACCTGGTTGTATGAAGCTTCATTAAAGGAAGGCTTTGGGAGGAGATTAATGCTCTGCCCTCCAGCTCTCTAAACAGAGGAGAGAAGCAATTCAGGGTGAGTTGACAAGGTGCTGAGTATCTAAAATCTGAGTCAATCTACTTGTCCTGGAGTGGGGCATTGTGTTTGGCAAAGTTAAAGCCAAGCAGAATTGTTGGTAGAAAATGGACACCCTGACAGGTAGAATGTGGTTAATGGAGCCATGACTCTTCCATCTTATATTTGTGAAGCTAAAATTTTTAAACTGAGTGTAAAACTTTGTATTTATCGCTATTAAATTCCATCTTGGGGCAGCTAGTGGCACAGTGAGTAGAGCACCGGCCCTGGAGTCAGGATGACCTGAGTTCAAATACGGCCTCAGACACTTGGCACACTTAAAAGCTGTGTGATCTTAGGCAAGTCACTTAACCCCAATTGCTCTGCCTTCCCCCTCCAAAAATATTTTTTAAAAATTAAATTCTATCTTATTATTATTCTGTACCAAATTCCATCTCATAGAGATTTTTTTTTTACCTCAACATGTGAAAAGCAGATAGGGAGCACAGTGGCTAGAGCTCTGGGCCCAGAGTCAGGACAACTTGCATTCAAATTCAGCCTCAGACACTTTCTAGATGTGAGACGCTAGGCAAGTAACTGCATCTCTGTGTGCCTCAATTTCCTCAAATGTAAAAATGGCAATGATAATAGTACCCACCTCACAACGTTTTTGACATAATATTTGTAAAGCATTTAGTACAGGGCCTGGCACGTAGCAGGTCCTTACTAAATGGCTATTTCCTCCATCTTTCCTTTCCTTCCTTCCTTTTTTTTCCTTTCTTTCTTCATTCTTTCCTCACTTCCAGTTTCATGTCATCTGCCAATTTATTATGTAAACCTTTTGATTATATTAGAAATTACAGAGCCAAAGGTAGCTAGAACTCTAAGACACTCTGATAGAGACTGCTTTCCTCAGTAACATTGAGACACTAATGATTGTCCTTAGGGTCATATCCTTCAAATAATTTCAAATTCAACTAAAGATAAACTATCATGTAGCCCACATCTTTCCATCTTGTCCACAAGGAGGGACTTAATGAGATGCTTTGCCGAAAATAAACTGAATTATCTAGATAAGCTGTCTTTTCTAAAGGCTAGGAGTCATTAGTGTTCAACTACATTTTATCCTGAAAAAACAACTTATTTCTCTCTGGCTTTTGGTGGACCCCTCTGTATGTACAGCGTTGTACCTAATGCTCACACCAAGAGGCTTGCAATTTCAATATAATTAGGAGTTTGTACAATAAATATATACACATATACAGGGGAAGGTACCCTAATACCAGTGGAGAGAAATTATTTCTATACCAGTGTTGGTGAAACACAAAGAGTCAGCTATTTAAATCACCTGATTTGAAGAGTTCCACAAAGTCCTACCTACTCCCAAGTATGTTTTTCTGTAGCAGTATAATTATCCCTTCAGTCTGGCCAGAACTTACCCTTAGTAGGGCCATGGATCTGGGATGAGGAAATCGACATATATTGCCTAGGGAATTAGAAACAGAGAAGAACTTGGCAGCCAGAGGGAACTTGAAGAAGAAATAGGCCTAAGGCTTTTAGGTGTGCCCTGTACTGGCTAGACCCTTGGGGATGTGGTAGCACCATATCGGTCAAGGGGCAGGGCAGAGATTTCCCCTATTTTTCTCTCTTGCCCATTATGTCACCAAAAAAAAGTTACAATAATGTACATATTTTGACCCAATGATACTACCACCAGAGATCAAAGAAAGAGGAAAAGGACTTACGTGCAATAGATACATAGACATATATATGTATGTATGCATGTGTACATACATACATGTATATGTCTAGATTTCTATCTATATCTCAGTTCTTTCTATAGTGGCAAAGAACTGGAAGCTAAGACGATGCCTATCAACTGAGGAATGACTGAACCGATCATGTGAATATAATGGAATTCTCTTGTACTATAATCGTATTACATTTTGGACGTGGACAATGCAGGATTTATTTTTACTTGACTGTATATGTTACAAGAGTTTTGTTTTTCTTTTTTTTCCTTTTGTTCAGTGGGAGGAGGTCAAGAGATAGAGAAAATACAATTTTGTTAATTAAAAATAAAATTTAATGTAAAAAGTGTAGTATGCCATATTGACATGAGATTGTCCCCCCTACTTCCTCTGTTCCCTAGAACATGTCTCCTTAACCAGATTCTATTTGTCAGCCATAACCCTCTCCCTCCCGCTCCCACTCTCTCTCGCTCTCTTGCTTTCTCACTCACTCAGTCACTCACACACAGACATAAAATACCTCACAATACTATTTGCCTTTGGGGAAAATTGTTGGGGAAAAAGTACAGTAGAAAACATCATCCCACATGCATGGGGATGGAAGATATTTCTAGTCAACCTAGCCCTAATAGTCCTTTGCAGACAGTAAGCACTTATTAAGGGTTTGCTTAATTGAATTAAATTGAAATTCATTTTAAAGGGTCATTTTTAAAATGAAAGGAGCAAGGATCTGGTAAGATAGGAACCACATTGTACATAGACCTGGCCACCCCTGCCAATCCCTGTAATCTAGGGAAGAGAAGAAAAACACATAGGAGACCAAATATTCCAGTAGCCATGTCCTTAAAGCTTTATGATTTTCCCTGTTTTCCTAAATTTTGAATTCTGAACAGTTGGATATGGGCATGGTGGGAAAGAATAAGAAAGACTTCAGTGAGAAAGGAAAGTTGTATTCTAGCTACAGTTTAAAAATGTGTAAGGGTTTGAGTTTCTTGTGATTTTTCTTTCATATCCAGAGGAAGCATTGTTAAAAGAATGTGCTTTCACAGAGGATTAGTTTTGCTTTGACAGGGCCCTTTGATTTTCTCTCTCTGCTCTCTGTCTCAGGATTTTTTTTAAAAGAGAGAAGAGAAGGAGGTAGGGTTAGATAAAATGAGTGAAACAGGAGAGGAAAGGAAACAAAAGATAAAGATTTGAGCATGGGGCAAAGAGATTAGGCAACCTGAGCCTTTTGCCCATTCGCTAAGATTTTATTCTAGTTTAGCAAATCAAACTTTGAAAATAAGAACATCATTTAATTCTATGAGAATTTTTATTCTTAAAAAAGGGATGAAATTGCAGAAGCATACAATGAAAAGATAGGGACAGTAGGTTGACCACCAAAACATGTCTTACCTACTTACCCATTTTATCAAAGTCTGCCTTGTACACATCAGCAGCCAGAGAAATCAGATGGAGCAGAGCACTGTGGCTCAGATCTGCTGTGGAAGAATTGAAAGTCCCAAGTAGTTTGGGGCATCCTCTTTTACCCACATGCTCCATTTTCAGACTGATGCCCATTGTACTCCATATGGGCTGTTCTCATCACAAACCAGTGAACCACTAAGTCTGGCCAAGTGCTGATCATAGTTAACAGTTAGCAGTAGGGCATACATTGAAGAAACAAAGCAGCCCTGTTGGAGCCAAGAGAGAAAAGAGAACAATGTGAGATCATGAATTATTTATCTTTAGAATTTTGTTGATGAATTTAGAGCTACCGCTACATGAGAAAGAACAATTTAAAACATTTATGGATTTTGTGTTTCCCTAAAGGCTTAATGAATTAGAGGATCAGCTTGGGCTATGTGGGTCTATGGTATAGTCTTCTCCATTCTCTGTAATAATGGGGAATAGCTATTGAATAAATAATTCAAAGCTACAGATAATTCAAAGACCGAATTTTTATAGCATCAGATAGGTGCAAAGGAATAGGAAGGAGAATAAAGTTAGAATGATGTCTCCACACATTGTCAAACCCTTGGATGGCATAGGGCAGGGATTCTTAACATTTTTGATTGTGGACTCCTTTGGCAGTCTGGTGAAGACTAGAGATCTTGTCTTATAATAATAATTTCTAATAATAATGTTTTAAATGTATAAAATAAAGCACATTGGATTACAAATGAAACCTATTTTATTGCAGCACAGTTATGAAATTTTTTTTTAAAAAGTTCAAGGACCCTAGGTTAAGAAACTTTGTTATGGATCAAGCTTTCTCTTTAGCCTAGCTTTTCTCTTTAGCTGAGGGAAAACTAACAGAGAAACAACTAAAGTGAAAGTTGTCATTTCTGCCTAGTCTGAAATCAGAATACCGAGTTCTGGTCACACTAGTCATTTCATGGCTCTGACACTGCTCCTTCTCTTCAGCCCCCTTAGCTTCCTCCTCTTGACCAGGTCACTGAGTCTCTGTAGAGCACAACTTTATTATCTATAAAATGAATGGATGGGCCATCTCTACGGTCCTCTCTAGCTCTAAATCCTGTGATCCTTCTGGACAGCTTCCCAGGATATCTGCCACACCTGGTCTGCCCTAATTAGCTACTGTTGTGGATTATCCTCTTCTGTTCATCCTTCTCTTTCTTGTTACCTGTCTTCTGACCATTTAAGTGCCCATTATCACATCCACAGGGACAGAGACTGACAGGGAAATGAAAAGAGTTACACGGTTCCAATTTGTCAATGTTATTGCTTGTTAATTTCTAGTTAAAGATTTGGTGGTGAGTCTTTGGAAATTATTGCTCAAGGCAGGTTTGGGGAAAATCTTTGGATATCAAGTATCTGTAATGTCATTCTTCCTCATTATTGAGAATTTATCAAATTAACTGTATCTTATTTTAAAACCGAACTAGGATATTGTTATTATTTGACCTTAAAGTTTTACAACATAACATCTTTTTGGTTGTTTTTGAGGTGTCTAACTTTTCTTTGTTTAAAAGAAGGGGAAGGAAAATAAAATAAAATAAAAGATAGAACATTTCAATTCATAGATTGCATGCATATATACACATATGCATCATATTATATATTTATGTCTAAATCAAATTAACATCCTGTTTGCAAAAAGATGAATTCCCCAAAGCTGACAAACAAATAAAGGCATCCAAGAGAGCTTTATTCTTTCTTAGCCTGAGTTTCAGTGTTCTGAAGGAATGATTTTCATTTTTCCACACCATAAGACACAGGTTCTTAAAAATAAGTAACCATTTTACTTATTGATTTTCAGAAACTCTCCAGTCTAGCACTCCAGCATTTCATTCTGTTTCTTCCCTCATGCCCCACTGCAGCAAAAGACAGGAAAAATAAATAGAACTATTCATATTTTTTGCCTGATTAAGCTATGAAGTAGATAGCAGATTACCTCGAAGGTTGATGGCAAGCAGCAGCCAACATGTGCCTTTGAAGTAAGCAGAAAGTATTTATAGACAAATGAAGATTGCTGTTTTAATCATTAAATGAGAATTATGGAGAGCAAAAGAAAACAGAAGAACTTCTGAGGATTCTCACTCTATTAGGAACCACAGTAGAAAGCGACAATGATTGCAAATAGAAAAAGAGAGCATTAGGAACAGATGGGCTGTTATTTTAAAACTGGCTTCAATGTGTAGTATAAACAATGAAGAATAAAATATTTTTGAAGCCAGTATTGGTTAATGTTTTGTTCAAAATTCCCCTGGTATGTTTGCTGGTATGTTATTTATAATATAAACTCCAATGAGTTAAGGATTTTTTTTTTTACATTTTCAGTAGGACTCAATCTAAATTAAATT